>NW_026889765.1:9746250-10350000 GCF_033153115.1 Saccostrea echinata | reverse complement strand
AATTTGGAAATGAAAATTTTGGATTTTTAATATAAGAATTCAATAAAAAAGAGCATTATTAATGAAATAAAAAAAAAATATTGATAAGCATTTAAAAATTATAGCATGTTGGAGTATAGTTTATTTTTGAGGTCATGTTGATTCTCTTGAAAACCAAGCATAACATGTAGTACATGTATATAGCTATGTTATTACCTACAGAGAAGACATATACATGTACATGTAAAGTTTGTGAAGTCATTATTTCTTATAAGTAAAAGTTAATGAAGTACCTGCTGGCTAAGTATTCTTTACACAATGTATAAAATCTGATATGTACCAATTTCCCAAATATAGGGTCTCTGAGGAAGAAAAGTGTAAACAATTCTTCATTTTGACTAAAATCTTTTTTGTGATTGTCTACATATTCTCTTTGCTTTGAAGCAACTGCCACAAAGGATGAAGATGAGTTGGGAGTCGCAACCCCTGACCTGGTAGTCCAGGGAGGGGATCGATTAGTAGTGTATGGAGAGGGCTTCATGGGACAGTACAGTCCACTATCTCGGGCTAACTTGGAGGAAAAACTGGAAATGGAGTATGGGAAATAAATTTTTTTTGGCTTTCTAGTTTGAATTCACATTTTTTTCAGAAGTTAAGCTTGATTAGTTGAAGTATATGAAAATTTGTCATATGTGAGTATTTTGAAGATAAGCAGACTACACCATTTGGGTCTAAAGCAAATTACTGATCAATGAGGTGTAAGGGTGTTCCTTCTCCCTTCATATTGAGAGAGGGGGGGAACTCCTCAGCTATTATGCCATTCAATGGTTCTTCATTTTCAATGAATCTCCATCATTTAACTTACTACAAGGGCACAGCGGTTGAAAAAATCCTGTTAATGCAATGTTAAACTTTATACAGCATAAAATTGAATGGTGTGTGATAAGTTTCTGTCTGACTGGGACTAAATTCCTTTTTCAGTACTGAATACAAGAATGCCTTGAAGCGAGAGGAAGAGATACTGAACTGTGCCCTGGATGAGATTGATAATTACTGTGAAATGAACACCTGGCTTGTGGACATTTATAAATTCTGCCTCAATTGGACTAGTGATTCTCCCAAAGAATACAGAGGGGCCCCAGCATTTACAATCGAGGTGAGACTAATTTCCTAAAAATGTATGGCATTTTTTGTTCATTATGGAATGACTCTGAGTATTTGTAAATCTTCTGTATAAACACATGTTAAAAAAATAGGAGGTAGGGAAACAGGCAAGTATTTGACTTGTTTTGTATGCATTAATATGCTACATTGTTGAAACCCATATTGAAAACATACACCCAATGTGCAATGTATTACAACATACTGTATACAAGGTTATTTTCGCCCTGTGTTATTTTCGCTTATTCACACTTTCAAGCAAGTTTGCCCCTTTTAAATTCGCCCAGTCACAGTTCTGTTTAAGAAATCAAACCGTGTTCTTTGAATTCACCACGTTTTAAATTCGCCCACCTATGAGTAGGGTAAAAGGGTCGAAAATAAAACGGGGGCAAAAATTTCACTGAATACAGTATATAATATCACATTGAATAATTCAGGGTACGTGTACAAAGTATACATTGTAAACAAACTTCAATCAGTTTAACTAGTAAAGTGAAAGTTAATGAATTAATCAACACTGGATATTTTTATCAACAGCAAAGATTAATCGAGGTGCGACAATGGCAGGAAAAAGTCCGTAATTTTGACAAGAGCTTCACAACAGACAACGGGATTTTCTTTGTGGACTGTTCCAATATACACGACTATCTTATTCCACGTCTATCACAAATCATCCACGACGTCCTCAAGTTTGTCTCCGACGAGGCGCGAAAACTGGCCACGGAATTCTGTGATGAGATGAAGGAGGTTCTTGAGGTATTATATCTGTGCAGTTGATATCTTTGTTATATTTATATCATTGATATCTATACTCATTTATTTTATATATATATGTGAATAATTGATATCTGTAATATGATACAGATATGTATAATTGATGTCTGTATTATATATTCATGTACATGTATATGTGCATTACTGAGCATTTTATATATATATATAGATAATGAATATCTATATTTAATTTTGATTTGTATAACTGATATCTGTATAATTAATATCTGTATAATTGATATCTGGATATTATCTATAAGTGACAGTTGTATGGTTATATGTATCCTTGTATTATTCTTCAGAATTTGAGGAAGAAAGATTCCAGTATGGCAGGCTTTGCTGTTTTTGCCAAAAATTATACGACATACAAAAAGAATGGACCCCAGTATCAACAGAGAGTGTCCTATATCAAGTCTTTATATGAGGTAAAGAAAAAAAGCAGTTATTGCGTTTAGAAGCCATATAAAATAAGAGATATCAACCTAATAGTGTATTTAATTTTCACTGATGGTCAGATCAATATTTTGTAAGTGGGATGAATATGGATTTACTGTAAAATCAGATATTTTTGTGGGGACAAATTTTTATGGTTTGAAAAAAATATGGGTTTGTGGGGATTTAATTCCATGGATAACAAATTGTTGAGTACAATGATGTATATGTCATATGACATTTCATGGTGGACAGGAATTTGTGGTTCTCTTCATACCTCTAAAACAACGAAAATTTAACCCCACAAAAGTTAATGATTTCACAGTATTCTAAATGGAAATGCATTTTTTGGATGATTTATATGTCCAAATGTTAGTATACATGTATAGACATTTACACAATTTCTATGGATAAGACTGTGTTGTATTGATTTTTTTCTTGTTTGTTACAGACATCTGAGGAGGAGAAATTTGATGAGGACGTCCAGGCGGCCTGGGAGGCGTATTTACTACAGCTCCAGGATGCTTCAGAGTTTGTCAACACACAGACACCACTGATGACACAGAAACTAGAGGACAAATACCAGGTATCATATAGATATCCCATGATATCCTGAGATATCACATAAAACTTCTCAAATATCACATAATATCCCAGAGTTATTACATGAAACCCTCACAGATATTATATGAAACCCCACAATGTATCTATAATAATGATCATATATATATAATTTTTATATGCATTTCCCCCACTGTGTTCCACTTTCTCCTTAGAGATGAATTTATCCACCAATCCACCAATCCCCAGCTTAATCTTTGTAAGCTTTGCTTTGTTTTCAGTTTTTCTAAAATATAACATTTCACATATGATTGTATTTCTTTTCTGATCCATAAATATTTAGTGTATACTTAGAATGAGTAAACTATCTTCAGAATATTTTTGTTGTAAAGTGCAAAGAAATATTAGTTTCCATGCAACACTTTCATTAAACATTGTACAAAGTTTAAAGGTTTTAAGAGTTATTTCCCTTAAAAATCTGCAGCATTTTGATTTATGTATTAACGTGTCTACTCACTTCCTAAGACAAACCGAATTGGTGTTCTGGTAAATATGGATTTTTTTAATTCTTTTTTTAAAGGAATAATTGTTTATAAAGTACTTTTTCTTCCTACAATGTAGATGGGTTTCAAAAAGTTATTTGTAAATACATAAAGTTCAGTTTTTACATGTACCCTTATTGCACACAATTGATATACAGACTTGAACAAGATAGGTCTTCAGTATATATTTAAACTGACTTACATTTTAGTAATTTTTATGTCTGTTTATAATGTCATTCTTGAGCCTTTAGTTTCCCCACTGATTTTTTTTCCTCTTCTTTTGTCATAAATTATTCACTTGCATTGATTTTTCTCAGAACTGCATTGTAATGCTCTTATCAATATGTTTACAATGTTACCTGGTTTGAATCACAGTGTATATGCTTAATATATCAAAGAACACGCACCTTGTAGATCAATACCTTTCTCCTTAGTGTGATTGATTGATTGATTTCTTCTTTATATGCACTGACTGTTCTCTCTTCACCTACAGCGTATGGCAAAAGCCAAAACCTTCAAGCAGAAACTAGAAGCACTAAAAAACCCCAGTCTCTATATGGTACACCCTGTGTGCTGTTTGTGCACTCTGTGTGCTATGTGTGCACTGTGCTGTTGGTGTTTTGATTGTTGTGTGCAATGGAGTGTGTGATTTCTTTTTTTAAGTGCACCTTTTGTGGATGAAGGGGAATTTTAACTTTTAATTTTCGGCAATGCTTGTACCACTCTTTTTGCAACATTAATAGTTTTAATGCTTACATAAACATCTACATATTTTTAAGTTCTTTACAGTAATCATGAATGTTTAAGTGGATACTAGTCAATTTCCGTTAACTTATTAACATGACATTACATCAACTGTAACAATCATTTTATTTAACAATTACAGTAAGCATGCACTTACTAAATTTCTTTGACTTTACTAATATTGATTAAGATACACAATGATAGGTATGGTTTTCCTAGTATTTCTTACTGTGACAAACATCTGCTTACAGTAAAACTAAAATTGTATTATCCAGTGTATATACATGTAGGAGGTGCCCATTTGTTACTTTCTGTTAGATATTTTTTGTTTATACAATCATTGACTGTTTACAGAAATTAGAGAAGGAAGCTCTAGAACTTGCAGAGATGGCCACCACTAAACAGTTCCTAGATCCCACACAGAATCCCACCAAAATTCTCATCGAAATGCGTAGGGTGGGTAGTTTATATAAATTTATTCTGAATTTTCAGTATTAAATTTTCATACACATTACCTCTTCTTGGCCATTAAATGAAAAGTAACATACGACATAAATGTATTGAGTGCTCATAATTTCTTTAAGTAAAAACTTCAAATTTGTTTTTTTAAAAACTTAAGTGATATTTAATATAACATTTTGTTATGAAATGTTTAAATAGATTCGAGACAGATTTTACGAGGTGGAGCATGGTCTACAGGATGCCAGTAAGTGGCGAGAGGCTATCTGTGGTGAACCGTACGATCTCGAGTTTCTGAGCGAGATCAGCACCAAAATGGATGTCAGACAGGAGCTGTGGAAATATGTAGAGGTCTCAATGCATGCCATCAAGGATTGTAAAATCATGCTCTTTAAGAAGGTAGAATATTCGTATTTAAAACTGAAATGGAAAAAAATTCTTGCTATTACTGGACAGTAAGGGTTGACAACCATTAATAGGTACTGAATTTTTTTTTATCAAATATGAAAAATCTCGGAATATGGAAATCATGGATAAAATTGTATGAAATTAAATTTTTTTTTTTTCAGATGAACATTCGGAAGGTTTTGGAGAAGGTGATTGAGTGGCAGGCCGCAGCTGGTCAGTTAAAGCCTTACCTTCCCCCAGGGGACCAGGTCCTCAGCTATTGGTTCACCTGTCTGGGGGAATTCAAGAAAGACCTCCCCATCCTCCACAAACTGGCCAATGATGCCCTAAAGGTAAAAGTCTCAGCATCTCTTGGAATTACACATTAGTTATGTCTGATCAGAAAACATAACCAGAAATTACACCTCCAGTTATTTAATGATCTTATATGCTATTTTCACAAGTCTTTTGTGAAAGATGCAGAAGACTGTTATTAAAATGTAATTATTAATTTATTTAAGTCTTGAAAGATTTTTGAAAATGCTGCATCACTTATAGTATTACACTGCTTTCTAGTATGTAGAAGTGCTGATTTTCATCAATATTTCCTGCAGTGAGATATTTATGCTTTCTCTTTAGGAACGGCACTGGAAGGCAATATTTGTTGGAATGAATGAACCATATGACCCTAATCGTCAGTTCACAGTATCTGACCTTTTGGCCTATGACCTCGAGCAGCACAGTGAGCTGATCCATCAGGTCTATCTCGGAGCCATAGCTGAGTACGATCTCGAGCTTCGAATTAATCAGATCAGCAAATTCTGGGAGGAACAAGAGTTCAAACTGGCCAAGCATATTCCAGATAGTGTCATCACCAGCAAAGGTTAGCAGCGTCCTCTTTTCATCACAAGGGGAGATAACTGGTTCCCCCTCCCTCCCCCCACTTGTCGAAAAATTATATCTCTTATATGTTAATGATGCTTAATGTATAGTCTGCTTTTTTATAAAATAGTTATACATTTAGCAAAACTAATTAACTTCATATATCTAATTTTTCTAGCTGCAAGATGAGATGGATAATTAATTCTTATGAATTAATATGCATGATAATTTTTTTATCATAAAGACATAGAATGAAATACTTTTAGACTTGAATGCCTATAGATCGAGCTATGCATTGCATTTAATAGTGTATTTCATATCTTTAATCTATAAATATACTAAACAAGTATTATAATTAGCATTAACAATCAATGTATGAATACGTGACTGGCATTCTGATCTAGCATGAAAATCTATGACAGATATAATCAGCTAGCTTGCTATCTACAATTTCTTAATATATATATATATATATAGCAGTTGTCTTATTAACATCCTATGAATATGTAAATATGTCATTTCATGCAGAACAAGTGGAGAAGCATATGCTTCAGGAGGCGGAGAATGGTAATAAGTCATGTGTGTCACATTCAGTTGTGTGGAGATCCCTTTATAACCTTTATTCTTTATTGAGCTGATTTAAGGAATTTTATCCTTCCTATAAGCTTTACCAGTGTGTGAACTAATAAAAAATATTATTTCTTAGATATCAATTATAACCCTGATTTGCCATACAGAGCATAATTTTTTCTTATTGTCATACTCAGTAATTGACCTTTTGTCGTGTCATTTTCAGTTAGTTTTAACCTATAATAAACTTTTTCAAGCTATCACAGATCTCTGGGCACAAATATTCCCTTACTAATGTTCTGATATTTTAATTTTCTAAAACATTTATAACTGGATCATACTTGACCTTCAATTTTAGTGGTCTCCCAGGGTCATGTCACGATGGTAATAAAGGTCATTTACAATTCATGACCCGGCCAATAACTTGTCTGAATCATGTTTTAATTTAGTCTTTGTGCAACTTACTGATAATAAACTTGTCAGATACAGATATGTAGAATATTGGTCCCAACGTCCTATTTAGTATCGTTAAATGTTCAAAAGCTTCAAAAACTTTATTAACTAATAAGATCTTTACTTTTTTGCTGTGGTTAAACAAAATATAATGATTTCACACTTTAATGTTGATTTGGTCATTTTCTCAAATACATGTACATCAAATGAGTTGCATTGAATAAATCTGACATCAAAAAGGATGACAGGTCTGGGGGTATATATAATTAATTACTCCAACTTTAGAGCCCATAACCCTTCAGAAAAAGTTTCAGATTCCATTCATGTAATTTAATTATTGAAATGTCTGTCAATCTCATGCTTACAGAAATATTTATTCTGCAAGCTTAACAGAAGAATAAGAGTTTTAATTTCTTGACTACATATAAACTAAAAAGAGAAGCTGGAAACTTTTACAGAATTATAAGCTTTCCTTATTTTTATTTTCTCTTTCAAGGATCTTTGTTGATTTTCAGGCTTGGATTTGCATGAGGACATGCAAGAAAATTCATATGAAGATATTTTCTTTGACCTTAACAATTGTTCTCGTAAGATAATAGAATGTTGGATGTTCTAGCTTTTTTTGCAATTTTGCTATTATTTTTCATAGTAGTCTTTATGCTTTTTTTCTGCATTTAAATGATTTTCTTTCACACAAAACATTTTTGTCACTTTGATTTGTAGTTTGAGTTATCCTCTTTTTTTGTATGTTTTATTTCATAACCTAGAGTTTGAATATTTGATTTCCTGGAAGCTTTTAGTCTTTACAGAAGTGGATACATCGTACATTTATTTGTTAATTGAAGGTATACTGTGAAATAACACAAAAGTTATTTATATACTGAACTAAATTGTTGGTTTACGGTGAGCATTATAATTGTACAAACACATTTATTTTTTATGTCCTCTTAATACTGGAATTGTTTTTTATGAATGTTATTGAAACAGAAAGAATTGGGTACTCATTTATTTTTAGCTTATTGGCTAACGAAGTCCTTACGTCTATTCATAGAACCCCCAAAGAGATCAAGCAGTCCTCGTCGTCGAACCAAACTAGAAAAATACCGTCAGGAAAGGGCCGCAGCTCAGACAGGACCCTCCCAGGGGCTTGATGTCACTCAAGATGATTTCTTTATCCTTATCGAAGTAGATGAACTCAAATATCAGCTGGAGGTAGAATGACACTTTTCTCTTTTTACATTATTTTACAAACATGACATAAAGACTAAATTAAATCAGATGCTTACAATGAGAATTGTTCGGAATTTTTAAAAAGAAAACTTTGCAAAACAGGGGTCAAGTGCCTTGTAAGCCTTTAGTTTTTTTCATTTTCATAGTGAATTGAAAGAGATGATAAATGATCACTGCCAGTTATTTCCACCCGTCACAGTATTATTTGATGTACTGAATATTATGATTTCAGGATTCCCGTATCAATATCTGTTCTATGCTGCAATCACCATATCTGGGAGATATGAGACAGGAAGTGGAATTCTGGGATAGTGCTCTTCAGCAAGTGGAGGAAATAACAGAGCTGTGGTTTCAGTGTCAGAAAAAAGTACTTATTTGAAAATAATATTATCCTATTGTTTTTTTCCTGCATAACCTTGAAATCAGAATTTGGTCATTGTAATGGGATAAAAGATGGCTTTACTATGTTGGTATTATCTTCTGTAAAGTAGAATAATTAAAATTGCTACCATTTCATCCTGCTGCAATCTGATTGTTTTAGTGGCTGTACCTTCTCAAAATCTTTGAGCGACCAGAAATGTACAAGAAATTCAATGGACCAGCCTTTAAATTTGAAAATGTGCATACTAAATTTAAGGTAAGTTTACATGGCTTTATTTGATGTAATGATCCATTTTTGCAAACAATCGATTAATGATTGCATGCAACTCTATGTTACCTAAAAACATTAACCAGACTGAGTGATTAAAAAAGTGCATGACTAGGTGTGTCTAAAAAGTCAACACAGTACTTAAAGTTTTTTGTTTTTCTGCAGCTTTTAATGAACCTTGTATCCTTATAATATATTATAAGCTCACATTTTCATGACTTTGATTTTTACCAGGTAAGAAGGAAATTTTATCAAAACAGTCCACCAGTCAGTACTTTCTGTACTTTGATTTTTGCAGGATTGGATGATAAAAATTTTTAGTTTGCAGGATTTAATTGTGTCAAATAAATCCAATCCATGTTATCAATACTTTGATATTTCCACTGATGTGCGATATAACTTCTATCAACATTTCTTACTCGCTTTTTGCAGGATTGGATGAGGGTCGTGTCCAATAATTCCAAGGTTATAACTGTAGTGGGCAGAAAGAGGGGAGAGAAGGGATTCCGCCTACTTCAGGGGGATTATCTTATAAACATGTTCTTAGAGCTCAACCAGAAACAGGTCTGTCTATTTATAGGATAACCATGACTTATCCAATTTTGTTTTTGAGGAGGAGAGACTATAAAAATGTTACTGTAAATCACGTTTCATTGTTAGAACATTACTTATGCCTGATTTTGATGCAAGTCCTTATTTTAAAATATTTTGTTTTTTATGTTTTTAGGAAGAGATCCTGAAATTCCTGAGAGGACTATTGGAGAACTGCAGGATGGAATTCCCACGCTTGTATTTCCTCAGTGATGAGGATCTAGTTATACTTTTGGGTATTTCCCGCAATCCCAAAGCTCTTCTACCATTTGCTAAGATGTGTTTCCCTGGAATTGAAACTTTGAACTTTGCCCTCCCTGATGGAATCTCCAGTATGAATTCTGCCCTAGATTTTGCTCTGAATGGTATGTGTATTATTTGATTTTAAAATACTTTGTACACTCTCAAAGTATGAAAATGGTACATTTACAATGCTAAGGATCCATACACTGCAGTGATTTTATAACCATTTTATAATACTTTTTTAGCTGACAAACTCCAGGTAACAGGCTTGAAGGGAATCCTGGGCGAGGAAATAGAACTTGTGGTACGTGTTCAGGCCTTTCCTAAGGCATCAAAGTGGCTGAAGGCCCTGGAGAATGTGATGAAGAACACTACAGCCATGATAATGCAGGCCTGTGTACAGACACGCATGGAGGAGGGTAAGGGGGTATTGTGGGTGGATTTGGAAATTTATTTCTTTCAAAATGTTGATAAAACAAGCAGTTAATTTGATGTTATACTGTATGCATGTCTAAGCAAAGACAGATCTAGAAATTTCCAATTATAGAAATGAATTTTACGTAAAATTTCTATGTGAGAAAAAAAAATCTCTTTGAAATAGATATTCTACCTTACATTTCATTTTGAAAAAATAAATTTAAAACCAAGTTTTGGATCTTATTTCTTGACTATAAAATTGAATGTTTCAGGTTCCCGCCAGCCAATACACATTCTGGAGGAACTTTCAAAGCTTGACCAGGAAATCCCTTCCCACCAGGATCTGACCAAGGAGATCCATCACACATTCCGACACTGGTTGTTAAGGTTCCCGGTTCAGTGTGTACTGGTAACTGAAGCCATACTGTGGGAACGAAGCGTCAACAAAGCTCTAGAGAGAGGCACATTAGATGATATCAAAGCTATCAGGTCAGAATTAGGTCAAGGTTGTCATGTCTGACCGAGGTCATGGTCAGGTTAACAGGCCTCATAAAATTAATCAAATATCAATCTCATTTCTAGGTGAAAATTTAGAAAATGTCTGATAGATGTCAACCTGTCAGTTCATACCACAGTTATAATTTAGATGTCATGACTTTACCATTGTCGGGACGCTATCATACATTTGTAATAGTGTTGATAAGAAATGAGCTCTTTATTTGATCACTGTATCTTTTAAAATCTTCCAGAACCAATCTAGAATCAAGACTGGACCAGTATACAGATATCCTGAGGGAAACTTACAACTTCAATGGGAAAGTCCCGCCCAGTACCAAGCTCCGCCTTCACACATTGCTCTGTGGATTGATTAACCAAAGCTGTCACCATAGAGATGTACTTGGAGGTAAGGACACAAGTACCAATGTCAAGGTCTTTGACAAGTAAATATGTTTTCATATTTAAACAGCAATATTAAAAACTTAAATAATATTTTTGCATTTGGTTATAATTGTACTTAGAAAAATAATATTTCCTTTAATTTTGACAGCCATTTTAGAGAGTTCAGTTGTATCAGATGGGGGCTTTGAATGGCTCCGCGTTTTGCGTTACCACATGGACATACAGAATGTATTAAGGGCTAAGACAGAAGCTGTGGAGGTCAAAGGTCAATCACCATCGGTTCCTTCTGTCAGATCAAGGACACAACAGAAAAGATTGTCTTTGGCTACAAAGATCCGTATGGAACCCACATTAGGTAACAATCCTATTGTTAGGGGCATTTAAAGTAATTCTACAATCATATGGTCTTGGGATAATAAAACAGAGCTGTAGTGAAGTCAAAGATTTTGGTCACCTGTAAAAGCCTTAATTACTGTAAACTGACACTCAAAATTATAAACTTTGGTGAAAAAAATCTTACAAAAGTTTTGATCTTTTCAAGGTTTAGATACTTGAGTCTAAGTTGTTTCATAACTTGGGGGGACTGCATCAGCAATGTCAGTCAACTGCATAGAATTTGTTCAATAAGACAGGTTGTTCTCAAATTACAATTTTAAATTGTGTTTTATTTATTTTTTCTGTGTTTTGTATTATGTATCTAAGTTTTGGTGATCATAGAATATATTGAAGTTGAAGATAAAATTTTAAAAGTGGGTGATGGAAGGGAGGAAGTGAATATTATGGGAAAAAATTATAAAAGCATAACTATGCATACAAGAAGTTTATACAATTTTATGATTTATTATTTTATTCTTCATTACAGAAGAACCTCCCAGACTGACAAGGACAAAAACAACAGTGTCAACTGATTATCAGTTTAGTGCCTGTTACCTCACACAGCTGGGAACCAGTTTTAGTTACGACTACGAGTATCACGGCCCCTCTAATCGCCTCGTCCTTACCCCTCTAACGGAGCGGGCATTCCTGTCTCTTACTCAGGCCATCAAAAACTTTCACTGTGGGACATTAGTTGGACCCTCTGGGGTTGGAAAGTCAGAGACAATCAAGGAGCTAGCCAAGGTACAGGAAATCATATTTTATTCACAAGAATTTAATATTTTGCTTGATTTTGCAAGATAGTCTTAAGTTCTTGAGCCACTGAATAACAATAGTAATTTAGTAACTGCACATGTTGAATGCAGAATTGCTATTTGGCAAAGTGTTATAAATATTAAAGTAAATTTTATGACTGTACTGTAAGAAGAGTGCAAACTCGAATGGACCTTTACAGATGTATGATTTCTCTATACTGCCCTCTGTTGACAGATGTTTGGGAGGAACCTGTTTGTGGTAAATTGTAATGAGGATGTTACTGTGGGGGTGATGATGCAGTATATGATGGGGATGGTCCAATCTGGGAGCTGGTCATTGTTTGATGACACTGACCGACTGACCAAAGGTCTGTAGCCAAGTGTACACACACTGCTGCAAGTATTGTTTGCCATGGTGTTCACTGGATGAAACTTATTTACAGTTATATGTACAATTTATACTGTTACAGTAATATTCATATAACATGTACATTACTTGTATTGTGTTTGCATCACATTTACACTACACTATATTTTCTGAAACATTTTTTATGTATGAATACTTTGTTTTTATGTTACATGGCATGTACATGTAATTCTAAAATTTTATATCCCAGAACAGAGTTTTCAATTCTTGTTTACTTAATCACATTATTCTTTTACTGTAACAGAGGATTTTAACCCCATTTCTTATAAGTTCTCATGATGCTGATCCATCCACAATTAACATTTCACTTTGAAATAAAATCTTACAGGTTTGATGTCTGTGACAGCCCAGCATCTAGACTACCTTAAGACAGCCTTGAAGACACTGGAAGTGTCTAGTGAAAATCAGTATAAAATCAGAGGTCAACCTCGATTTGACAAGGTCAGTAAGAGGTCAAGGCCAATCTTTGATGTCAATAACCATATTAAAGCTAATGTGTGCTTCCATTTTACAAATTTATTATTTTTTTATTTAATATTTTTTTCCTCCATTTTAATAGAATGACATAACACTAGCTTTGTTACTATAAGCTTTATAACACATATCATGAATGTAATGTAATACATGTAATACCTTGATTAATATACCTAAGATTATTTCCCAATCTTTACATTTATTATTTCATTTCATTCTGCATAACTAAATTAATCCCAATTCAAATTTTACTTTGGTTTAGATTTATTCTAAATAAGTACTATTTATCCTGCTTTTTTCAAAAGTAAAAATCTTAAAATATCATTATAGGCACACTATTAAAATTATCTGTTTTGATGCATTAAGGAAAAATTACAAATTAATATTTTTTTTAAAAGTAAGGGGTGTGAGATCAAAAGATTGATGTATGATAAAAAAAAAAACAACACCTAAATTCAGTTTATAGTTACAGTCCCTGAAACGTTCTACTTTCCCACTTGAACGGTGAGCGAACGCTGAACGAACGGTGAACGAACGCTGAACGAACGCAGAGCGAACGGTGAGTGAACGAAGTGTGAACGCTGAACGCAACTTGGTGAACGATGTGTGAACGCTGAACGGTGAGCGAACGCAGAACGCGAACGGAGCGCAAACGCGAGCGCAAAGTGAACGGTGAACGAACGGTGAACGCAAGATGAACGATTTATTCGGAATGCCTCTGATCTTTTCCTTGCATTGTAACTATTCTATTGTATTCGAATGCCTGGTGCTAAAAAAATAAATAAAAAATAAATAAATAAACAAATCAATGAAAATTGTCCTAAGAAAGATGATAAATGCACATTAAGTAAAATTATTAATTTAAGTTTCTTACAATATTT
This sequence comes from Saccostrea echinata, assembly GCF_033153115.1. NCBI lineage: Eukaryota > Metazoa > Mollusca > Bivalvia > Ostreida > Ostreidae > Saccostrea > Saccostrea echinata. The sequence goes on along the minus strand of NW_026889765.1, from coordinate 10,336,114 downwards.
TCTGCACATATGTACGATGTTTAAATTCAAATTTTTGATAAAACGATTTTTATCGCTGTAAAACATTGTAATTGTTACCGAACGCTGTAGTATAACAGATGAAATTCATCTAGTTGTAAAACAAATATGTTTATTCTTATTTGATATATAAAACCATTACAAATAATGTGGATTTTAGAAGAGAAAACTACGGACTTATAGAATGAATTACAACGGTTGTAACAACCATACAAGGCGATTCCGTGTAAAATAATGAGAAAAAAATATTTTACAAAGGTATGTGGACGTATTGCATAAATACACTCGTAGTTTAAAATTTTAATGCAATAATATATTTATGTGTCAGTTTTATTTTTTATGATGATTTATTGAGCAGACTTCTACATCTATCTGTAGACATTTCCCGGCCGTAATTATACTCGGACAAGATGATACAAAGAGGCAGTCATATTTGTTATATATTAAATTTTCACAACTTGATATTTAAGTAATATGTTGTCATTGTTTTTATTAAATAGACAAATGAGAGAGAGAGAGAGTGAGAGAGAAAGAGAGAGATTCGGTTTTAGCCCCCCCCCCCCCTTCCTCAAATGTTTGTACCTATATCAAACAAAAATTCTAAATTTTTTCTAAATATATCAGGCAGTGAAAGTAACCATTTTTTTATCAACAAATCCATTTGTTTTACAGTCATAATCGGTTTATATTTTCCTGCTTCAAGTTCTCACGAAGTCCACGTGCTTGACCTGTCAATCAAAATCATTCGACACTGTGCAGGTGTGAAAATCTCGTCTCACCGAAGGCAAAGTGTTAGTATTTCCAAGAAGTTTTACTGAACATTTTTCTTATTATTTCTAGATCTGATTCCAACATTTCTAAAAAATAGATAAATAAATAAATGAATAAAATACATTAGGAATAAATACTTGGAATAATTAAGCCTCTTGAATTTGAAACATACTCCCTGCCAATTTAAAATATCACCGCCGGCACATGTATATTTTGAACTACTATTGTTTAATGACTCTGTTTAGATGCCGTTTGTTTTGAGACTGAAATTTTTGTGCTACAAAACGCATTAACTTCTTTTTAAATGTTAATTAAAATATACTGGAAATACTAACTAAGTAATCGATTTAGGGGAAAGGGGGGGGGGGGCTCTTAATAATATTGAATGACAAACATATAAAGTTACGGTGAAAAATATCATTACTGGAGAATCACCTTGGTTATATAAATGATAATCATGTTATAAAGGCATTTCTCTCTCTCTAATTAAAGACTTTATATATGCAAAGTAGGAAAAAATTCTTTAATGTATAACATTTTAAACAAACATTTTTTTTTAACCACACTATCAATTTAATTCGCTCTAAAGATATTTAATTAATTGGATATCCGCAGTACTGTTTATCATTCTCAGAACAAGTTCTAACATGTATTTCTGTATTATTTGAAAAAAAATGTGATAGAAATAAATATTTTCGTATTTTTGCTACAGTTGGTAAATTAATTGACTTCGATTATTATCTATCCATTAACGATTTGTCGTCTTTAACATAACAACAAAATGTTGCAGTGCTTGAAGTATCACTATTTTGCCCGTATTTAAATTTAATTTTTCAGCATCGTTCTACATAGGTACATACATGCACTTATAACGACATTTATTTTCCAGATAAATTTTATAAATAACCTAACAGCTAAATTAGAATAATAAAAATAAATATTGTAGATAATTTTTTCCCATGAAATAATGATTCTTTAAACACGGTATGTTATTTATTAAATTCAAAACCTGTAAATCCTTACATAAAAAAGATAAGTCCTTTCACTTCGGAGTTCCGAATGACACTGGAGACTGAACGATAAGTGAACGCTGAACGCAAGGTGAACGCAAAGTGAACGAACGAAGAGCGAACGGTGAACGCTTCGTGAACGGTGAACGCGAGCGCACGGTGAACGCTGAACGCAAAACTGTGAACGGAGAGCGAACGGTGAACGCACGGTGAACGAACGGTGAACGCACGCTGAACGAACGGTGAACGAACGGTGAGCGAACGGAAAAATGGGAAAGTAGAACGTTTCAGGGACTGTAAGAAGAGGGGTTTAAAGAGCCCCATATGTTTTTGTTGTCTGATACATGTATCTATAATTACACAATAAAATGCCTATTGTACATGTTACTTGATGTTACTGTTATATGAAAATTTCTTTCAGCAAATAAATGAAAGATCCCCCCCCCCCCCACAAAGTGTTAGATACTGAAAAGAAAATCAAAATAAATCAGCATTCATCACATTTAATTTTGAGTTGGATGGAAACTGTGAATTTAGTTTTTGTTAGACAGTGAATTTTTGATCTCAGCACTAAGTATTATTATTTTCATGTTAAATTACAGACTTTAATACTGAAATTTGATTTGCATTTTCCATTAATTTACCAAAGATAATCTTACCCTTAGTTGCACTACAATTTTGTAATTTTGAATTACTTTAAATGTACTACTACATATGCACTACATCAATAAAAATCTACCCCCCTCCCCAAGCTGTGATAGTATGATCATTAAATCACACAAAAAAGAACAAAGTCAATCCATCACATGCTTTATTACACATATCAGACAACTGTTCATTTTCATTAACATATGGAGCAAGGCTAGTGCAAAAGAATGCTGGAAAAGATTATACAGTCATGAAAATAAGTATGTTTACAATTATAATTAATGTCCTCAATGAGCAACATAGGGAAATGCATACATGACACAAGATTATTGAGCAATCATTAACAATTTTTTTTAAATTTGAAATTGAGATAGTTTTAGATTTCATGCAGTTGTTCGTATATTCACCATATTAACACATACTGTTGACCATTTTCAGATAATTTCTATGGTAGGTTTTTCAATCACTGCTAGAGTAGTTTCTCTGGTTACAGAAATTTGGGTAATATCTTTCATCTCAGAATTTCTGTAAAAAAAAATAATTGTAATTTGATTTTAAACAAAATCAAACTACAAAGTACTGAGAGTAGTCTAAAGTATTCAGAGAGCAATAGACAAAAAATGAGAGAAAACTTTAGCTTGGGAGATCTAGAGAAGTCATTTTACAGCATATAGAAGAGGATTACAGTGCTGTAAACTGGGAAATCTGCATTGGGGAAAATTTTGCGAATTTTGCAGTGAGTGAAGTTTCAGAAAACTTATCACCATGGTAACGATTAAAAAAAGATATCATACTATACAACAAACCATTTACATAAATGTAAATTCTTTAATTTCTGCAAGAAAATAACCCCAATATGAAAGCTTTGCTACATAGAAATCACAAAATTTTACCCTGTAAAAATTATCTATGTTTACAGTATTTGAGGCAAAATATTAGAGGTCAGACTATCAGAAGAACTGTAAAAGAAAAATGTTTACTTTGAAAGTTTTCAAAAAGTTCAGTGATTATATACTAATAATTTTTTTATGTGAGGGCTGTAAAATGGAGTTCTTCATATCTACCATGGATAAGGACCTATAATTAATGACACATTGCTATGGGAAGTGTACCACTTGTATTTATAGTGATACAATAAACTGTATTAATTTAAAGTTCACACGAGTCATATATCTAAGCTCAGTTGATGTAAATGGCATTACGACAACATTGAAATATAAATAATCATGAGCTTAATTCATAAAAATTGCTTTGGCTATCAAGTTTAGCACAATCATATTGCTATTAAAAGATTGTAGAGCATGTTACTATTAATAGCAATTAGAGACATGCAGCACTTTGCAGTAAAGTGAGCACAACACTGTCTATGCTTTATTACTGGACAGGGTGTTATCAAGGGTTAATGTGAGGATGGAAATCCTATGGTCTTACACTGAGAGAGAGAGAGAAAGAGAGAGAGAGAGCACATTCTGCTGCATAGTCACATATATAGCCTTGTTGCAGATTTACAAATTTCTTGCTTGCAGTTGCTGCTCAACCTATAAGTTATGGCAGCTGTGTGCTGTGGCATTCATTTGTCTAGCTACAATGTAAAATCATATTTCATAATAGGAATTTGTATGTATCTATATTTAGTTAAATTTTTCAAAAATGTTTTTTCAGGTTGCAAAGTTAAATGAAATATCTTTTTTATCACAACTATTAAAGAGATGTAATTCAGTTTTAATTGTTACGTTTATACATTAAACACATATATCTCATTGAAATCTCATAGTATTTTGTATTCTAGCTTAATGAACTAAAGTATAGTAGGAATGGTATTTTACTTGGTTGTTCAAACATCTGCAAGGAATTCTTGATTTCAATTTATTTCATTTACTGTGTATAATGAGTATTTGGTAAATCCTACATATGAAGTACATGCACTTGGAATCTGTGTATGCTATGTAATTTTGAATTCATTTTTTTAACATTTACAATGTTTCTGTTTTTGCAGAAGATGGGACTGGGAGATAAGGTAATTCGTCGTAATTCCCTGACGACCCTCCATCCAATGCCCACCCAGGAGGCTCAGCCCGGGCTGGAGAGACAAAAGACAGTTCCCCATGGCTTCAATGTAGGTGGATCTATCTAATTGGGGCACTGCTGCAACATCTCTAGAAAATCATAAAGTATTGGGCCAAAATGGAATTCATTGCAAATTTTTAGAATACCATATTATTGTTTGCTCTTAAATGCCCCTTAAGGGCTCTTCATAATTGGTAAGAAATGAAGGTGTGTACTAGATGCCTGCTGTCTATGGTCATTGTGTTTAATATAATATGTTTAAGGAAATGATGAATGTAAACAAACGTTCATGCATAGTTACATATGTAAAAGGGCATTTTAAAGTTGTAAGAGGGGTATTTCTTTTTCCCTGACTCTAGAATAACAGGATGGTTGCCTAAAAGGGCTCTGGTAACTGCAGTATAAATTTATTAAGTATGGGTAGTTTTGCATGTTTCTTTTGATCAAGATGGTAATTTTATTATTCTAAACTAAAATGTTATACATGTTATAATATGTATATCATGTGTAGATACAACAGTAATTTCATCAAATTGTTTTGACTGTATAGGAGAAGGGATTGGTGACCTACTTTGAGGACACGTGGGTTTCTGAGAAAGACCGCCGTCGGCGTCACTCCATTGAGAAAGAAATTGAGATTAAAGAGTCAGAGTTCTACAAGAACAACAAGCCACCTCCATTGTTTTATGGTCAGTTCCTTCAAATTCTCTATGGAATAATTATTTTCAATTTTTGACAAATTCTTTTATTTTTTTTCGAAAGAAAAGTATTTAAGATTCATCTGGACTCTTCTTGTAAAATAAATGATTTTTAACAATGTGATTGGGACCAGAAAAACCAATTTGCTGGAGTCATAGTTTAATTTGTTCTCAGTTGAAACATTACAAATTTTGGTGCTTGCCTGGTTAACATGACTTGGTTAAGATACAATAAGGGTTGGGTGGAGATGGGGGTGGGGGTGGGGGGGAGAGATCAATCTGACATGATTGAGGAAAACATTATATTAATTAGGTTATTGGATGCAAAAGGTTGAATAGTCATTTAATTATAAGCTATTTGATTTTAATTTTTCTTCCATTAATCGTGCTTAACTTTGAACAGATAATACGCTAGGTAAGTATGATGAAGTTGTGTGAATTGTTTGGTATGATATACAAAACGTTCAAATGAATATGATTTTGAAATGGCACAAAAATTTGCCTCCTTGACATGTACAATTTGCCCTTAACCATGCCTATTTATTTTACTTCAAATTTTTGAAAAAAATTACACACCCTTATCCATTCATACCTTTTCAGATCAATTTGTAAAGAAATAAAAAAAAAATGTGACCTTGACCTTGCTGATATATCGTGACCCTTGATCCTTATTACTGCAACATTTTTTAACAATTATATAATAGCATGACTTCAGAAAAAAAGACAATATACATAAATCAAATTTAGGGACAGAGACCGAAAGTTGTACCTCATCACTTGTTTAATTGAATTGTCAGCACAGACAATAGTTTAGTAATTGCCCATTGAAATTAAATTAAAAAAATATTTATTACTGCAAACATATACATATTAAGATTGTGCCATAATTGAGTCTAAAAATAATTTGTCATTTGTATGCAAGATGTGCCACAATTTAGAGAATTTATTGAATATGTGTAATTTGAAATGGGTACAGGGGTTTGAACATATGCACGTAACTTTTGTTCACTTTACATTTGATTTGAGTGCTTTTTGCATTTGTTATTGACCATTTGCAATGTTATGTTTAACCAAAATTTTGTCCCCTTTTGGAAATCCTTCATATATTTTTAAAGTGGATATAAAATCATAACTCTATTTTGATGTTACAGAACATGTAAAACTCAGGGGTGGTAGAAAATCGGCAACCCCAGATTACAGCAAGCTACTGAATGACACAATCTACGTACACAGAATTCTGGGTAATATTATGTTTAATGGGAAACTCATCCAGGCCAGTACCAACTTTGGCTGCTTTATGACCCTCAACACGGGGAGCAATTCTGCCTCTCAGATACCAGAGTCATTCAAGGTAAAAACATCAAGAAAATTAAGTACCAAAAAATTAAGATTTAAATTCATATACTAGTATGTTTTATTAAGTATAAAGAAATACATGTATAGAATCTTTCCAAAGAGGTATTTAATGCATACATGCTTAGAATCTTTCCAAATAAGTACCATATCTAATGCATACATGCATAGAATCTTTCCAAAGAGGTGTCTAATGCAAAAACTAAAAAAAATTGTTGTTCTTTAAGACTTGCAAGATGATTAGTTCTACATTTTAATCTTCTTCTTTTTCTATATTGCATATTATGCTTTAAAATTGCAAGTTTTTAATGTATAAATCTATGGTAAGGGTATCCACCATTTATCAGAAAGTGCCAAAAAAGACTACATGTATTCATTATTCAGTCATTTTTTTTTCTGCAGTTGCTGATGAGACAATGTGCCATGATTGTACCTGACTTTAAATTCATTGTGGAAATGTTTTTCTGTTTCCATGGATACCAAGAGGTCAAACTCTGGGCCAGAAAGCTGACCTTCCTGTTTGAACAATTGAGACTTCAGGTAAACCAAGAAAGAACTTCTTATCAAAGGTTTACTTATATCAGATATATTCATAATATTATAATGGTAAATTTTATCTTAATAAATGTAAAAAGTATTATTTCATGGAATAGCATAATAGTGTAGACGCTAAACCTTGAAAGACCCCCCTCCCCCACCAAACATATTGATATACTAATCCATAGAAGCCCCAAACTCCTTCCCCAAGGGAACATTGCTTTTGTCTTTTCTCATGTTTACCACTGTAACCTTGGTCTTTATGTGTATACTATATGTGCTTTGACTATGAATAAGATCACTATATAGTCATTAATTTGTATTATGTACAGAATTTTACATAATGCTTGGTTTTAAAGCTTCCAAGAAGAGAGACCTACCAGTTTGGACTGAAGGATATTAAGCTAGTTATGGATGTGGCTGCCACTAAGCTGAGGGACCAGAGATTTGCCCTAGACATCATAGCTGAAAGTAGGTGTCTTCTTAAAACTAGGATTTTGTAAAAATGTTTCTTCTACAAAACAGGACTCTCACCCTGTCTTTTTGAACATGTGCCTGGGCCATTAAAATGGGAAAATAAGCCACATGGGGAAAATTGGAAAAATCAAAAAGCATGAAAATATTAATTTTGGTTTTCTGATGTTTTGATATCTTCTTTTGTTAATATTATTTGAGAAAATAACACCATTTGGTGGGAAAAAAGGTACCAATATTGCAATGGGAAGTTGGGTATTCAGCGGCCCGCTTTATAGACAATCAAGAGCCCTGCAACATCAATATCTTGTATTGAAATTTGAGGCTTTTGTTTTGAACCCCCCAAAATATTATGTATTTTTAGAACCAGACAAAATGGTGCTAGTTTTATTATAATAAACAGGTCAGAAGGGTGAAGGAAGAACACAGTCCCCTAAGTCACCTAAGGAGGTTCCTCATTTGGACCCCCACACTTGGGAGGAACACACTTTGGTGTATGCCCTGAGGGAGGTGATCAGACAGAGTATAGAGAGTGCTGAGGACTGCAGTGTGTTTGACAATACCCTCAGAGATGTGTTCCCCAGCACGGCGAGGAAAACAGTGGAACATGGTTACGATGAACAACTAATGGAAGCGATCCGTTATCAGCTGAAAGAGGACAAACTGAAAGATACATCAGAGATTGTTGACAAGGTGAGAGTTCCAGGGGGTTGATTTTTAGTGGGCTGTTGTGCACTTAAACATAAAGCAAGGTTTTATTTCAAGGGTATTATTATCAAGGAACTTGTAAAATTAACAAAAAAGTTATTGTAGAGTCTATGAAGAGAGTAAATGCCATTAGGAAGCTATTTTCTAACTACCCTGTCATCTAGAAGAGACTTGAAATGTGACCAAAGAATTGAATTATAAAGGATGCAAAATTTTAATCCATTGCATTCCATTAGGAAAAGTGGATATATACAAAACTAAACAGTTAGCATTGCCATGAGTTTAATTTTATGTAATGGAAGTCCACGTAGTTCAGTACGTTATGTGCCAGTTTCTGAATCATTGTTGAATACTTTTTTTAAAGACACCTGTTCTTCATTGTTTAGGTGATGCAGCTGAACTCAGCTCTGCAGCTAAAGAAGGCAGTGATTCTGATTGGTCCAGCAGGCTGTGGAAAAACCACATGTAGCCAAACTTTGGCAAGAGCGACCAATCGTCTTAACTTCCTGTTGTTTGCTCCTGATCATTCAAAGGATGAGCTGACCACGAACAGAGATCTCATTTACTATGCCAAAAATAAGCTCAAGGTGAGGCTTAGTAATAGCATTCTGTCACATCACTTGATTGCTTAAATGCAAATGAATTTTTTCAAATGTTTCTTGTGGTATTAAAATTCCTTTTAAGAATTTCAGTCTGCTGTTGTTAACAAGGATATTTCTAAATATTAAATGTAGATCTGATTCATTTACCAGGTACTTTAAAAGTGGTAGCTAGTGTAAAATTAAGAAATTAAATTTTCATAGAAACTTGTACTGGTATTAGGAAAAATGAATTGATTGTTTATAGTTTCATTTGTTACATATGCAGTTTACTTTATGTGGATAAGGGCAATTTAGTAAAAAAAACAAATTTTAGAATTCAAGAAAAGTTGTGATGCTTGTTAATTAAAGGTTCAGGAATGAAGTCATCATAGATGTAATAATTTTTCCATTGATTTATATCATGTGTATCTTGTTGACAAGTTTATTTTGTTCAAATTTTGATCCACCCTGAATCTTTCGCTAGGACATGGAAAATGAACCAGAATTGGCGGGTGATGTAGTAAGTGTTTTTGATTGGTCAATTCAAGACCATGTGACCTGAACAGTAGGAATTGATTGGATGTGATAGCTGTGCTTAACCTGATCTAATTTGTGTGCATTTGTCTTTATTTTTGTTGTACTATGCTAATACTTATCACATGCGGGTTGTCACTATCTTCTCATTTTAATGTTGTCATTTCCCAAGCATGAAATTAACTACCACAACATTTCGCAGCATAATTACGCATTAAGAAATTACAATGATCTCACTGATTCATACAGCGTTTAATATTGTTCATGGCATCAACATAAAAAAAAATCTTTTTATGGCTTAAATTGCATTTGCAGACGATTGCTTTAATCAAATTTGCCAAATGAAGAAAGTCAAATACAAATGTGTATAATGAATATACATGCATGTATAAACCTAAGTGTTTTGGTAACTGTTTGTGTGAAGGACCCAACTAAATTTCCACCCCACCTCCCATAAGCTAACTGACTCTACCCTGATCCTCATTTCTGTGGTTTGGTCATTATAAGTAATATTATATTGCTTTCTCTGTGTTTAATATTTTTATTGTAAAGTAAAATATTAATCTTTTCTAGTTTCAGTATTATCTATGTGTGATGTTCATGTGACAAATTTATAATGGACAGTTTATATATATAATATATATATACATACCGATATAAGTACATGTATATATGGGAGCTGCCTTGCATCTTGAATTCATGCAGACTAATTTGTAAATTTTGAGATATTTCGAATTAAACTTTTTAAAATTATTATAGCCTATTCAGCATGCAGATTTATGATTGCATACAAATATTTGTGTCCTGTTTTTAATTGTTGTATATGCAATTACAGATGTTATGTAAACTACATGTAGCTCATCCAATGTTAATCGCTTAATACTATGCATAAAATGTGCAATATAGGCTAGCTTGAACTAGCTTGACATTGCTGCATCTTTTAATTCCTTTTTATTTGTGTGTTGTACAAAGAAACTAGCTGCTTTAAGGTTTTGTTTTTTTAAATGTAAATCATGATTATTATAGAAAGACAGCTATAAAATATCTATATATATTATCATTTTCCAGTCATGTACCATGGAAAATTTTATGAGAAATAAGCTCATATTTGCTCTGAAAAAAGCCGTCAAAATATTGATAAATCTGTCAAGTGCAAGTGCTTGATTTATTATTTGTTTTGTGTAGGAAATTGAACAAAAATTTACAGATCTTCCACGCAATTTACTTTGTAATATTTAGCAACATGCATTTTGCCTCTCTTCACAACAGAACACAAAATACTGTGTATCAAAAATGGCAAACCCTCTAACAATTTTTTTTCTTCTGATTTCTTCTTTAGTTCTTAGCGGCTATTGACCCATCAGCAAAAACAGAGATGTCACAAGCAGGAAAGAAGATGAAACGCATCACAACAATGGTGGGAAAAGTGTCTGAGGCCCTCAATGAGATGCAACATACTCCCAAAATACAGGAATACGCTGAGCATCCGAAAGTCAATGTGGTAACCTTAAATCCCACAGCTCTGTCACCGCAAGAGGTATGTGGTTTCTCATAAGCCACCACACTTGTTCTCTTTAAACATTTTCTTAATTTAAAACAAAAATTTTTGTTAAGACAAAAGTAAAACATACCGGTAATTTTTTTCATTCAGTTTCTTGGTTCCTATGACAATGGTATGTGGAAGGGTGGTTTGTTTCCCAAAATTCTCCAAGACTCTGGCTTCCTGTCTGAGGCTGTACGTAATTACATTGCTGGACAGAAAGACCGTAAAGCCCGTGGGGGACAGGAACTACCCTCCATTTTATTAAGATGGATTGTTCTAGATGGAGTGATGCATCCTGTCTGGACTGAGAGTCTTAACACTCTGTTTGATGAAGAACTGAAACTATCACTGGCCAATAGTCAACATATCAGTCTGTGTGGTGAGTGATCAAATATCAAACATTTTAATGATCAAGATCTTAAAATTCAGAGTGAAATAATGCTTTAGTAAGTGTTAAAATGTAAAATAACATTTAAAGGGGCATAACTCCTCATTATGCTATCACATAAAATATGTGTTTGCAACAAAAGATACTGACTTGTTTTAAAAGTGTATAAAAACTAGTGAAATATAATTTCTTGATTTAGATACTACTTCACTGATGTTTGAGACGAGCTACATTGGTAATATTTCCCCCGCCACAATCTCGCGATGCACTATCCTGAACTTTGCACCGGACACCGTGCCCTGGATGAACCTATATGAATGCTGGGCAAAGGATGCAAAAACACGATGGATTATCAACACTGCTGTGTAAGTATGATTTCTCCTTGTTTGAATAGAAAAAGTGATAGCTGGCTATAGTCTGGAGTGCTTAGTAATTTTAAAGTGATATCATTTTATATTAAATTTAATGCAAAGAGCAATATTTGCCAGAAAATAAAATGAATGATCTTATATACTTTGTAGATTATTGTATCTTAAGTTGGAAAGCCCTTCAATCAATTTATCTTAACTTTTCCACAATACAGGCTGTATCTCTTTTTTTCTGATGTGTCTACAAATAAGTTTCATACAATGTGTATTGATGGATCTTACCCCATCCCTTGATTATGTAGGATGAGGATCTATGATGAGCTGGTCACTGATGTCTTCCAGCCTACCCTGAAGTTCCTGAAGTCCGAGTGCTGCCCTGCCCTCCTGACAGATGTGGGACATGATACTGCTGCCACTAATGAGGTGGCTCCTGGAATACAGGAGGTGGGGACATTCCTGAAAATCTTAACTGTGCTTCTCGATCGTCTCTACCTCAGGGAGGAATTTGAGAGGCGACAGAGGACCATGGACCTTGAAGGTATGTATGCAGGAAGTACTAGACAGAGCATGTCATTTGTTGTCATGAAAGCTGCTTGAATGATTGTCTACAATACAAAATTGTAAAAAACTGAATTTGTACTTCAAAAATTTGGATACTTCGATTAAAAATCATGAGCATATGAAAAAACTATTTCCTGTCAGCATAAATAATCTCCTCAAAGCCTGTATTGAACTTTTGATATCCATTTTTAACTTTTAAAGATACAGGTATAGATTCTCCTCGAAAGACCCCCAGCAGTAGTCCCTCACGACAGAGTGTCAGTCGAATGACCAGCAGCTCTCAGCTTGAGCTCGTCTTCCCCAACTACACAGACAACATGAAAGGGATGTTTGCTTATGCTTATGTCTGGAGCTTCGGAGCTCATCTGCATGAGAGGTGTGTCAAGTTCCTCAGCTATATCCCAAGATTCCAAGCAGTTTTCTCCTACTGAATTTTTGTAATTCAGTCTGGCACATACAAAGATCATAGATTGCATGAATATAGTTTTAGAATTTACTGAATCTTGGTAATTAAAATTGAATATGTGCTTGTATGTAGAGATTTCATGTTAACCATAATTGTCAAATCTTATTCTATAGGTACAAAGAAAAGTTTAGTAAGTTTGCCAATGATGTCCTGTATCGTGCCCGACACCCAATAAAAATCCCAATTGGAGCCTCTGTGTTTGATTATGTTCTGGATGAGAGTAGTGGGTCCTTTATCAGGTGGTCAGACAAATCTCAGGAACGATCCAAAATTCTAGCAGGAGGATTCACAATTACACCAGAGGTAAGGAGAGGATCACAAGGAGTGGAAGGACTGTACAAAAACTGGGATACATGTAGTAGAAAGAATTACAGTATCTGGACAGAAGCAGAGTTTATTAGAATTGAATGTAGATGAAAGAAATTAAGTTTGTGGGATTTAGGAAATTCTTTGTATTTTATTTTTAGGTGGAGAAGTATACGTACATGATAGAACTGATGCTGTCTGCCCATCAACCAGTCTTACTCTCAGGAATGCCAGGAGTTGGAAAAACTTCTCTGCTACAGGTACACATCCTCTTAATCTGGAGATTTCAGATGTTAAACAGAAAAGTCTACTGTAAACGTGGTTATTTATGCATGGGTAAAATATATCATTATGAATTTTATGGTATTGATAGGCATCTAGAGCTTGGAAAATTTTTTTATTATACATGGGGGAGTTTTAGGTAACTTCAAGTTTACTATGTGATTGCCAGTGTAAATTCCCCCCACAAGCACTTTTACATATTTTTAAGGGGAATTAATCATGCAGGTATTCCTTTTGAAATTTGATTTCATTATCTACAGACCATGGTGCTGCCCAAGCAGACTCACACTAAAGTAGTTATGTCTAGAGCACTGAACAGTCAACTCTTCCTTAACTCCATGTTGGGACAGATCATGGAGCTGAAGCATAGAGCCACCAACACCCTCACCGGACCGGGACAGGTTCCCCCTGCCTCCAAGGGCAAACAGTCACACCTGTTCTTTATTGATGATCTCAACATGGCGGCCAGTAACCCAGAGGGAGGTCAGTATATTTAGAATACTGTTTTAATTTTTATTCCAATCCAGGTCATAATGAGAGTATAAATTTATTTTTTGGTCTATTTTTTTATCTGATCAAAAGTCCATCTACTACGTCATGTACAGTGAGTACATCATTGGATAAATGTCAGCTTTTGATCTAAACAGTTAAAAAAATCCAAAAATTTAGCCAAGTTGAAAATCATTATCAGCAGATATTTCATGTTGTATATCTATACTAGAAAGTATCTTGCTAATTAATTAAGGAACATATTTTGATTAAATGCATATTCAAGTGTAATGTAATTTTTTTGTTTAACATTCGTATAGGCTACCAGCCCCCACTTGAGTTGCTGAGACAGATCCTGGCACAACGGGGGACATATGACAGGGGGCGACTTGAATTCCAGACCATGGAGGAAGCCATGTTCCTAGCCTCCACCACACTCCCCAGTGTACCAGGTTAGATCCACTCCCTATGATTCATTCAGAAAGCCTTAAAATTATGTAATCCTATATATATGTGAATGTGTAATTATATTCATGAAATAATTTGATTTCAAAGAGGAACATGTTCAAACTTTTAAAGGTGTCCTCATTCATTGAATTTTTGTTTTTTGTTTTAAGGAACTGGATTGGGTACAGCATGTCATGTGATGTCCTCACGTTTGACACGCCTCTTTATCAACTTCACTCTGTTTACCCCAACAACCGAGGTTCTCATGTCCATGTATGGCCGTAATATCCAGCATTGGCTAGAGGAGTTTCCCACATATTCAGTGGACCATCACTTTGAACTGTCCAGGGTTAGTGGTGTCTTATATAATCAGACATCTTAGTTTCTGAGCTCTCACCAAGAAAATGTTTATCAAAAAACCTTTTATGTCCAGCAGTTAAAAACCATCCAAATTTTTTTACTTGCAGGCAATGACACTTGGATTATTAGAAATGTACAACAAAATTAAAGAGAAACTCAAACCTACTCCAACACATGCCCATTACATTTTTAACCTTCACGATGTGGCGAGGGTCATCCATGGAATACTTCTGATGTCACCAAGGTCAAGGACACGGAAAATGATGAGGAGAAAGAAAGGGGGAAGTGAATCAAGTAAGAATCAGTTATTTATATAGTCTCCATTGGATCTGTTACACCTTTGATCATTACCTCGTACTAAGTATTACAAATTCACCGATAGTTTGGACTATACCTGGATGATGACATACTTAATCTTAAAGGTCATATCAATCTGTCAGACATTTAAATGTGGTATTTATTTGGCATCAGTCTGAGAGCATATTTTACATGAATCATTTAAGTAAAGCTGGGGGAAATTTCATAGAGTATAATCAGTGATACAGTGTCTTCTTTGATTAAAATGTGATGCTTATGTCATCTCATTGGTTATAAAATATAATTCTTGAAAATCCTATTCTTGTAAACAATAGGAGGAAGCAGAAGCAGTCTACAGATGTC
This sequence comes from Saccostrea echinata, assembly GCF_033153115.1. Lineage (NCBI taxonomy): Eukaryota > Metazoa > Mollusca > Bivalvia > Ostreida > Ostreidae > Saccostrea > Saccostrea echinata. Next base: position 10,320,845 of record NW_026889765.1, on the reverse strand, counting down.
TCGCCAGGCATCATGGGATTCCAAATCTCGGACTGTCAGTGTGTCCAGTATGGGACCAACAGCAGAAGTGGGACAGTCTGCCCCTATGATGAAGGTCATAGGTCAACTCTGGTGTCATGAGATCACAAGAACATTTGCAGACCGCCTTATTGCTGAAGAGGGTTAGTTTCAGAACCCTTTTGTTTTCAGATTCAGAAAATTATATGGTGCTAGAAATTCATCTTTAGTTTTCTTTTTTTTTTTTTATTTGTTTGTAAAGCTGATTCAAGAGCAAGAGGCATATTGTTGCTCTACAGATTAATGCTGGGCACTAGATCTATGATAACTTTTCCACTACATAGAAAAGAATGTGGAAGTTTATGAGAAGTTTCTTTTTCCTTCTGTAGATGTGTCGTGGTATAGTCGTCTTCTGGAGGAAACGGTTACAAAATATTTCTGTATGCCCAGAGATGATCCTAAATCAGAAATGGCTGCCATCTCTGAGGAAACCTACTCACAAAGTGTAAGTCATGTGACAGGACAAAATGATGAATAATTTCACATTGGTAATGCCTATCATATATGAGTATACAAACTATTTGTTTTATCTTAGGTTGAATTCCTTAGATTTAATTTGTAAAATTATACTGCGTCATATTGTAAATCACTTTTTATTTGCGAAAACTTCATTTTCATGTAATAACACAAGTCTTAGAGCTTCTGATCTTGAGAATTGCATTCTTGCTTATAATTCTTATATTAGAGGTTATATAGAGCAAAAGCCATATTCGTTTAATTTATTTCGCTTGTAAATATGCAAAAACAATGTCACGAAAAAATAAGGTGTTGTGAAAATTAAGTGGTATACATCTACATGTAGGCATCATAAAAAAGGAAAAAAACTCGGTAGAAGATATGACAAAGAAAAAGGAAGGAAGAAAGGAGAGACAAATTGCACCCTAGCTAAAAGCAAAAAAAAAAAAAGAAGTCTTTCACAATACTTTTTATTCGCCTGACCCCTGCCGTGTGACATTCAGACACTATAGAACTGATCCCAATCGTCATTCTGTAGCAGATTAAACATACATTTTTTTATGCAGATAATTTGTTGACACAGTGGTTTATATTTTTTCATTATTTTTTCCCCCACCCCCTCCCCTTCCTGATGAACATTCTTTACATTTCTGGCCCTCGAAAGGATATTACTTCATTTGAAATACAATGAATGGAAACTAAATGTAAATATTTCTGCTATTCTAATATATCTAGTTCATTCATCCAGACTGAGATTTGATGGTGACTTTGTATTCTGTATTTAGGGTAGAATGACCCCCACTACATCCTCCCCCCGCCCTCCCAGCCCTGAGGAAGAATCCGATGAAGAGGCAACAAAGGAGGAGGAAACTGTCAAGGAACCCGAGATGGACGTCACAGATTCTACCGACCAGAAGTCACTTGGCAACGATACCCCAGTGCAGAAATCAGACAGCAACGACACCCCAGCACAAAAATCAATCAGCACTGCAACTCCACAGGGTATCAAGTCTGTCAGTAGTGATACACCACAGGGGATGAAATCACAGCTCGGGGAAACCCCCCTCCCTTACAGGGAGTCTGCTGATACAGGAAAAGGTAGGGGAGTGGATCTTTGAGGGGTGATTTGGTTCTGTTATTTCTGCTGCAAGTATTTGTTTTGTATACTCATGATTCACTAGCTCCTTTTCTCTGTTTCTCACTACATTTCATATTCTCTCTTGAATTTTGAAGAAGAAAACATTGTTCATTTAGAATAAGATGTAAATTTTTAGCAAGATAACTCTTGTAAGTTTTATGACTGAAAGAAGCTTTAAGATTATAATTATATACAGTTATAAATGAGGACCAGTAATTGTATGGCCACATTTTAGGGATAGTTTTACTTTTTCTGTCTTTTTGATTTGTATAGTGGAATTTGAATTAAGTTGTCAGAGGATACAAGAAGCTTAGTCGACGTGTTAGTCTTCATATTAAAACTAATCAAAATACTCTTATCATATGACATAGTTGTTGGACGTTTAATTATGAAATTGACATGAATTTTTTATTTAGCATCAAATTCGTTTTGTTATTTGTAATGAATTAAAAAAAATTACTCTACTTGTTACATATTAATAAACTACCATTATATGAGTTGTATCAGCTACTAGAGCACAGTATGATTTGGATATTTATGTGTGCTGTTTTAAAATTATGCAAATTAGTTGCAGGCACATTATGTGTGGGGGATATTTCCATGATACCATGCAGGATTAATGTATCGTCAAAACTGAGTAAAATGTGCATGTATAAAGTTGTTGGTATGTGGGGGGGAGGGATATTTACCCGAGATCTTTTTTATTGTGTATTTAGTGCCACACATAAATTTTCAGGTTCCCTAAGCAATCAGTACAAAATATCAAACACATATAAAATGACCTTTGATTTCAGTCACCCTGGGGTCAGAGGTTACTCGTCAAACTGAGACAGAGGGACACTCGAGCGAGTATGAGAGTGAGGCCTCAGAGGAATCATCTGAGGAAAGTGATGAAGAAACAACCACCACAGAGACTGAATACGAAACTCCCAGAGGTTAGTAGACCTGGCTCTGTCTGTTAGCAAAGCTAGCATTATCTTGCCAGTAGTTCTACAGAGAGTTAATGATGTTAATTGTTTTTTAGTTGTCATGAGTGCTTGTTACTGAGTGCGTAATTTTTATATACTAAGATATTCTGAAATGAATGAAGTACTGAATTATTCAGCTTTGTATGACAGAAGTGCCATATTTGCTTTGCAAATGACTTGAAAATTTATTTCAAAGCAAATCAAATGCCATTATGATATAACCAAGAATCAAGATCGAAGTTCGTGATTTTGTTGTCAATTTCAAATTTTTTGGTATTGACAGTGGTCAAGATTTGTATCAGGTCAAGAAACTCAAAGTCAAAGTAACAAATTTTAAATTGCTAGAATTTCATGATTAACAAACATACTTTTTTGTTTCTTTTCTATAGACTTGCCAAGTGTTCAGTCTAAGACTGATGCACAGAACCAGGCCAGTGAGTTTTCCACATTGACAGGTAAAAATGTACTCAATCATGACTAAGAGTCCTCATTGTCTCAGGTTATTTCTCATCATCAGTAAAGGTAATTCATAATATATATTATAACATGTAGTAACTCTGGAATTACTCAGTCAGGTTCAGATGATTTTTGAAAGTTTTTTATTAAAATGCAATTTGAAATATTTTTTTAAAAAGATAAAATACATATAAGTAATGTTCTGGTTTATTTTTTATGGTAATGAATTTTAAATGGAATTTTTAAATGTTAACAATGACATATCCCTTCATTGCATACCCCTGTGTTAAATTAGTGAGTAAAATGCAACTGGAATGAGCCTTTTCACTATAAGTACTGATGCACTTGGAAAATGAAGGAAAATCTAAGCCAGAAATGTTTATTATTATATGAAATTGTCATGTACACCACACAGTCGTACAATTGTACAGACTAAAGTTTATTGCAACATTAGTATTCTTCACAGCAAAGAGCATTTTTGTTTCCCTCCACATTGGCTAATAAATGTTTAATTATAAACCACAATTACCATACTTTTTTATTCACTCACATTTTACTTTTTTTTTTAATTTTTAGACTGACACTTTTATAGTAATACATGTATAATTTATTTTACAGTTATATATATGATAGATGTAAAACCATATTCTTATACATAACCATATACTTAAGATTTCAATAATGTTTTTATATTAAATTCTATCTTTTTTTTTTTAATATTTCTTTTAATTTTAACATTTCTAAAATTTATATAGAAAATGGCTACATATGGCTTGTCAGAAGATAGTTGTGTACAGCATAAATAATCATAGAGATGATATACCAGTTGTGATTTCATACATAAAGAGGTTAAATAAAAATAAGATGTAATTTTCAGAATCAAAAATATATTTCCCAGTACAGTTAATTGTAATGTGGCCATTTCTTGTGCTAACATCACAATATGTATCATAAATTTTAAAAATAAGCTTCTTCACTCAATAGCTGCAATCAAAGCACCCGGTGGCAAAAGTAAAGGTAGGTGGTAGTTAGATCCACCCCTCAAAATCTAATCTTCATGTTAATTTCCCGTAGCTGCATGCTAGTTCTTTTGCTAAAATACTAGTAGAATAACTGACTATGTTTATACTCATAAAAACTGAAATTCTTCTCTATTAGATGAACATGATATGTTTGTCACTTCACCATTTCAATTCCTTTCCCCATTTTCAAAACATTTAGCACACTTTTAGTTCCTTTCTTCTAGGTCATCTTATTTGAATGAAATTTCATTTTCTAGTGTTGATCGGAATAGAAAAAATTTACTAGTTTTTGGTAGCAGATATATTAAGCTTCAACAATGAACTGTGGCTAAAGCCTCCGTAGGAACATTAGGAACCTGTAAACTTTTATGTTATTACTAACATAGAATTAACATCTATTTTCTCTTGAGAACACTCCTCTTGATCCACCTATATATTAATCTTTCTAACCTGAGAGTTATCCCCCTTGCACAGACTCCAGTTCTAAGAGTGGCACTGATACTACCAGTGAAGTGGAGGCCTCATCCCCGACACGTGCACGACAGGCACCGCACCAAGAACCACCGCGGTCTGATAGTGAAGGTAAAAATAGACACCCACCTCATAGAAATCTGGAAATTGTATACCCCTGAGTAGTTTTGCATTTAACATGCATTGCATGATAGGAAAATGAGTTAACTTGTGTGATTTCTTTTCTAATTGTTTTTGCATGATTTCAGTCAAATAAGATAAAGTATCTAAGTGCTGCCACCAAGTGACATTTTGTAAATGTGTGAAGTCTTCTCTGTCTGTCCTTCAGCCATCTTTCATCTTCAAAGGGGAAGAACTCTTATTTCTGCTACTGCTGATAATGTATAGTGCCGTATGCTAGGAAAGTTGTTCTCTTATTTTTTAAAGGAAAGATGCTTAAAAGCTGCTTCATTGGTCATTAAAAGCAGTTTACATTTCCTTTCAAAAGTTCATATAGTGGGCTTGAATCTGCAGTAGTTATCATATGATTTTAATAAATAGTTATTATTTTAAACTTAGATATCATAATCTATTGTTCAGTTGTCAACTGGATTATTGAGAACCTCTTTTTTTTTTAAAAGAAAAATGTTATTAGCCATACAATATTTAGTTTGATTTTTACTGACATTGTCTTGTAACAGTCAGTGCCTTGGGTAAATCCTCCTCTACTCCTAACCTGAAGAACAGGGGAAGTCTGAAGATGAAGACTGTTACATTTAAGACAGGACTGCTGGCAGACTGGGAACACGAGGCATACTTTGGACCCCTTATGAGTCTAGATGAGGTATAGTGTAATAATCTATTTATTTCTTTGTCAAGAACACCCCTCAGCCCCCCCCCCCCCCAACCCCACTGAAATCGTACTTCTATTATGCAGTTAATAATAAGCAGCTTTTACAGTAGAAACATTTAAAACGTGGTTTCTGCAGGTTTGAATTTTTTCTTAAATTATTTTTGAAATGAAGCATTCATATTAATTTTTTTTGCATTTAATAATTTTGGAGATTACTTTAAATTGGTTTAATATACAAAAGATACATGGTTGCAGGCTTAATTGAACTAATAAATTTTTACAAAATTTGACTCCAAGAGAGTTACCTATCCAATAACCAGATATAGTTCTTCATAGTGCTTCATCTTGAGAATTGATGATTGATATGACAGTATTCTCTTTTAGATCAAAGGTTCAAATGATTCCCTTATGGACATTATCTTTTCTAAATTCTACATGACGACATACACAGAGACCCAGGGACTGCCAGTGGAAAAAGGTCAGTGAAATCAGCTGGGGGAAATGTACGGGTAATATACGCACCAAGCAATCAGTGTGTAATACCCATGGACAAATTACATGTAATGGTCTACTTGATGAAATTTTTTATATAAGTGCAGTAAAACATGGTTACAGTTGAAGTAATTTTCATTTCTGTAGTTTTCAAACATGTTATGAACTTACTGAATGTGACTTATCATATTATGTTACTTTATAATGAATCAATATTCTGTAGAACACTTATAATAATTTTTGAGCCATTACAATTTCAAACTCCTGGTTCACAAGACAATCAACTAAAACTCTCATATGTTGTAAGAATTACAGCTGTTTTGAAAGTGAATATATTACGCTAAGATCCTCTCAGTGACATGGGATTGTTATTCCATTCCAGGCTATGTGGAAGGGACAGAGGATAATTTGAGTGAAGCCTTATCCACCTGTCTGTCTGTGTATAACGAGGGCACCTCCCAGAGAATGGATCTCGTCTTTTTCTCCGATGCCGTCCGACACGCAGCTAGGCTCAGCAGAGTTCTTGTAAATAAAGCTTTCTTCGAAGATTTAAGAAAAAACAATATTTTTCTATAAAATGCTTGACTTACAAAACAAAAACAAAAACAGAACAAAAAAACAAAAATACCCACTAAATTTGTTGGGAAATGCTTACCTTTAAAAAGTATTCTTTAGGAAGACCTATGAAAAAATTGAAAAAAGTTGTTTTCAATATTTTTTAATTGATTTATAGGCAATTCAAGGAGGACATGCTATTTTGTTGGGAATGAGTTACTCTACCGGGCGAGCTACACTAGCACGTCTAGCGGCCTACATAGCTCACTGTAAAGTAAGTCAGCTTAAGCTCAAAATAAAATCCTCCTGATTCCTTAACCCATTCAAAGTATATAACTATAGTATTCTTTGTTTTCTGTGGGATTCTTGAAAATTAATTGTGTATTAAAATTTTTCTTTTGCTATCTTCATAAGCTTAGTGATGGGACTGGTTTAGGGCTCTAAGCACAAGATACTTGCCAAAACTTACTTCAAGAAAAGTGGGAAGTAGCAAGTTATATAAAATGTGTAAATCCTCTGTATTTATTTAATAACCAAGTTTAATTAAATTTAAAAAAAATATATATTATCATGATTGTGGTTTAGAAGTATCCAGGATATTGTTGTCGCAAAAAGTGCCGTGGGGTAAGTCTGATGGTGAAGAGGTTATGGCTCATGGTTTAGGGAAAATGCACACTTTGATGATGTGTTATGAATCATCACCTCTTTTCTATACTGTACTTGAATATATGTACTTTTTTCATGTCTGGAAAATTTCTGCACCATATCTCTCAGTATTATTATGAACTTTCATTCAGTGTTCTAAGCTTTGGTTTTGATATTGTATGTATACTGTTTGTTAAATGGGAAGCACAAATCATTTTAAAAAAAGGATGAATTAGTAACAAGTAAGAACATTCAGACAGTTAAATGGTATGCAGTTAACTGACTTTGACCTTGAATTTCAGTTATTTGAACCCAAGCCTCAGACTGACCCAAGTAGAAATCTACAGATCCTGAAAGAGCACATCAAGCGGGCGTGCTATCACACTGGAATTCTGGGTAAACCCACGGTGCTGTTAGTACATGAAGACTTAGGAGAAGAATGTTTACAGGATGTGGCTTGTCTGATGAATGAAGGTCAGTCCTACACAGAGGATCTTACTATATTATTGAATTTAATGTTTGATGTTTTTTTGTAAGGGGCGGATCTATGTATTCATTTAGCTGGAGGTCTGTCAGAATGAAATACATGTAAAACAAATTCTTGAATATTTCTTCCAATGAATAATTTTTTTTTCATCACCTGCAAAGCAGAGTGACACTTATGAATCATTCTCCATCTGTTAGTCTATCCATCTGTCACAGCCTTTAACTTTCAAAATATGAGTGGTAGGATTTGAAAATTTGCAGATGTATTTTCTGACACAAGAGCTTTTGTAAGATATTTTCATGAATTACTGCCTTTGGGGCCTTAACCTTGACCTTCACCTTGAGTACTCTTTGATTATGTTTCAGAATTTCAGTATGCTCTTGTGTCATATGAATTATGAGATGTACAGCTATGATCATATTATTTAGCATGTTAAGTGAATTTGACAAAGTACTAGGCTTACAGTGCTGAAGACCTTGACCTTTAACCTTCTTCATAAAAAAAATCAATTTTTGCTCCACATGTACATCTTTTGAACCACAAGAGGTCAGGGTATAATATTCAGCATGTTCATTGCTTGTCACAAGGCATTTTAACAAAAAATGACTGTGCAATAGAAACTATTTTTGTTGGCATGGGTGAAGAATTTTTGCTTAGTAATACAAGACATACAAGGAGCAATAAAAGTTGTTAACCTCCTGAGTATATCTGATTGACAGGAACAAGTCCAGGGCTGTACAGTGATGAAGAGATTCAGAATATAGTGTCAGCCGTAATGCCTGGGGGAGTGACCACAAAGCGAGTGGATAAAATTGAAATCGCTCTGGAACGCTTCCTGAAGAAGATTCGCCAGAACCTTCATGTGGTAGTGTGTATGAACTATAGAGGTATGTCAAATAAGGGCCTAGGCACATAAAATATAGAAGTCCAATTCATCCATAGTGCAATAGACATTATTTTCTGACTTATATGAAAATCTTGGACAACAAAATCAAATATTGATTCTTCATTTAGCACAGATGGTTGAAACTATACGTAAAGAAATGGCAGTTGCAGTTAAAAGGATTTTTTGAAATTTACCCACTATGATGTTTTTTTTTCTTTGGCTGTATAGGGAATAGTTACTGCAGTGATTCTCAGGTTTTCCACAACCGTATAATGAAGTACCCAGGACTGCTGAAGAATGCCTGTGCTATAGACACTTATAGACCCTGGAACTACCAGGCCTATGTTAGGATAGCCAATGTGTGGCTCCGAGATCAAAAGACAGGGGTAAGTCATTTTAGCATAGTGAATTTTTTTTACTTAGAGGTCAAAAATCAAGGATAAATCATGTCAGAATAGAAATGTTGTTTTAGTGCACTAAAACTATAAAATACAATATGTCTCCCTTTTAAAATAATTGAAGGGTCAAATGTGCAGTAGTGGTCATGAGGGCATATTATGCATCCCTTTATTGATATGCACATACAAATTATCTTAAATTATGCCAAGATTAAAAAGATTAAAATATGAAGATCCAGAAATAATTATGTGAATCCCAAAAGTATTTGAAAGAATTCAGGATAAATCAATGTTAATTTGGATATAGAACAGAAGACAGAATACCCAGTAAATGGCTCACGGGCCCAACTCACACTTAACAAAAATCATGAGATAAGTAAATAAAAAACAGATTGAATATAGTTACATGATATGTTTTACAAAATCATTGAAAAACATGGACATATAGCACAGCATTTCCTGAATATAATAAAATCATGTCATAAAAGTACAGTGCTGTTTTGTAGATAACAATTCCCTGGCACCCTACACGTATGCTAGACCAGATTCTTCTGACCAGTCGAGCAATGGCCTACATCCACATGTCTGCCAAAGCCGTGATAGAGCGCCAGTACTGCAACCAGAAAGAGCCACTACGATTCTTCTCCCCGCTCACTTTCATGGAGTTTGTCCATGTTTTCAGGGTGCTGAGTGCCTATATTGTGAAGAGGGAATATGTAAGTCTTCTAAAAAAATTAATGTCTCTGTCTGTATAAATAATCATAAATCTAACTGTAAAAACAGACACAAGTTGTCATCTTTATATTACATGGGATTATTTCTTTCTAGAATGTCAATGTTGGTTTTATAGTAAAGTTTATAAAAGCATTAAGATTTTGGAGTTTCACGACTTACTATTATTCAGACTGTAATGTCAATGAAATATTTAAAATTCTTCATCAATGTGACCATGTTTATTTTATCTTGATGATCCAAATAACAAATTAAAGATTTTATTCCCCCATTAGTTTGTCCTGTATTTAATTCATGTCTGACAAATTTTAGGAAAATATCAGTAAACATGAGCAGACCCTGGGGAAGGTGAATGAAGCCTTTGGGAGTATCTCCGAGTTTAAGAGAGAGGTCTCTGAACTAATGCCCAAACACAAAGCAGCCATGGCAGAAATAAAGGAATTAGTAGAACAAGTCGAGGAGCAGAAGCTACAATATATACAGGTCAGAATATAGTAGATATTATAAAAAGCAGCAACTCATTATTGCTTGTCCATATGCTGTATTGAATTTGTTATTTTGAAAACCGTGGGTCAAGATCTTCCGGAAATTTTCATGTTAAATACATGTTGTAGTAAAAAAAAATGAAATAGCATTTAGAAAGTCAAAGTGAAATAGTATTATTTTAATTGATTTATTAGAAAATTTGATATGACCCTCTTTAAAAGAAATAAAAAAAGAATATTGTATCTAATCTTCACATGTTCTGCTTATTGTAAAAATATCTAAATGCATATTGCATGTCAAATGGAAAAGTTGTTACAAACTCTGTGAGATATGTTTTTTTTTTGTCTTAGGGTGAGAATACTAAGTTGTGTTTGGGTTTTTTATAGGCTTTAGACAGGTGTAAGTCCCAGGAACAGAAGATAGAACATCTACAGGGTCCCTTGGAGGAACTGAGAAGGGAGGCTCAGACAGAGTTTGACAAGGTCAGTACAACACTCGCTCAAGGTCATTCAGATTCAACCTAAGACCTGGCAGTTAAATACATGTACAAAACAGCAGAACAAATTAAAATTTTTAATATCCCCAAAATATTTACACTGAACTTCAAAGCAGCAAAACTTCTCTAAAGTAGTAAAGCACTGAATCTCCCAAAAATATTACTATTACAAGGACATATGGATATGAAGTTTGCAAGCAATGCTCTAAACTGTTGAAAAAAGGTACCATATGACAAAAAATGGATAAGCCACTTAGTGTGATATATGATAGAGAATTTTTTTTAAACACCAGGGCAAATAATAAATAACCATCAAACTTAAAATAATTTAAATTTTAATAATTACTAGGTATGTTAATGAAAATATTGTATAATTATTCAGCCTATAACGCAAAAGAAATCCATTGTAAAAAGACGCCGGGGAGAGATAGAATATTACACTCTCACCCAGTACAAGGTACAAAGACGCCACAAAGTGGCATGCAACATGCCTTATGCCTAATGTGGTGGCAGTGATGTGGTTCCATGTAAAGAGTTGGCTGGGTTTTGTACTAATGTGGTGCAAAAAGATGTTACATGTTAAAATTAATGTGTTCACGGAGTCAGAATATATGTCAAAGTTCATTTGTCGTTTTTTTAAAACAATGCATATACACTTACAAGGCTTGAGAATTTGGTGGAGGTATTTGTTGTTATTTTTTGTGAGTGTTTATTGAACAGATAAAGTCAGTTTGAAGATTAAATCGGTCTGCACGTCAGTATAGCATGTGTAATTTTAGTACAATGAATTAAAGTCCAGAAATAAAAATGGCATTGATTGTTTTTGTCAAATTTTTGATGGGTTTAGGAATTAATGTTTCATTTGACTCAATTGCTTTGTTTTTGGTGTGCTGTGTGTCATATATCAGATGATTTTTGTGACATTTTTATCATCATGTATGAATGTTTGTATTATACTTAATTGGACGTATATTAGAGATATCTATGAGCAATATTTTTTAAACTCTACTCATTGTCAGACAGATTATGTGTACTATGCATCGATAATATATGAATGGCTTCCAAGTAGAAATGTTTCTAAGGAAGACAACTCTTTTCCCACTTAATCCCATTTCCTGGCCATTTTCAGGTGAATCCTAATTACCATGCAGCCATGACAGCTCTGGAGTACTTGAATAAGGCCGACATTGAGGAGGTGAAGTCGTACAGGTTACCCCCCAGCCTAGTGGAGTTTGTCATGAACTCCCTCTGTCTGCTGTTTGACGTACCACAGGAGTAAGTGTTCATCACTGCATAGTATGACAAGTTTTAATTTCGAATTACAAAACCTTTCAATTTTTTTTGTACTGAAGACAGAGCAGCAGACTTGGACTTTCTTAGGGGAATGGCAGAGTGATTGAAAGGAGCATCAAACTGAAAAGACAAATTGTACAGAAACAATTGCATTTTTTACTATGCTGATGCATAAAAATGCCAAACACAACAGAAGAAAATTCATATACTAGTCTTCTTTTTTTTTATTTTTTTTTTTTACAAATTAAGTAACATTTTTGGCTTTATATAATTTATTATAATTGCACTGTACATAGCAAATGCTCAGAAAAACCTTGATTTCAGACATATGAATAAATCCTACGAAATTTGTTTCAGTTGGGAAAATGCCAAACTTTTGATGATCAAAGACAACTTCCTGGAGTCCATGATGTTCTATGACAAAGACAATATTCCAGATGACATCTACCTGAAACTTCGTAGGTTCATTACAGATGAAAAATTCCAAGTCCACAATGTTGCTGCAGTGAGTAAAGCAGCTGCTGGGATCTGCATGTGGGTCCACGCTGTGTATCAATACGCCCACATCCACCGCAACATGCAACCTCGACTCCGAAATCTCTTAGAGCACGAGGATAAATTCACCTTGGCTCAGGCAAAACTAGGTCAGTTGCGTGTGGAGGCAAATCGCATCAAATCGGCACTGGAGAGCAAAATCACTGTTCACAGAGCTGCTGTGAAGAGAGCGAAAACCATAGAGAAACACATGCAGGTAAAATTTTCAAAGTAAAGAAAATGACATCTTTTAACATCATTATGAAATAAGATAAGATATTCTTTTAAAGTTTATCTGTTAGTTTATTCTAGTCGCTTTCAATTGATGATATCAGTTGTCTATATGAAATTATTTTACAGGGTATTGAGAAGAAGATTGCTCGCTCAGTGAATTTGATGGAACACATGTCTATGCAGCATTATCTATGGAAGTCAGAACTGCGTAAGGCTAAACACAATGTTCTGACTGCCCCAGGGGATGCCCTCATCACCGCTGCCTGTGTCCTCTATCACGGCCCTCTGTCTGACAGAAACAGGTCAGAGCTTCAAAATGATTGGTTAGACAGGTGTCGTCAAGGAAACTTCAACTACACCCGACAAACAGGACCCGACGTTAATCCTCTCAGTACAAACTTAGGGGGTCTTTATGAAGGGTTGAGAGAGAAGGAATCCAGTGCAGCGTCTAGTGTACAATCCTCAGAGAGTACTACGTCGGGGGTCCCCAGCATGCCTGAGATTCGAACTTTCACGTATCTTCCAAGTATTTATGACACTAGTAAGTATTACAAGTCAGAGCTGAAGAAGCAGGGCAGTATGGAGTATGAGACGATACCAGAGGCTGATGATTCTGATGATGAAGATGAGGCCAGTCCTCTAATAACACGTAATGGCTACCTGCTACAGGAGATACTCAGCGACTTTGATGAATTGTCTGGGTGGCGCCTGCACAATCTCCCTACAGATCTGCACTCGGTACAGAATGCTCTGTTGATGAGAGTGAGTTGTCATAATCGTAAACACTGCTGGCCCCTCATTATTGACCCCGATAACCAAGCAGAAATCTGGGTCACAGCCCTACAGAGCAGTAAGAATATTTTTTCGGAACGCGACGTCCGAGATCATGCCCCAGAGTATGACGACATTCCACTGGATGTGTGTCAGTCCAAGGACACCGCCACCGAGCCCCCACCCAGCAGAGGCACTGCCCTGACCTACTCCTCAGAGTTTACTCTGAATGATGATTACAGAATGGACACTTCAGGAGTGTTAACAGCCACCTCTACTTATACTGCAGCTACTAAAAGGTATGTAACACAATGCAAACAATGTACACTTGATTTGTGGTTTGTGCTAACATTAAGTATTCATCAGCTTTAAGTGCAGCTATTAATGAAAATTTTATCAATTCAATTTTATTTTAAAAATTTGTGATAAAACAACCAATGAAAAGGAAAAACAAAAGATGAACAACAATCGGTAAGAAAATAATTTTCCTCGTTTTTTTTCAGTGTCACTGGTCGACATTCACATAACACCTTCAATAGTGAGGAACTTCGACCTTTAACCTCTGTGACTGCCAGCTGGGAAACTCTCAGTCATCTCAATGTACAACAGGCCATAGAACATCCAGAAAACAACCTCTGGATCATTGAAGCAGATGATCCGGATCTGGATAGCCGGATTATTACTGCCGTGGTACATGGTATGTAAATTGCTATAGAAAAAATACATATGTAGATAAAAAATAGATCTGATGAAATTTCCTCGTAAATGCATAATTTAATAAAATTATATCAGAATTCTACAGAATACACCTAAATTTATGCGGAATCTGTAATCAGGAATTAGATGCTGAAAGTAACTTGACTGTACACATCAATACACGTCTCCTCTTTCAAAAAGATTGAGAACATTGAACTCTGGTAACTTGAACCACCCAGGCCATGAATATGACAAAGGGAGTTGGAAGTCTGAACCACTTTTTCCTAATGTATTTGAACTTCAATACCTTGAACCCTCGATATCTTTAAGTGTTTTTTATCCCATCAAGTACGAGATAAGGACTTACATGGTGAAATGTGTTTGCTAGATTAGACACATCTCTTCACAATATTTTTTTCATTGAATGCTAGATGAATTATCTTGAACAGTAGCTGGAAATACCTATAGCTCTAAACACAAAATAAGATATTTTATTTCATGTGAATTACATGTATCTTTGGCAGTTGATGGCTAAGTTAGCTTTTTTTCTGCTCTTTTTCCATCACAATTTATAGAATGTTTTTACTACAGGAGTGACTGTGCTGGTTACACACTTGGAGAGGAAGGCATTAGACCCAGTGTACAGAGGTCTACTACTGAAACAGTTCTACGTGGATAAGGATGGACAAAGGGTGGTCAAACTTGGCAACCGTGAATTCCGATACCACCAGGACTTTGCTTTGTATCTCAGTACATCTGTCCCACTGTTTCTTAAAGGTAAGAAAAATTGTGTTGCCAGAATTTGTAGAAACCATTGCTCACATTTTTATTCCTCAGTCATGTTTACAAAGTCATTCTTAAATATTAGATTGACTTTTATTTTTTGCGTTTAATAATATATACTGTATGATACTTCTTTTACAATGTCATACAACTGGCATTATGGAGAGGAAATTCCGTCCAACTGTTAAATTTACTAATTTTTTGGGAGACCCCCCCCCCCAAAAAAAAATTCTAACATCTCTGAGGTATGTGTTTACTTTTTAGGTGATGGTATCCACGCCATCCCCCTACACAGAATGTGCATCATCAACATGAGTCTGAGTGATGAATCCATCATCAACCATCTCCTGATAGAGACAATGAAGGTGGAAAGGAAGGAGTTCGAGGGACAAAAACGCTCCAATGAAAACGATATCATCCTCCACAGACAGCGACTGGCCAAGGAACATGTAGGTCTCAGAAATGAAGGAGTTTAGATCATTTGTACAACATTTGGTTCTAGTTTCTGTTGTAAATGTGTCATATTTCATGTCAATCTGGTGAAGAAGATACCGGAATAAAGAGCAAGCTTTTTAGTCAAAATTGAAGAGATCATTGATTTTTATTTTGAATTGTAAATTTTATTTTTTAAGGGGGGATTTTCTGTTTCCATTGCAATTTTCCTCTTTGCACCCCCCCCTTTTTAATTTAAGCTATTTTGATATTAAAAAAAAAATCTGTATAATACATATCCACCCCCCAAGAACACATACAGTAGGATGGCATATCATAACAGACTGCTTTTTTGAAATCCTGTGACTTTTTTTTCCAGGACATGATCCGTGAGAAGACTCTGAATTTGGAGGGACCTCTTCTGGAGGACCAGACAATGCTCAAGTCCCTCCTGGAGTGTCAGGCTGAGGTGGAGAAGAACCGCCAGATTCTGGAGGAAACCCGATTCATGGGGGACCACTTAGAAGAGAAGTTTGCCAACTATATGCCAATGATCATGCAGTCAGCTGTGTTGTATAACATGATCCGTCGGATGTGTTCTCTCCATCCGTACTACTACCTACCCTTCCACAAGTTTATCCAGCTATACACTGGGGTCATCAAAGGCAGAGACAGGGGGAAGGGCAGTAGTGGTAAGTGGACATTTACCAATATATCAGAAACAAGGAGGTTTTTTTTTGGCTGCTTTCTGAATCTAATTATTTAGGTAGCATATTTTAATTTACATTTATTGGTATGAGATCAATCAGAATGATACGGTGAGATCATCATTCAAAAATTTTAACTTTAGTGCTTACCTTTATTACTTATGGTTGCTACATGTAAAATGCACTAAAATCCTCCCCCCCCCCTCATGAAATTGTTATATATATATTGTATTATGTTTTGTCAACTTGTGATTGCTATCCACCATTGTTGTCCCATTAGGTGCCCCTCAAGCCAGGGCCCAGGAATTAATGGATGCCACATCCACTGCCATCTTTAAATATGTCTCCATGATGATGTTTGAGCAACACTTCACACTACTACAGCTTCTGGTTTCCATGGAGAGGATGAGAATGAACCGAAAAGCCTCAACCAAGGAGCTTAGTCTATTCATCAATGGCTTTGACAAGCAAGGGCTGGACGAGGTGACATTGCTGGAATCCAAACCTGCTGGGATGACTAATCAGGTACTCCTCATACAGTGAAACACAGTTACAGCAAACACTCTTATAATGAATTCACACTTAAAGTGAAGTGATTGTATCCCTGTAGTACTAAAAGGAATTAATGAAGTTGTGGGATATAACAAATTTCTTTTATAATAAATCAAAATTATCTGTCCCTGGCACTTAAGCATAAGCATGTTTTATTGTATTTATGCCATATGATCAAAGATTGATAAAATATCTTTTTTATTGTCTGTATGTTTTGTTTGTCTGTCCATGGCTTTAACATTGAATTAAGGTTTTTATTTCCTCTGGTGACTATTCAGCCTTCTACTTATTCATCTATGTTGATAATATAAGTCCTTGACTTCTCTCAGAAAGATAGGTTTCAAATTCTAGAAGTAGTCATGTTTACAAGATATTTTTTACTTAATGTGTACATGTGTTGTAGGCCTGGATTGACTGTCTAGTGGTAGAGCAGCTCCACCACCCATTTAATGGTCTGCGGCGGTCACTCATCCAGAACTGGAGGCAATGGGAGGAGTACTTCGGTCACCCTATCGTTCTGATGAACCCTGTCCCTGGGAACACCCTCCACGAACTCTCCATTTTCCAGAAATGTATTCTGTGGAAGATCTGCAGACCTGATAGGGTTCGTATGAAAATTCTGAAAGGGAAAGATGGTCATATTGTGAACTTTTGTTTTTGAATTGGGCTAGAGGTCTGTTATGATAGTTTCACACCCAACACTCTTAATTTTTTTTCCTAGATCCAAAAATGATTGAAATTAATAAGTTTTAATAAGAATTAAATCTGCATGTTGAATGAATAAAAAAAGGATTTTTGGTATAGTAAAATTTGCCATTTAATTTAATTCACTTTCAACTTTGAGTAAAAAATAATTTTTTTCTGTTTTGAAAGGGTTGGTAAGTTAAAAAGCTATCGTAAGTTTGGCATTTTCTTTTGCTAGGTGTATGAGCTAGCCAACATGATGACTTTGTATGAATTAGGGAATGTACGAATGGTGGCAGATCACTATAACATACGAGAGGTCTACAACTTTACAGACAAAACAACACCTGTTGTATTTATCTCTCCTAACCCTGTAACTGATACAGAGTCCAGTGATGGTACAAATGGTAAGTATATGCAGTAAAACCTCGTTATCTCAAACTCAGTGGGAACTCAATGGGACCATGCAAGAAAAAAACTTCAAAATATCCAAGAATTTAAGATATCCACTAGACCAGGGTAAAATACTTTAAGAAGAAGGGGTTGGATTCTAAATCACTTTGACATATCCATGTCCATGTTATTCGAGTATCAGTGTTTGAGATACCGAAGTTCAGCTGTATAAATATCACGATTGTGTCAGGAAGACTTACCGAAGCACACAGTGAAATGTGAACCTGTTCATATATCCTTTTGACGGCAGTAGCATTATAAACAGGACTGGATTAAAAAAAAAGTGGTTCATTCTAGAGCTTCATGGCTGCAATTGGATATGAAATACTGGGTTCATATAGTGGAGGTGTTTTACAGTAGAACGGCTGGAGATTTTGAACAAAATCCCAATGTTTTAATTATGAGTTTTGAATTTAATAAAAACAAAATTGTAAAATCAAGTGATTTACATATCGTAAATATATATGTATGTTATGCTAATTAGAAAAATGCTAACATATATATATATTTTAATACTTTTGCAAAAAGAGATTAAAAAATTGCATAATTGATATTTTGTAAATATTTAGAAAAAACCAAGCATGACATAATCCACAAAAACTTCCCATAGGTTTTTGTTGACTATTTCATCTGTTTTCATGACTTAACATAGTTAAGTCCATAGTCCATAGTGTACTTCACCGCAAGTTATTGATTTCATGTGATACAGAGATGGTTTTATGAAATTCAAGAGACATTTTCAGTCTTCATACTCCTTCCTTCTGATTTCACAGGTTACTCCTACATTAGTCCATCTCATGAAGTCAAGAGATTAGCAAAAGAAGTGGGAATGGAAGGAAGGGTAAAGGTCATGAACTTTGGTGTCAGAGGTCAGATAGGAGAGGTCACCCAGGCTATTGAGGACTGTATACAGAATGGCTACTGGCTGCTGCTACAAAACTATCATCTATCTGAGGAACCCAATCCACAGTTCTACACATTGTTAAAGGTAAATCAGTGTACTTGTGCAAGTTCCTTCAAAAGAAATACTGTACATATTTTTTATGTGATCAACAAACCACAGAACAGAGGATATGGGAAGGGCTGTGTGTGAACCTGTCTTCAAATTTATTTTTGGAGCTGAAAAAGAAAATAGCCCTTTAATGCTTCACATTAGAACATTGAATATGTAGAATATTAAGATACACTGTGCATCTTTGTCTTTTTTCTGTACTTTTTCCATTACATGTATATGTACCATCTTATATACATTCTCCAATCTTTTGCTATCCTAAGACTTGAATCCCTGCTGCCTTAACATATCTCGGATTAACACATTGTTTGCCATTGTAGGATATTGTGTACAGTAAGTGGATAGAACATGAGAGACTCCGACAACACACAGAAATCGCAGATGAAGGTGCTAATCTGGTTACACATTCCAAGCCTCCAGATGACCCAATGCTCCACCTCCGTATTCACAACACATTCCGACTGTGGATCACAACTCAGGCAGATTCTAAAAGACTTATTCCAGGTGAGCTTCTGTTGCATTTAATTTGTTTTTAAAACTGTATATGATAATATGACCAGTTTTGCCCACCTAATAGAATAGCTAATGAAAAGATTCAATAAATGCCAACATTTTTTGTTGTAGTACGCTGTTGGACATTTTAAGGTGCCCTTTACTTATTGAAACTTGTCTGTATGTGTCATTGTCTTTGTTTTTTTTTTTGTATCAGGAGTGCTTGTCCAACATGGGATCAAAGTAACCTGTGAGAAGACTGGAAACTTCAAGTCTACCCTGCAGAAGTCATATCGCTCAGTGGCTTTCCTTCTGAACAACTGTAAACTCCCCAATGACGAGGTAGTCATCCTAGTACTGACGATTCTTTGTTACATCATAAGAAGTGTACTACAATTCATGTACTGTAATTTTGTAAATGCAGGAACTCAAGAAATGTACAATATTCTATTTTTATTGTCTGTTTCTCAGAAATGAAAGAAGCAGTGAATATTAAGAAACCCTCTTGATCATTTAGAATTCTTGCATGAGTTTTTTTTTGCTTTCACAGTCAAATGATCTTTCCTGCAGGAAGTTCAAATTTTACTGTATTTGAATCCAAATATTTCACAAAAAATGTTTTAAACTCAAGGTAGAATCCACTGGATCAATAGTCTGATGAAAATCAAACCTCCCACCAGCTTCTTTTTCTGATGGTTGCCACGACCATCAGAATAAATGATTTAATGTAAGGTTTGATTTTAATCAGACTGAAAGATCCAATTTTGACTTCTTTTTTTTATCTTCATTTACAGAACATCAGTAAAGCATCCCGCATCATGCCCCTGGCCTTGCTTCACTCTCTCCTTCTACAACAGAGTTTTTATGGCAGGAATGCTTTTGTACATGACAATGATTGGACTCTAACGGATTTGGCTCTGGCAGTAGAGGCCTTTAAGAAGGTGATGACCAAGTGTCCCTGTGGTCTAGGTGTGTCCAATCTGGTCTCTCAGATCTACTCCAACCACTGCACAGATCTGACCGACGCTCGGATTGTTGAAGCTCTCGCCAAGCTCCTTTCACAGTATGCTACTGACCCTACCAAACATGTAAGTGATGGATTTGTAGTTGTTAAGGAAGTCTGATAGGGTTACTATGTGAAGATATCTTTTCCTTCCCTTAAAAATTTCAGTTCTGATTACTTAATTAATTCTACAGAAAATCCAGTTTCTGAAGAGAGTACCACGATCTACTGTAAATGTGTTATATTTGGTTGCATATTCTGTGGCTGTAAGCACTTCTTCTTAGTCAAGTACATGTACATTCCTAAATGCCCTTTTATGTATTTTTATATCTAGCACATTAATAAAATATGTTAAATCAAATCTACATCAACTAGCTGAGTAATCAATCTCTGCCTAGTATCATACAAACAAAATATAATACATTTACAGGATATGGGCAATTTACTGCATTTGCTAGGAAGTTGAAAATGCATAAAAATGCATATTCTCATCATAATCTTCATGTCTATATTGTACATGTAATTTTTCATATTTATTTATCTAATATTTATGTATATTTCCAGAATTTACCTGCAGCAAACTGCCCAGTTCTTACCTTACTATCAGAGCTTCTGAAATCAGCTGATGAGAACTTTAATCTAAAGAAAGCTGTAGAAGCTATGGGTGACGTGAATGCCAAAACCTATGGGTTGTCTGAGGCCGCCGATGCCAATATTGTAGCAAGATATAGCAGGTAATTAAAACAGCCGTTTATGTTTATGATAAGCTTTAAGTTTTTTAAAAGAAAAATGTAAAATATTACAGTGCAATTAAATAGTTCTAATAAGATATATTTTGCCAAAAATTATAGTTATTTTTAGAAAAAATATCCCAAATATCTTGGTTTAATTTCAGGTAAATGAGAGGAAAAAAAAACTTTTTATCCCTCATTAATGTAGTTAAAATCCAACACGTGCATTTTTATGAAAGATCTTGTTGAATTGTGGGAAAATATAATTTTCCTTATTGCAAAGTGCAAATAAAAACTAAGGAAATGCACTTTGAAATTTTGAGTAAAATTACATTGTAAATGATTTTTCCAGGGCCATGTCTAAAGACATAGTGCAAGTTATAGGTGCACCAGAACTTTTCATGAAAGTATCCATAGCAACCAAGGGCTTGACCTTGACCTCGGAGTCAGTTTTTCCTGCTGTGTCTGCATCTGTTCAGAAGTTGCCAAAACTACCAGATACTCATAAAAATCACGTTAGTCCTGTGGACATATTTGTCCACTTTGAGGTGGAAGGGTACAAGAAGTTGGTGGGGAGAGTTCAATCTGATCTTGCTGTGGTGCAGAGGGTTAGCAAAGGAGAAGCAGTTCCACTTCAAACCTTAGAAGGGGTCATCCAGGGACTTAATTCTGACCAGGTTCCTAAGGCCTGGCTCTCTCTGACATTCCCATCATGCATTTCTCTCACGAAATGGATGGGAGAACTTCCCAAACGCCTCCAGACGATCTCTTCCTACATCACAGAAAGACCTGGTGTGTACAATGTTGCCAGCTTCCTCCGTCCAGACCGTTTCTTTGAAGCTGTAAAACATCAGTATGCTCGTAAACATTTCAAGGATGTCAATTCTATTCAACTTCAAATACAGGTGAGAGGAGACTTTGGAGGAGGAATATTTTGTCAAGATTTTGTCATCACTCTTGTTGATACTGTATAGAAGAGGTAGAAGTTAAAAAAAAATGTTTTTGAATTTTACCAAAATTTTATTTTACAGGTCATGCCTGCAGGCTTGCATCCAACTCTTCCACCAAAGGATGGAATATTCATTACTGGATTACGACTGTACAATGCTCTTTGGGACACAGCCCGAGGTATGTTAATGTCGGGGGCCTCTGACAAACAGAGTTGCCAGGACATGCCAGTCATTTGGCTGAAACCTTATGATATCAGTTCTCCGTCCACAGTCTCCATCAAACACCAGCAGTACAACTGTCCCCTGTACTGCTCCGCTGACCAACGCTGTCACAGCCATGCTGCTATGGTAACAGAACTACCACTCCCAACACTTTTGGATCCGTCCGTCTGGCACCAAAATCGGGTCTTCTTGGCAACCCATATTTGAACCCATCATAGATATTTTCTCATATGTTTATCAAGACACTTTTGTTATGTTGTTATTTTCTTTAATTGTTTTATGTATATATTTGTATATATTTAAAAATAGCAAAGTTTTTGATCTAGACAAGAATGATTGCTTTTATGACTGCATTTCACATAGATACCATATTGAAACACACACACAATACATGTATAATAAATTTTGGGCAACAGAACAATGTGATACTTTCAGTCAATATTTATGATTTATGACTGGATGCAATGCAGAATTTTTCTTGTACAAAGACTGTGATATTTTCAGTTATTGAAGAAGTACACATCACTGAGCCGTCCATTATTATTTTACTATTACTTGCTGATAACGGCAAATGCCTTGTGGTTTTTACCAGTGCATGAGAGATTTTTATTTTATGTCCAGATTTCAGAAAATTTGTGAATGTTCTAAGTTTGTATTGCCATTTTGATATATACTTTGTGATCTTTAAGTTTTATATGTGCCAAGTGTTTTTTTTTTAACAAGTACACTGCTGATCATATTTGTTGATGTTAAAGAGGTGAATCATTATGCAAATTGAATAATATTTATTTTGTTGTAGGATTTGATGCTGGCATTTTAAACTTTTTTTTAGTATACAAAATACTGCAACACTGCTGAATAGTTTATAAAAAAATCACTTTGAATTCAGTGTGTGGTGTTCTGCACTTTTTGTCCTGAATCATTTTTTCCTGCTGAATTTGGAACTTTAATGTGTCACAGTGACTGTATGTATTCCAGCATTACATTCACTGATGTATATGAGAGATATTTGTTGAACAATAAAATGACTTGAAAAAAGTTTTTGAAAATCGGACTTTCATTGAATAATTTTCCATGATTTGACTGATTCTTCACAGCTGGGAAAAATGCATTTATGAAGGAGTTAGGAAGTGTACAACTCAGGGCTGAAGTACAAGGAAAAGGGACTATGCATGAAATCATTTGTATTTCACAATAAAAATAAATGGGACAAAGAACCCTCTAATGACTGCATATTAAAGCTCTGATTCTGTAGTATTTTTATGTAGTTAGAGTGATCTGCCCAGAAATAAAATATGCATATTTCAGTATTTAGAACTTTTAACATTCCAGTCAACGAAGGTGAGTTCGATCTACCCTAGCTACACCGTCTGGATTCCTAAACTTCATAAAAATCATTCCAAAGAAAGATGCATCTCCTGGTCCATCGTCGCAAGCCATGGGTTTTGTGTCAATTCTATATCCACATAGAATGGACAGAAAACTCGTGGTTTGTGATGATGTGCCTCACAAAAATATTAAGTGCTGTAAAGGAGAAACTTTTGACTTACTTTGCTACAGCATATTCTAGAAGTGTAAATTAAGGACCCTCTCTACACTCCATCCTAATTTCAGGGTACTTTTGTGTAGTTAGACTGACCCATCATTTGATATAGAAATAGAATAAATTGTAATCTGCACTGTATGACATAATTTAAAATAAATCCAAGTATTCTAAACATTATATTAGACCAAGATAGAGTAGCTGAAAACTTTATTTGCATATATTTTCTCCATTTGAGTAAGCAAAAGCGGATTTTATTTATAATTACTTCATTATCTTGAGGATTTTTCCTGGGTAAAAAAGGCACACTCCCTATATTAAAAGTACATAAGTTAATTTCAAAATATCCTCCTTTACGCAATATAATTTTCTCAAAGTCCAAAAAACATTTTTCGTCAGTGTATAGAGGGTTCTTAAATGTGGATTCTCCAAAACCCCAAATAACTCTTAAAAAATTTGAAATCACAATTTTTTCAAAAGTTAGTAACATTAAAAAGTGTGACTTACTCTTTCTACAACTATTTCCCACGATGATTTAAAAACTTGGGCTTTTTGACATCATGGACAACTGCCTCTGTAATAAGAATGGAACTCTGAAATTTTCATATCGTGATCAGTTACTTTGTTAAAAAATCACCCTTATTCTACACACAAGTACTCTGAAGTTGATATTAAAAGATGCTGGAGTTCCTCATTGGCAACATTTATGTAGTCTTCGGAGACCAGGTCTTTCAACAAACTGTAGGAATTGCAATGGACACAACTTGTGCTCCTTTATTAGCCGACCTGTTTTTATATTCCTATGAAGTAGAATTTATTTAAAAAAAAACACCTACATGTACATGAGAAGTATAGGGAAAACACCTACATAATCATATACATGGGTGCAGACGTTTTGGACATCCAAAGTTGTGCGGAGAAGAAAATGCTACCTGGCACATGATCCAA
Organism: Saccostrea echinata; assembly: GCF_033153115.1. Lineage (NCBI taxonomy): Eukaryota > Metazoa > Mollusca > Bivalvia > Ostreida > Ostreidae > Saccostrea > Saccostrea echinata. Next base: position 10,296,228 of record NW_026889765.1, on the reverse strand, counting down.
AGTTGTGCGGAGAAGAAAATGCTACCTGGCACGTGATTGGTCATTAAGAGAAAAGACTTGTTATGTATTTAACAAGTGAAATAAAGGTGATAAAAATCTCATATCAAGACATTGGCTTCTTTGAGATATATAGGAGATACAGGTAAAAATTTTAAGGGAGGGATGCACTTTGGTTAGAGATTTTCATTTGGTGCTGAACGCACCTAGTTGTAAACAAATGAAATTTGAAATTAAAAGTACCGCGGCACGATTTATTTTTTCTGGCATGTTTTGTTTTGCAAGATCTCGAACTTTCATGGCAAGAAAGTCATTTGCCCAAAATTCAATATATGAATCAGCGACAGGGGCTCAACTTCGTATGGAAGTCTATGGGAAAACATTTGGTGGTGTTTGTCCAAGAACAAAACACTTGCTGTGGCCTAAAACTCGAAAATCAAATATATCGATGACGTTTTATCTTTGAACAATACTTACTTCCATTCATATGTCGACTAGATATATCCCAGTGAACTCGAAATAAAAGGCACCACAGAGTCTGTCACATCTGTTTCATCTTTGGATATTTTACTGACTATAGAAGATAAGGGCCGATTTAAACAACTAAACTCTACGAGATAAATTCAGTTTTTCCATCGCGAACTTTCATTATATGTAATAATATTCCGCTTTCTACTGCAAATGGTGTTTATTCAATATTCAGTAGCATGCTCTGAGTACGATCAAAAACCGAGGCAGGTTACTGATAGATAAGTTTATATTACAGGGATTTCAACCATCTCGTTTAAAGTCAGCATTTCGTAAATTCTTTGGTCGTAAAAATTTATTAATCTTGTTAGCAAATATAACCTATCATTGGGTCGTATTTTGACAGATACATTCCATTCTAAGCGTTAGGCCTTTGTTTTATACTAAATTTGACTACGGAATGTTCCGTCTGCCTGATCAAAACATAAGCTTACGGCGGTTGTGTGCGGTCGAAGGGGTTGCTTACTCCTCCTAGGCACCTGATTCTATCTCTGGAATTTCCTGGGCTCTGTATTTTATGCCCTGTTCACAGATTTGTATTATATTTGAAGTTTTTTAAAAGATCGATCATTGTTCGTTACCTTCAACCTTTGAATGGATACATACATACATTGATTACATGAAAAAAAGGTTTGGATCAGGGTACAATGAGAGAGACAAATTAAACAAAAGGCCCAAGGGCCTTAACGGTCACCTGAGTATTATACTACATTGTAAAACATCCTTAGAAGTATAAAACAAAACAAGATAAACCGATAGAAAAGATATGTTGTCCCAAAAGAAATAGAATGATAAGGGAATAACAAAACAAGAGTTCTAGTATTCAGTAGCAAATCATAAAATAGATCTATTTATTTGCCTGTACTTGCCATTACTAATACTTTCCCTTTGTCACTATCACCACGTAGACTTAAAAAATAAATGGTGCTTGGGCACAAAAACTCACCTCACACCCTCTCAGATTGACCTCTCTTGGTCTCTTTAAAGATCATGTGATGTACAAAAATGAAATATTTTTGTCTCATTTTATCTTTTAATGGTTAGAGCGTTTGCTGAAACGTTACGCTTGATGTTGGTGATGTTTAACATTACGCTTTTAATAGCGCTACGGAAGTATTGACGTAACTCTTCTAATAGTGCAACTAGCATGACTGGTGACCTATCGCTCTCTTTGCACTCGAAATATGAATACAAAATAACAGAATACTTGTAATTTAACAAATGAACAAAAATGGAACTTTCGATTTATGTATGTAATGGATCTAATCCATTTATTTGCTACAATACATGCAGTTTGACATCAATCTTAATGAAATATTTCAAATTCATAAGAAAAGCACATTATTTTGATATAATTTGTTTTTATTTTAAGTTTCTTGTAATTGAGTAGATTAAATATTCATCTATATATGCACGTTTTTAATTATTTGCATTACAGATTCTTTTTCCATAAAAACTCTCGCTTTCTCTTTCTTGCCACCATTGAATGAAAAAATCATTAACGACTTCACAAACGACAAGGATTGCTCTTATTTTATGAGGAAAATGAGAACTGTAGATTCACTATTGAATCCTCTATCCAAGAAAAATCACTGCTTAAAAATGTAACGAGTTACACGCTTAAAATATCTTTTATTTGCGGTGTAAAATTCTATATTTTGCAAAAAATCTATTTAAATGCTACTTTCTGACCGGAATCGGGTAGTTTTATTCAAAATCTTTTGATTCATGCCAAAATCACCCATATTGCGAGTGTTGTTTTTGAAATCCCCTGTGGTACTGAAATTGTAAAATGGTACCATCGCGCGTAACGTCTCTAGAGTCGCGGAGCAAGGAGTTGATCCTTACGTCGCGGATTCGAATCTTACTTGGGACGTGGAGACCGGTCCTTCGGATGAGAGTATAAACCGAGGTCGCGTGTCTTAGAAGATGATCCCTCACTGCTCAAAGGCGGTAAGTGCCGAGTACAGGTCAAAATCTGCAGCCCTCCATCGGCAAGTGGTGATGTCTCAATATGATTGAAAATTCTCGAGAGGGACGTTAACCAACAAACAAATCTATCTTTTATATTTACAAGTGTACCTGATTATTAAAAAAAAATTAAAGTGTGTTTTGTATGATACATTAAATCTTGTGATTTTGTTTTGAAATAGATTGATTGATTGTATGTTGTTTTACGTCCCATTCGAGAATTTTTCATTCATTTTGACCTTTACAAGGCACTTAGGGCCATTGAGCATTGAGGGATCTTTATTGTACCAACGCCTGCCGTGATACGGGGCCTTGGTTTTTAAGGTCTCATCCTAACGACCCACAACTTTCACTTCAAAGTGCCGAGCGCATGGCGAAGGAACAGTTGCTACCCATTTTTAACGACTTAGGTCAGTCGCTGCCGAGATGCGAACTCACTACCTCCCGATCACGAAGCGAGCGCTCTACCGACCGAGCTACCGTGGACGTTTTTTTCTAAATAGACCTTTGAATTATATCATAAACAGTAATCAATTATCATTAGTGACTAGCAAAGGGGAATGAATTCTCTCAATGAAGTACAAATTTATCTTCAAGATCAATAGAGCCCTGAACAAGCAACTGAACAAGCGTACGAGACCCGGTAATCCAGAATTTTACAAATCTGGTGAAAATACCTAATTATTGATTATTTTTTCTGACTGTGTCGGCGTGGGGCAGTGGTTAGAGCATTTGCTCTAAAGAGATCCTTACGTCGCGGGTTCAAATCTAACTGCGGAATTGGAAACGGATGAAACCGTAGAAACCGAGAACCCATGTCGCAGTAGGTGCTGGCACAAAATAGGATCCTCACTGCTAAAAGGCCGTAAGTGCCGAGTACTAAATTTTTTGCCCTCCACTGACAAGTGGTGGCGTCTCAATATGAATGAAAAATTATTGAAAGGGACGACAAACATCTAATTATTGAATTTGCTATTGCCAGTTACTAGTATTTGTATTCTGTTGTATTTGCATTGTTTTCTTCTACATTATTATGTTCAATTTTTTATATTCATAATTGCAATCAGGCTTTTTTTTCCACAAAATTTTGTACGAAATATTTACACGATCACCCGATACCTGGAGCAATCACAGATTCAAAATTTCCTACAAAAATTGGTAGTTCAACAAAAGTAATCTTATACAAGTTTGTTGTATCAGATTCTTTGTCTTTTTTTTCAGATGGCAAAAAGGAGTTATGAGCTAAAGCCATCGACGATGCAAGCTGAACTCGAGGCACAATACGCCAGGCAAACAATTCAGACGATATGTTGAACAACAGATTGTTCAGGCACCGAAATATTGTACATCTCCAGCACAACAAGATTGGTCAACCCAAGACAAAGGTTGTTTTTCTCGACCATTTAACCAGGATAACATTCAATAACCCAAAGTCTATTTCTCTGAAAAATCGTCCATTCCTAAATTGCTAAATAATTTTGAAATTAATGCAGATGAACTGGTTTTCGGTGTACTTGTGGTCAAGAAGTGTCACACATGCCTGAGGTCAGTGAGGGACACGCCAATTGTTGTTATCCAGCTCTGTTAGCCTCTGAGAACCAATTCACTCATACTGGTATAACCAAAGAACAATTTAAAGATATAATGAATTCTTTGCTACCCATCATTCGAAAGTGAGATCCGTAAGAACTCTAAATGAAAATGCACACAAGCCTTTAAAAAGTGTTCTATGTATTACTTAAAATAGAACAGGCAAATTAAATATTACAACAAGATGTGTTTGTGAAACACTGATTCCCCCGTATGGCAGCTTTTTGCGAAGGTTAAAGTTTCTCAAATGCAAGTCAAAATCCAGGCCAAAAGATAAAAGATGTTAAATTTGAAAGCCCTAGCTGCAACTGTTCAAAAGTTATGGCGAAGGTTAAAGTTTTTTAAAAGTAAGTAAAATATCAAGGTCAGGGTCAAAGTTGTTTGTATCCAAAGGAAGGTATTGTCACAAGGATTACATATGTAAAGTATGAAAGCCCTAGCACCAACCATTCAAAAGTTATGGCCAAGGTTAAAGTTTTTCGAAAGTAGGGCAAACTCCTATGTCAAGGTCAAAGGGTCAAACTGGTTGGTATCCAGAGGAAGGTCGTGTCACAAGGATTACATATGTGAAGTATGAAAGCCCTAGCTCTAACAGTTCAAAAGTTATGGCTAAAGTTAAAGTTTTTCAAAAGTAGGTCAAACTCCAAGGTCAAGGTCAAAGGGTCAAACTGGTTGGTATCCAAAGGAAGGTGATGTCACAAGGATTACATATGTGAAGTATGAAAGCCCTAGCATCAACCATTCAAAAGTTAATGCCAAGGTGAAAGTTTTTCAAAAGTAGGTCAAACTCCAAGGTCAAAAGGTCAAAGTTGTGGATATCCAAAGGAAGGCCTTGTCACAAAGAATACACATGTGAAGATTGAAACCCCAAGCACCAACTGTTCAGAAGTTATGGCCAAGGTTAAAGTCTCAAAAATTTTTCCAAAAGTGGGTCAAACTCTAAGGTCAAGGTCAAAAGGTCAAATATGATGGTACCCAAAGAAAGGTCTTGTCACAAGGAATACACATGTGAAATATGAAAGTCATAGCTCCAACCAATCAGAAGTTATGGGCAAGGTTAAAGTTGACAACAGACAGACAGACAAACAGATAAACAGATAAACAGACAAACAGACAGACAGGACAAAAACAATATACCCCCGGGATCTTTTGATCCGGGGGCATAATAAAAATACATGTGTTTAATATGACTTTTTGTTTGACTTCTTATTTCTGCACCTCAAATATGACCATACTATGCACAATATTAATGATGTTCATACTGCAATATAATGCTGAATGACAGTCCATTGAATTCCTCTTTTAAATGATAACATATATAAATCAATAAATTGTATTTCTCATACTTTTTACCAGTGTCTTGAATTTTATAGATGATCATGGTTTATGTCCATAAGTTACCTTCATCTTTATTGAAGCATGGGAATCCATCCAATTTTTTTTCATTATAAAGTTACGAATTCAGCACAAATTAGTCAATGTTTTTGCCAGTGACATTGGATTTGTTGAAAAGACGAATCAAAGTTAGAGCTTAATTCAGGTCATAAATCCTATGTACATGTAAAATATAAGCTTCTAATGTTTCTCTGTTACAAAGTTATTGTCGGAAATGACTGTATTGACGGACAGACTTATAGTTCTTGTTAAAATATTTAAATATGTTTTATATTTTACTAAAAAAGAGTAAAGTTAAACAAAAAATCGGAACGAAGAGAAAAGGGACTGTATCAAAATTAACGATTGTTCTTATGACAGTAAAAGTTTGGTTAAGTGACAATAATAGCTAGATTTTCAGGTCTGAAGGTATCTTTTTTTAAAAGATGGTTTCCATGGCAACGGAATGTCTGATCAATTTAAAATATATTTTCTCAACAGTACACTTACGTTAAAATATCCAGAAGTATAAATATAGATATTTACTGAAGAAATTATAGATGCAACCACAATTAAAGGTTTGTTAAATGACAATAGAAGCTAGATTTTCAGGTCTGGAGGTATACGTTTTTAAAGATGGTATTCATGGCAACGAAATGCCTGAACAAATTAAAATATATTTTTTAAGCAGCACTTTTGCCTTATCATTCCCCATAGCAAATATAAACATTTTCTGAATGGGGGCCTAAAATGGCCAAAACTGTATGTAGTTCTTCATATAGATAAATGACGATGGAACCCCCCCCCCCCCCCCCCCCGAGACACAGACCTTTCTTAATTTGGTAAGGAGTGTCAAATATATAAATAAAACCGCGCCCCTTCACGAAATAGGATTTTGTGGTAAGAAGGTTTTGATTTTTGTGTTTTTGATTGTTTGCTTGCTTGCTTGTTTGTTTGTTTGTTTGTTTTTGTTTGTTTTTTTTTTTTTGCCTGTGAAAAAATTCTGAGATAAGTATCATAACTGACGTAATATAATATCATCTTTCGTTTGTTTTCTGCGTATATAGAAATTGAACATGCAATTTTTTTAAAGAACACATTGAATATTGTTCTCTCGTGTCCTGTTTTCGATTGTATTGAATATTCGATCTATTTTTCTAGATTTACTTTAGGCTGCTTAACCAAAGAAAAAAAGATAAATAAAAAATAAGAAATAAAATTATTGGAAAGATAATCAATTAAGTAAATTAGTTCAAAGATTTGTTTGTTAATTTTCGTCCGAAAATCTCATCTCTTTACTAATCTGTTGACTTGTTCCGTATTAACTTACATCGATTTTTATTAATGTTTTTGCCAAAAGAAATTTGAGGTCTGTCACCAGAACACATGAATATAATAACATTGAAAGGGTGGATCATTGATTTTTTCCCATGTAGACATGCCTGATATGGCCATTATCTTCCAGAATACTAGCGGAAACACAACGTAGTCTCATTAAAAATCTTCAAAGGGCACAAAAATCGATGAGAAATACAGTCAATGAATGAAATTTTTCATAGCCTAAACTTGCAACACTTTATTTAATTTTATTTTAATTTTTAGCTCTACTAGTAAGGTCTAGTATCAACAAAGCTTTGTGATAAACGTGATGACTAAAGTGATGACTTTAACTTTTCAATCGTCAACTTCCCTTACTTATGCAGCAATATACCCTCATCACCTGCATATGGGGTTTATATCTCTCAGTTGATTTGATACGCAAAAGTATGCTCTACGTATGAACAATTTCTAAAAGGAGGTAGGATATTGACAAACAAGTTGATGAAACAAGAATTTCAACATTTTCTTTTAAGTTCGTAAGTTCTATGGTCGATAAAATGATCTTGTCAGCAAATACAATCTATCACGACGTTTTTCATAATAATTGTTAGCCATCATTTACACTCTGAATTGTCGACGGATATTTTCGTTATTTACCGATCATGACAACGAGCACACGGCGGGTGTGACCGGTCGGCAGGGGATGCTCACTACTCCATGGCACCTGATCCCACCTCTGATATTTTAGAGGTTGTTGCTCTGCTCCTGATTTGCATTATTTGAATGGACTTTTGAGCTTGAATACTGATCGTTATCTCCATATATTTCATTTTGGTACATTTTCATTAAAACCGAAAAAAACAAGCATTAATTAAAAATGCATTGTTTATAGCAAACAAAAATGGAGATGCATGCAATTTTAACCTAAACTAAAACTTAAATAACCCCAGAAACCACAGAGAAATGGAGTCAAAAAGATTGATAATGCAGATATCCATATTTTGTCTGCAAAGTGCAATTAATCCATGTAGGCTCGTAGAACGCAGGGAGGGGGGGAGGCAGGGTCACCCCTTCTTTTTCTAAATATAATATTTTGCTATAGTTAATTTTCATTTAGATACTGGATGCTGTAAGGTCGAGCACTGGCAAATTCCAGGATTTAGACAGTTTAGTTTTTTCTTTTTGTTGTTGTTTTATTTTGTTTAGTTTTTGTTTGTCAGGATTTTTCGAAGGTTGACCCCCACCCCTACCGACTTTTTAAACCGTTGCTGCGGGCCTGCCATGTACTTTATACATATACTATCTTTGATTTTCTGAATGCTCTTTATCAGAGGAATTTTAAATCTTATATGAAAAACCCCCCATCAAATTTGTTCGATCAAATATGTAGTTCGCTATGTTGTTTAGGCAAATATAACCAGGTCGTCCGAACAATTCCGATGAACAAAAATTAATCTACTTTCTTTTAAGTGTATTTAATTTGTCCGAAGGAAAACTTACTTATCCACACAAATGTCTTGTTCGTCCGAACGAAGAACAAACATGTCAGAAGTATAACCTTATTTGTCAGAGCATATATCAAGTTCTTTCAAACAATTATATTTTTATGGGCTTCAACGGCACTGTACTATTGTATCATATTAATTTACAAAAGTTATGGCCTTCATGGATTTTTGTAAATTTGTTAGAGTTATTAAGATTCTAAAATTACAAAATGTATAACCTTACAAAATAAAAAAATGGAAAATTAAAATTACATGTAAAATATTTTTTAACAAGATCTTTATCATGTTTATAATGAACCAAAAATTATCAAAATGCTGACTTTGATTGAAACTGTTGAAGGCCCTGTGACATCATCTTATTTGTCTGTATCCTGCCTCTATTTAAAAGTTGATCGTACTCAGAGAATGCTCTAGCGTACCGAATAAGTAACAAGACTTAAAACTATATATGCAAGCGATAGTAAAATATTACTACATATTAAATACATGTAAGAAGTTGGCGATAGAAAAGCCGATGATATGGAAGCCCTCCTGTTTGTCCTATAATTTAGTTGTTAGTTGGCCATAAGCGTCTATAATCAGTTAAATATCCAAATATGAAACGGATGATAGAAATTAAGATCTACAGGCAAAAGCGTCATTTTTCGACGTCGAATAATGGGAGATCATGAAATTCACATTTCTTTCCCCCCATCACCTATAGATGCTATATATACCAAATTGTTTGAAATAAGTTAATTCTCTCCTGAGAGCTAAAACGTAAAATAAGCGTAGGGACGATGCTTTATGACGGTGATTCAAGAGAAATTTGCCTGTCTTTGAGAAGTCTCACCTCAGTCTCTGAACCATTGAGTATAAAATTATATATGAAATTCGAATTATATTACTAATGATAATATTTTAAACGATAAACATTTTCATCCTATAACTGTAATAGTATGGTAGTGGGATACTTGTAATCTTGAGTTTCTAAAGAACAAAGCTAATCATGACATCATTATAAAAGAAAAAAATAGGCCTTATCATTTTGATAATGAATACGAGATTCTTCAAAGGAACAGAACTAAATACATGTAATATACAATATAATATAAGGCTGTTTTTGAGGTCAAAACGATGATTCAGCTACCAGTGGAGAATAATATTCACCGTTCCAGAAGGTCGAGGTGAATATTGTACTTTGAGGGTTGCTTAATCATCGTATCGACCACAGAAGGCAATAATTATTAAATTACATTGTTTTCAGTGATTACAAGGGCTATTTTGATACTTACTCGTCAAGGAAACCTCGCCATTTTTCTTGATGGTTAACATTTTTTTTTTTTGTAACATCTGTTTTCTTCAAATGATTCCAGAAATTATTATCATGTATTATAGCTGGTACTTACAATTGTAATATACACTTGATGATATTTTCGCAATTCCATATATATATGTACGCACTAGGGTTGTCCGTGAAAACGCGTACATATCGGCTTGGCCAAGATAAGGTGCCCATGTTGGTTGCAGATTAACAAAAAAAATGAAGTCAAATGAAATGTATTACAAGTATGTTCTATGTAACACTACATCCTTTTGGCAGATTGTCTGAAATTTCTGTCCATTTCTGTCTAGCGGTTAAAAAGATTTCACTCTTACTATATCAGAGACCCAAGTGGGCTACGGACTATACATATTCAGGCATAACATTCATCTTTATCATATTCAACTTAACAAAAAAAGTATAATTCAAATAAAAACTCTACACAAAATATTGTCTGAGCAAAACAAATCACATAATTCATTTCCATTTAAATGTTACCGTATATAAAGGACATGGGTAAATTTGTTAATCTTTGAGAGTTTTTCTACTCTTAATATTTGGACATTTGAAATAAAAATACATTAAAGTACTTTCAATTTTTCTAAAGATACTGTATATGGGGATGAAAATTTCAAACTTATTTGGTAATACTCAGAGAAAAACTGTGTCAGATATTTTTTGATTGACTATTTTGAGACCTTGGGCTATGGACTATACATATAGTATTTTCATTTAATGAGAGACCATAGAAAAATAGTTGCTTTTTTCAGTAAATATTTGTTAAAATTATCATCTTGGAGTTCACATGTGTTTAATAAATCCTTTCATTTGGATATTAAATCAATTTATAAAAAATCCTGTGAAATTTAACAAAATAAAACAAAAACTTTAAATAAATTCACAATAAGAGTAAAATATAAATAGTCAGAACAAAATAATACATGTCAGAATTACATGTAATTGGTGTTTGATAGTAAAATATTGTTTAAAACCATCTAAAGACCAAGAATGAGCTTTAATTTAGCATCTAAGAAGGATAAATTTCATGTAAGCACGGGGGCTACGGACTATACCGTTAAACATTTCTATTGTGGACAATCAACTTAAAGAAAATATAATTGTTTAAATAAATTTTGGGCAATTTTTTTTATTAATTGGTTTTCTATAACAGTTCACACCACCTAATTTGAGTATTTATAATACCACACTTAAAAATCAATTGTCTAATGTACTATGTATTTTCAATGCTAAATGAAATTCCAGTTCAACTAATTAAAGCATAATTGGTGTTCAAACTTTAATGAATAAAAGCAACAGGAGCTGAAATTATATCAATTTAAGGCATGATTTGTGTGTGTGTGTGCGGGGGGGGGGGGGGGGGGGGTTACGGACTATATTCATTATTGCTTCATATTTTTTTTCGATTTAATGTAATGCATATAACTCAAGATGGTCATTCAAAAGGTGTATCAGTATATAATTTATCATAATCATATGGTGTAATTAATTTAAAAAAAAAATAAATTGCAAAACATGCTTGACCATTGGAAGTAAAAAAAAACATAATAGTACAATATTTACCCATAAAGAATCAATGCTTTTTTTTAAATTAACAATTCAGTGACAAGTAGATTGGGTGGCACAATTATAAGAGTGAAGGCCTCACTTTGTACTAAATTGCAAAGTAAGGAGTTGATCCTTATGTTTTGGGATCAAATCCCACAATGGGATGTTAAGACTGGTCGATGAGAACTAATAAACTATTGAATCCCCATTTAGCTGTAGATACAAGTAGGAAAAGAATCTCTTGCTAATACAGAAGTACAGTTATATGGTCTGTAAATTTGCTAAATTTATTTGTAGAGTCTGTAGCTCTTTTGTAAGTAGGATTTGTGTGGCTAAATATTCTTTTAAAAATATTCCAATGCTAACCATTGTAAATGGATTGATAGTATGTATCACAAGAAGGAAAACATTATCATGTATATTTAGAAATATGTTGTGACCACAAACATAACAGGACAGACTACAGAAGCAAGCTTTTAGTTGAAAAATGTTAATTTTCAGATATTTTTTTTTAATTACAGTGGTATTTGTATTTAAAAACATTGCATTTATTCGAATAAACATATTTTTGTATTGTAGTTATTGTCAATAATGTATATGACTTTTTCTGGAAGTTATTATATTGGGGCTACGGACTATACAGGGCTACGGACACCAATCATTCTTCTATAACTTCTTTTGGTGTTAGCGCAAAAGCTATTCATTACTGTTTTTTACTTTACTGGAAACTGTGAAAATATTTAATAAGAGCATGATTAATTCTTCATTCTTTTCTTGAAAACAAACTATAATGAAATATGGGGCTACGGACTATACAAAATATTAGACCAGTATGGAAAATAAAATACAAAATGCGCACACATTTTACAATATAACCACTATATTTTTCTCATAGTACTTTTTTCTTCAGTTAAATAAAAATTTTCAAACAAATTATATTTGCTCTTTTTTGATGGAAATTTATGCATTTATTCAAACATTGATAAATCTTAAATTATATAACAAAGGTATATCTGCACACATTTATTCACAATTTCCACATTTTTTATCCTTTTTCTTTTCTGTAAAAAATAAACTTAACCAGAATGATTTCTCTATAATAAAATACATTTATTTTGGAATGCTTCATTCAAAATAATTTTAATTAATCATTCTTTAAAATGTAAAAAATCAAGTGCAACAGCATAACGCTTCAAAAATTATGAATCTTTGACTGTATTCTGTTGTTTTTTTCAAAAATACAGATACTATATATATGATATTATATACCAATGGAAAGCTCTCATTCTGATCTTTGCAATGCAACAAAAGACATTTAGATTATATGTAACTATAAAGAGTTACATCTATATAACATCATTTAGTTGGAAATGGGCACCTGATCCTGGCCAAGCCGATATGCAAATTTCTTGTCTTACTAATACTATGAAGTTCAGAATTTGCATGCACCGTAATCAACAATTTTGAACACTACATAGCAATTTCAATAAAACAGTTTTATAAATAACATCTTCCGGTTAAACGAAAAGTAGCGGTTGTGAATTTTTCAGGAAATGTACGTCTTTTCTGCAGTATTTCAAAAATTTGAGCGATGAAGAAATTCTATAATACGTTTGATTTTCAGTTGGCAACCGAGGTGCCCATCTCGAGCATATTACAAATATCGAAAGATCGCAAAATTATTTTTTTTATAGACAATTTTCCAAACTTGGTAATGATTCAAACTTCTTAAGCAATTAAACGGTGTATGACGTCCAGTTCCTAACTTTTCATTTTGTCTTCATTTAAGCTATTCTACCAAACATCTTCCATCAGATATGCTATCCAATCTTCCTTGAATCTCTTTACCTATGCCTGGGACACGTGTTTGCGTCGTTCAATTATTTCTGTTCATTTGTAACTATATTTTCCGTATGGCTATGAATCATACGTCACTCAACACAAACTGTATGATAATTTGGCGCTCCACATTATATACGAAGGATTTCAATAACCTCGTTTAAAGTCAGCATTTCGTAAATTCTATTTATCATTATAATGACCGTGTTAGTAAATTCAACCTAATTAGATCGTATTTTGACTAACATACCTCAAACCAATTGTTAGGCCTTTGTTTTTACACTTAATTTTATAGAATATTCCTCATCAATGCATATGGCTCATGGCGGGTGTGACCGGTCGAAAGAGGATGCTAATTCCTCCTACGCATCTGACCCCACCTCTGGAATTTCTAGGGATCCGTCTTTTATGCCCTGTTCACAGATTTTTATTGTTTGTACGTTTTTTAAAATTTTTTCACTGTTCCTCATCTTAAAATTTGAATGTCGAGTTGAATTCATAGCAAGTACTTTCTTTTTCTCAAGGGTTTTTGAAAAAAAAATCTGTTTCATAGGAATAAAAGATCAGGTTGGCTAATAAAGGAGCAAAATGTGCCCATCAGAATTTCATTCGATTGTTGGAATACCTGGTCTCCAGACACTATATAGATGTCATGAAAAAAAAGTGAAAATAACGAACACAGATCGATCTAAAAAAAATCTACAAACAATATACATCTCTGAACAGGGCGTAAATAACAACACATATCTCTGAAATTCCAGAGCGAGGATCAGGTGTCGAGGAGGAGTACACATCCAGTATTGACCTGTAACACCTGTCGTAAGCCCTACGTATAGATCAGGTAGACGGAAAATTCTGTAGACAAATTTAGTTTAAAAACAAAGTCCTAACAATTGGTATGAAACACGTCAGCCAAAATACAACCCAACCCAAAAAGGTTATATTTGCTAAAAGGTTATTATAACGATCATAGAATTTATGAAATGCCGACTTTTTACGAGATTGTTGAAACAGTCTGGATTGAGTCAGATTTTGAAGTCTTACTTCTTATACTGTAAAATCACATACATGTTGACTTTTCGAGCTTTGAGGAAAAATTATGGGTTCGGGGGAAAGTGATTTCCTGGATGAAGAATTCTTGAGAAGTAATATATATGCGAAAAATTGTGAAAAATTACATTTCATGGTGGACATGAATTCATAGGTCTCTTTTTACTTGGAATTCAAAGAAAATTAAACCCCCACGAGATAAGTGATAAAAGTAAAAATGAATAAACTAAAAATAAAAAAATTCTTTACTAAAGACAAGAAATCTTAATTCAAACTTTTGCCGAAAGGTTACTTTCAGATTAACTCATTGAACCTCCAGTCCATAAGTTAAATAATGCCTTTTGTAACAGAGCTATCTCACAGACTCGTCAAATGACGTGACCACATCATATAAATAATAATTCAACCATACAATATAATGATTTTACAACTGCATATAATGATTTAACCACTACATAAAAATAATTTAACTACATCATATAACAATTTTACAATGAAATATGGAGATAACAAACAGTATTCAAGCTCAAAGTCCATTAAAACAATACAAATCGGGAGCAGAGCAAACGGCGACCCCCAAGAGTCAGATATTCAAAAAATTAAAATGATTAAGCGTAGAGCAACACGGTGTGTACACAATAGATATCATAACACCTCATCTGTAACCGAGTTGAATGACCATCATCAGAAGAGCGGCGAAGAACAAACAACCTCAGTGTTATATAGGAGGTGATTAACAACAAAGTCCAGATTGACACTAGCCAGGATCTTAGAATACAAGAAAGAACATTTGAGCCGTCCCATGCGAAAAGGGCCCTTATGTATTTTGACGTCATAATGAGAAAAACGCTGGTAAAGATAACATCATAAAATGCAAGTTGCGTATGTTAAATTTTCCAACATTTTTACCTGAGCTCTATCAACTTATTTCATTGTTGTTTATATCATTTAGAGCCAATGAAATATCAGGGGGAAAAAGTAAATATGAATTTTTAGAGCTAAGTTCCATATAAATGGACATTTCCAATATTGAATATTAAATTTTGCTGATATAATTCGGTGCTATTTTTTTAATCCGATTTTTCATACATTGAAAGCGATCGTACATGCACATAATTGATATATACCTCCACATGTACACATCCTTTTTAACACAAATTCATATTAACCGAAGTGAAATACTTTACAATAAATGAAAAGAAAAATCTTAGACCCTTCCCAGCATATAGGTTTATATATGCGATTAAGATTTTGTTCAGCTCTACATGTAGCAAATGACGAAGTTTGAAAAGGTTGATTCTTTGTAAAGCATAAATTTAATGAAAATAACATCTGATTTATTTTTTTCAAAACAATTATAAACGCGATAGATGACGATTTGCCTTCATCACGGTCATTTACGGGTCAATGTGTTCGTTGTCTCATTCAAGTATAGAACCGTCGGTTTTACTGTTTACGGAGACAGCCTTGCTTCTGGTTGAACGAGACTAATGTGTTTCCTAAGATACATAATTCTTGAAATTTGAGAATAAAATCTAGTATAATTTGTTAAAGTCTTGGACCAGCCGTAAAAAAATGAGAAAAAAGTAAATGCTGCAACGAAAAAAAAAATTGACCAGGATTTTTTAAAAATGCATTAATATGGGAAGATTTGACTTTGCTACAAATAATGGGGCTGGAGTTGTTAGAGGTGGTGCAATTAGCCATTCAGTGAACATCTTCATTCTATATCATCAATTACCATTGAAAAATTATGTATGGACACCCCCCTCCCAATACAACATGCCTTTATTTAATTCCTAGTAAATAATGCTTTACTATGTATAAAACCCCCAAATTACGGGGAAATTAAATCTGAAATTAAAGATTGAACACATATTTACTTCCCTGTAATATTGCACCTGATTATCATTTTAATTTCTTAGTACAAAGATGAAGTGTTTGTCTGCTTTAAAGGTTATGAAAATAAATACCGGGTCATTTTTGTGTAGGAAGGTTTGCAATAAGTTCAGTTTAATCTTTGAATTGTTTTAAGATGGAAAGAATGACTGCTTATTTTTCTTAAATGAATCATATTTCTTTAGGCATGTACGTAACAACTTTTTTTCAGGGAAAAAGGGGGACTTAAAATGACAAGTTAAAAATAAACAAAACAAAAAAAAAAAAAAAAAACAAAAAAAAACAAAAAAAAAAAAAAAAAAACAAAGAAAGAAAGAAAAAATTGTATTTCGGTAAGGGGTTAATCCCTTTTCGACAAAAAATGGCAGTGCTCAGCAATGTCGGCGATACCACCAGAGGTTACTCAGTAGATAGATACAAAAATATCCAATCGTCCAAAATCAGACCTAAGGTCAATGGGCGTTTCATAGATACTAGTACAACATGTCAAAATTTTATGAGCCTGAAATGACAGGTTGTTAGTGTCAGCGAAGAAAATTTGATTTCTTTATAAATCTGAGATAAATACTTCTATCAACGTGCAAAATTGACTCTTGAAATAAATCTTAGTTTGAATATTATTTAAAAACATATATTCTTTTTATCAATTTAATTGCAAATCTTCATTTATTCCTTGACTACAAATTACTTAATTATTAGTGACACTTTCTGGATAACGGTTGTGAACTATAAAGGGACAGAGTGTAAATTGCCCTCAACACTTTTTAATGTCCTATATAAAAAAAATCAAGTAATTATTAAATTTAAACTTATTTCATGTCCATGCATCTTATCTAAGCTTTTCACAGACTATGTAATTTACTCAACACATGTCATTTTATCACTCAATTCGCTAATTGTTGTCAAAGAGTTCTGTTAAATACCAGTATCTGAATTGTATGTGTCAGTTCAGAGGCCCGACGCATTACTGGCCACTTCCGTCTGTGTCCCCGCATACATTTCTTAAATGTTAAAATTGTTGTCCATTGATAAAAGCTTTAACAAACTTTGAAACTGATTTACTCGTTACTTTAGATTTATAATACATGTATGTGATTTCGGGAAGAGTCCTAGGAATACGGCACTACTACTTCCGGCCCACAGCGCCACTCATTTCACTGCCAACATTCCCTCTCTCTCGATCAACGACATATCTTATTAGACCCAAACTAAGCGATTATACTTCCACAAAATTTGAGAACCACAAATGTATGTAGGCCTAAGTTTTTGATTTTTTTCTTCAAACGAAATTTAGCGAAAAAAGGGGGGGGGGGGTACATGGTGAATCAATGTACATGTGACATTAAGAAAACTTCAAAATATATTCTGAACTTATAGTGACCGTATAAAGATATGATGATAATATGAAAATTACATCTTTATCCTCAGTTTTTGTAAGATTACATGTTCACTGCAAGACATACGAATATTGATCTGCTTAAGTCGGTACAGAGCAAATAGGTGGTGCAAATACTGTGACGGTTTACGCCAATATTGCAGGAAATATGGCCAACTTTAAAATAGTGTTTGTATGCCCTCTCGAGCTCCCGACTCAGGACGAAAAAATTAGGTTGGTAGGTAGATGAGAATTTTTTCCCCCGAAAAATTTTAATATCAATATCGTAAGAAACATACATTACCCATGTAAAAGGGGTAAGGGATTGTCTCGGCACGTATTATTGCCTGTATCAATATCTACGAATGTAGGACAATTCATACATGTATGTTCACTATTGTAGGTACATATTGCCCCCTACCCCTTCCTCAAACTTCATTTAATTTGTCAGAAAACATCCTCAAACTTCATTCTTTTTACTTGTCAGAAAATTTTAAATGGATTGTGTTACTGTAGATGCCCCCCTCCCCCCCTTGCCGATCAATTTTCTGTATCCGCCCTTCAAGCTTTCTTTCATAAATTTATTTAGGTCATGAATAAAAAAAAATATCCTTATGATGAAAAATTATCAAACAATGAACTCTATAATTACAAGGAAGACGCAATGTTATCAGTCTTATCTTACGGATTCTGTATAGAAAAAAATTTAAAAATATTTTTCACAAACTACAAGCAAATAAAATACAAGTCTATAAAATATCTCAACATATATCTTTTATTTGTTTGTTTTTTATTTAATATTAACTTTTCTCTGAACCGTATATCTGAGCATTATTCACGTCTAACATGACCTGGCGAGTGTATAACGTTATTATCAAAAAGAAAAAAAAACACCGGGTACTTACCGATATAAAACCAATACATGTATATGTGTTTAATTTGAGAAAATTAACATAAATAATTTTTTTTCCTTTTTTTTTCAAATCATGTGTGCTACAAATGACCAAAATGGACATTTATGTGACATGCAAAAATGTTGACACTCTTAAAATGTACATGTAATTTCTGTCTTATCAGAGTCCAAAACACCTAGAGCTTCTTTATAAAATTTAACTATAATAACAATGAAACCGTTTCGACAAGTGTATGATTTAGATATACTTTAACGAAAAGAATTAAATTAAATAGTGCATGTAGAAGAAAAGGAGAGGATTTATGCATAAATTTTTCAAGTATGTTTTCATGTGATAAAGTAAGGTTTTTTCCAATCAGATACGTATTTCAAATATCTATACTTATAAATTAATAGATTTTGCAAATAAACTCCGAAACGGATGAACCAGAGTTTTTACTTACTCCTCTAAGAATACACTAGATACAATATGATGTCCGTAAACTATATTCAGATTTCACTCGCATTGTAAGTATCGTACACTAAATTAAAAGTCTACTTTTATTTTCTATAAACAGCCATGAAATAGCAAAAACGTGAGTACGGTGGCGTTTCCGGTTGGCGGATCTAAGTTTCTGGCAATTTTCAATGAAACTGACAACAATCAATCGTTTATTTATTTCATAAAACGTCATCACTGAATTATTCGGTCAAAACTTGATTTAAATGACATGAAAGAAATAAGTTGTGATAACCGATTAAAAAGGGAAATGTGCAAATTATTTTTGTCATTCACTGATCTTAATATTGACGGAAGCTTCTAGAACATCATATAGCATCGAGCCCGATGTTAAAAAGAAAAACGAGACAATTATAGCTGTAGGAACATAAGAAAAGCTTATGTGTGAATGGTCATTGAAATAATGGTAAATCATTAATAACACTATAAGTTGTGAATATATTTATATATCGAAAGACTATTACATATATGTAGTAGGTTATCCGAATAAATTTATTCGTAAAATGTGTATATATTCCTCACAGCTTACATGAAAAGAGAAAATTAATGAATAAGATATTGTTCAAATACAATTAAAGCTGTAAAATTTTGTGTTTTAATCAATACATTTAATTTTTTTTTAACAGTCTTTGTATCAAATAGTCGGCCTATTCATAGGGCGTTAAAAGCTTATTTTTTACACAGATACTTGCGTCTTGGTTTATATATGTGTGTGAACCTTATTGATTTGTAAAATAGGTAAAGTACATTTTTACATATCAATAAGGTACATACATATTTATAAACCCCAGACACAAGTACCTGTGAATTTTTAACCCCCCCCCCCCCCAAAAAAAAACAACAACAATTTATCAGTAAAATGAGCATATTCGCTGCTTTTAATTTATCCTTGACGGAAATGAAATAAGATCATACAATATATCCATAACATAGTATAACAGGTTTCACAATAAACATCAATTTATGAAATTGTTATTTTTTCAAGTTTTTACAAAAAGGGGGGGGGGGAGGGAGGAGACGCACATGCGGGATTTTGAACAAAGTATTTCTTCTTGCTATAACCCTGTAGGCTGTCAGTAGAAACTACAATATATTTTCTGTCGGTAGTGGTATAAATTCAATTCCCCGCGCTTGCGCGGGATTTCATCTAGTATGATATAAATTTTATGATATAAAAGCTTCAGTTTGAACGTCTTTTTTCAACGTCATTTTACAAGGTAATTTTAACATTTTCTTAACCTTTGATTCCCTATATCTCAGTAAATATTCTGAATATTTGAATCAAACTTTATATTTGGTTATTTTACACTATAGTCTATCATAATCCATTGAAAAGTCAATTTTGAAAATTTTTACCTTAAGGGCCCTTTTCGCATGGGACGGCTCATTTAGGAACAACAACATTCTGGTACTAGTATTTCAAATTACTTCATTCTGAACTTTAACGAGTAAAGACTCATTCCTCGTACCATCAAGGAGAGGAACGCCCTACCCACCTCTACTGTGACCTTTCAAGGCTCTCTCTCTCTAAATATATATATATATTACATTGCATTGGAAGAAAAAACTAATCCGAAAAATTGATATATTAGAAAAAATTGATACCATGGAATGCAGAGCAAAAACAATATTCTGATGAGATAGATATAAGATTTTTTTTCAATTATTGAATCTGCATTTAATAAAATTACTACTTGATACGGATGTAAGCTTTTCTATCATCCTTTCCAGACACAAAGACGCAAAGGAGATATATGCTCTCAAATTCAGAGAGGATTTCCTTCATTATTTCAGATTACTTGATATGCTATCCGTCTAGGTGTACATGATAACCATTTTCTTTTAAGGGTTTTATTTTGTTTTGTGAGACTAATTATATCCCCAGCCTATAATTTGCATTTAATGGGATATCAAAGTTTAACAGGGGCTTTTTTTCTCAAGTTTATGGACTGTGGGTTAGAATTAGACTAAAAGTAGGATAAAATTTTACCTAAAACATGCACACAGGAAATCAATTTTCTTCTCGATAAATGTAAATCCTTGTTTGATATTGAATCATCCCAGTGTTCTGTGGATTCAGAGATAGGGTTGAACCATAATATGAAAAAGGTGCGTAAAATAGACAGCGATCAATCTCAAAACCTATAAACATACGAATTTGTGGACAAGACATAAAAAACTTACACCCGAAAATTTTTAAGAGAAGAAACCATCCCTGACAACCGGTCACCTGCGGTGAACCCTATGTATTGATCAGATAGACGGAATATTACGTACTCATATTTAGTATTAAAACAAAGGCCTAACAATTGGTATAAAATGTCAGTCAAAATAAGACCCAATGATGGGATGTATTTGCTAGACAGGTCATTATAACGACCATAGAATTTCTGAAATGTGGACTTTAAACGAGGTTGTTGAAATCCCTGTAACATGAACACTTATTTGTCAGTAGCCTGCATCAAAAGTTTAACAATTTATCGTACTTAGAGCGCGCATTCGATTATCGAAATAGTTGGGATACATAAACGCGATATGCAGGTGAAACCGGGATATTACTACGTAAATAAGGAAAGTTACCGATGGAAAAGCTGAATTCATCTCGTTTATTATTAGTTCTTTTCATCTATAGTCAATAAAACATTCATATGTGAAACAGATTTGGTAGACTCTGTGGTGTCTTTTACAATTAAGGAATGAATTCAATAGCAACCCAAGTTGTACTGCATAACCTGGGTTGGGGCAGTGAAGCGGTTTATAAGAAAAAAAACCCCCGTAAACTGTTCCAACCCAGGTTATACCAGTATAACTTGGGTAGCTATTAAATTCATTCCTTATAATTTAATTTTCCATCATTAGGTGTAGAAAATAAGACAATTTCTCCTTCAAAAATGGCTTCAAATTGTACATATTTTAAATGTAACGTACAGCGGATTGATACGTTTTTGACGCAAGTCATTGTGGCGTAGGCAGGTAATATGATATGAACTTATTTTTTTTTATTCAACCGAATGGCGTGTTAAAACCAAAATTAAAATTATTGTGATATATCAAATACGTCATTGAGCAGTGAGGGATCTTTTTCGTTCCACCACCTTCTGCGACATTTATACCGTCTCATCCGAAGGACCGGTCTCCACGTCCCACACTGGGATTCGAGGGATTCGAAATCGAGTCGTAAGGATCAACTCCTTACTCCGCGACTCTAGAGCAAACGTTCTAACCACTGCGTCACGCAGGCGACAAAGTCGTTGATATATCTGTATGTAGAGATGACGACCACAGCAAGTGTTTTCTTTTTCAAACTTTTGAATAAATTCTGCTTCATAGGAATATCAACTTCAAAGTACCTGTGTGTAGAATCGTAATGATTTTTCGCAAAGTAATATTATTGATGAGCAATCATCAAGATATGAAAAATTATGAGTTTTTTTTTTATTGAAGAAACAATTGTCTATGATACCAGAAAGTCTAGAAGTCTAGTTTCTAATTTATCATGAGGAATGGTTGATTAAAGTGTTGAAAAGTGATACGATTTTCTGTTACTGTTTTATATATATATATATATATATATATATATATATATATATATATATATATATATATATATATATATATATATATATATATATATATATATATATATATATATATCGTACGTACTCGCCCATAAGTCGAATATTTGCTCCAAAACCCTATGTCCTACTTACAAGCGAGTCCTAGAAAATTTGGTATTCTTCTGCAGAGGAAATATAGTAATTTTGTAACGACCCCAACGATAATCTTTGCAGATAATTTTCATGCATATATTGTAAAAAAGAGAGATTTAAGGTTACCAAATGCAAAAAATACAAGTGTTTACAGATTTTAATGAATTTGCATTGGTACATTTGTTTCCGACTTATATGCGAGTCAATGAAAAATGACTTCAAAGTACCTAGCCAAGGAACAGTTGCTACTTTTTTTTCATCGACTTAAGTCAGTCGCGGCCGAGGTTTGAATCCACTAACTCCTGATCACGGAGCGATTGAGCGTGAAATAATCTAAGATATAGCTCTAAAGTCATTAGTAAAAAGTTTGTTGTGAAAACTTTACTAATAAAGAAATTATCTGTACGATTCCCAACCTCAATAGTAGCATATATGTAATCGCTTGAAATATCAACATATAACAAATTAGGTCCAATATACTTTTTAGAACAATATGCTGATAGTAACAAGTAACTATTAAAATAATCAATCAAATATTGACTTTCATTTTCCGATTTCGTAAAAAAATTACAATACAGATCAAAGAAATAATTTACACTGACATTTGTTTTTCAACGTGCATATTCCGATGTCTCCTTGTATTATCATTTTTATATAAACGCTCTTTGAATTTTTCCTACTATCAAGAAAATCTCGACGTAAACAAGAAGTAAACAAGAAATCAATTGTGTTTTTTTTATGTTCCTTTCTATCTAAGTATTCTATTCTCAACTCAATAGTTGAGCCGTGTCTGGAAAGTGTTACGACAAAGTGAAAGTTAAGGGATGCAGATAAGATGATTTTTGAGATTGACATCGATAATGATTGAGGTATAAATCAGAGAACCTCGTTTTTCTTGATTAGATTTAATACAGTGATTGTTAAAGGTTATTTTACAGTCAATTTTGCAGGAAAATAATACATGTAAACACCCGGTTTTGTTGTAGAAGAGAACACAATTTACATGTTAAATTTGACAATCTCGATGTTTTTTGGTATATAATTATGTTTTGGAAAAGTATTTAAACTCTTACCCTAATTTTACACTGGACAAGATGTCTAGAACATTACTATTGCAAAACTTCAGATGCCTCAGGCGGACAGTTCAATCGAGATCGATCGATTGAGATGGAGAGAGAAAGTCTTCTTTTTAAAATCTAATTTTAACTCCTTTTAAAAAAATTATGTTCTTCATATTCTTTTTCAAAGTATCTGGACAAATTGAAGTTTACATATTGGCTGATTCATTTTATCAGAGATCCACAATATGATCTTCTTGATATAAATCCAATGTCAGTGATGCTTAATCATCATCATTTTCAGATATTTATAAATTGGAGGAGAAAGTCGGTAAGTCTTCAGTATTGCTCTTTGCATTGAACGACATCTTAAAGGCTTGAAAAGAGTTGTAAGAACACTTTTTAACAAAAATAGCAAAAAAGTTTTTGCCTGGCTACAATGAAACTGTTCGAAAACATGAGCCAGGGTCTCCCTGGGAATCAGACGATGGAACCCGACGCCATATTGACGGACCACCTGTTAGTGACTGCTGGGGGAATCATGCTCTTTGAGAATATTGTGTCAATTTTCTTGCTCAGCATGTGTACTCGATTAAATTTTCAAATAAGGATTTTTTCTATCAACTTGGCTGTTTCCGACTGCTTAACTGGGTTTTTTCTTGCCTTGCCAAACACTTTGTTTCTCGAAAGATATAACTGCGATGTGAAAAAATATTCGTGTTTTTTGTTTATAAATGTTTCGCTTCTCATAATTTCAATGATGAGCCTGGATCGATGTTTTGCTTTTGTTTTTGCTATGAAGTATTATAGTTTTATCTCTAAGACAAAGATCACTAAACTCTGTGTGGGAATTTGGATAGCTGGATTTCTCTTAACCTATGGTATGTTTTTCACTTACAACAGTGCTTTTGGGCTAACCTGTAATCGTATTATCATAGTAAAGAAAAATGCTGTTAGCCTTACTTTCAGAGTAGTAATTTTATCTATTGTAGTTTCTAATCTTGTCGCGTTTTGCTATCTTTTGAACCATATTCGCAACCGCTTACGTAAAATTTGTGCAAAGAATTTCTCAAGGCAGAATGCTTTATTTTCAAGAGATCAATCAAAAATTGTACGGAAAATGTCGGTGTTTATTGGTGTATTTATAACGGGGTATCTGCCCTTTATGACGATCTATACTCTACCAATAATTGATCTGAACACAGAACCATGGAAAAAAATATACATCGCCTTTAGTGTACTGGTTTTATTAAACAGTGCATGTAATCCTGTGTTCTATGTCTGGAGATTTTCGGAACCAAGGCACCATATGAAACGTCTACTCTGCTTCTGGAACAAAACATTGATGGGAAAAATTGAGCAAGAATTTCGCGGGGTCCATGCTACATATGAAATATATCATTTGCAGACACAAATGCAAGGAGGAAACAGTCAAAAATGAGAATGTAATTGTGATAACTGTAATAAGTAAGAAAAACACCACCACCATGTAATTTGAAGATATGTTCATATTCAAGATGTATTGTGTGCACTTTAGCTTGCTTGAAGTAATTTTTTTATTTTATTTTAAAATAAAACGATGTAAAATGTTTTTACTAACTTTATTAAGAAAGAAAAACTGTTCTTTCATATTTGGAAGCTCAATGTCCCATGTTAGGGAATTAAATAGGGAAATATTGTTATGCATTAAATCATAAATATACAAAACTCGATGTTACAATGTGATTTTGACATAACAAGGATTCCTTGGAGACATCAAAACAGTATTATATACGTCGACATAGAGTGTAACAAAAAGTAACCAAATTAATGAGTTTACAAATAAATGGAAAGCTTTTATATGTTTAAGACCCTGAAACCAGGCATTTAAAGTCATATTGCAATTCCTGGATATACTTTTACCATGCAGTGCTTTAACTTACTATGATAACCTTCTCTCATGCACTTTCTCCTCTCTCTCAATTGTCATTATTAGAGATTTTTTGTTAATATATTCAAAAACAATACATAAATGCCTTATCTATAGATAGATATCTGTGACAACTGATTTTTTTTAAAAAAAGGAAACAATTTTAAAAAAGATTATAAAACATTCAGTTTTTCCTATTCAAATACTTCAGAAATGCAGAAAGTACGGTGTGTTAATGCCAATTTTAATAAATAAATTAATGTGAACAAAATGTACATGTATCGTATTGTTGTAATAATTTTAGGTGAAGAATATCTGGAAGATTAAGTAAAAGTGAGACCCTTTTCATATTTCTTATTAAATGACTGATGGAAGTTAAATTAAATATTGTATAACCACTTATTTTCTTGGGGTCAGATTTTCATTGTTGTGTATAAATTAATGGTTCGAGGGGGGTTTGATTTCGTGGTTAAAGGAGAAAACATCATATTGAAGTATGAAATTTTTTAGCTTTTCGTTTTGGATATGAATTCGTGGAACTCTTCATACCACAAAAACAACGAATATTAAACCCCAACGAAAATAAGTGATTTCACAGTATCTTCACAGTATCTTTCAGTTTCAAAGATCACCTTTCTAACCTTTCTAAACGTGTCCAACAGTCTGACGTCTTTTTATCAATTGATAATACATCCAGTTCTCCATATAATTCAATTTATAAAACATATATAAGGTTCTTTTCAAACGACTTTGTTGTACATAAGACAAACATGTGCAAGGTTTGCTATTAAAATTCAGTTTGTGACTGTATGTATCACCATGTTTGTTTTAAAAATAAAACAATAGTAAGAAAAAATAGAGCGGCTTCTATCGTCATTAATAATAATATTCAATGACATGCATATAAAGACAATTAATTAGCGGAACCACTATCTTTTTCATGACTTTCATTTGCGCTTATACGATGTATTGGAATTCATAAATTGAAGTTCGTTTTGATAGAATTCAATAAATTTGATCAAATAAAAAATTTGTTATCACGAATCGCAAATGATTTAGGGTTCGCTAGGGAGATTCCGTGCAAATATGCTTAATAAAACAAGCAAGAGGTAGGCGTATTAGAAAATAAGCTTCAAATTCATTTTGTTATACTATATTTACTTAAAACATGTCATAACCCAGTTACATTATGATGTCATTGTTCTTTGCTAATTGAGAAGAAGTAAAGAAAATCAATAAACCTGCAAATTGGCAAATTTTATTTAATTTTACAGAAATTGTAGAGTAAGAAGAATGCCCCAGATTGGTGGTATTATGCATTATCCCTTCTGATCAGAATATTTAAAAAAAAATACGTTTCTTCATGCAGTTTTTCCGTGTTTCAACTCCAATTTTAAAAAAATAAATTTTAAATATGAACATTAAACATCAATTGAATATCAGAAATCTTATAATATTCTTTAAATTATTGTACCTTTTTTCTGTTATATTAAAAAGAATATGCCCTATAGCGAAGTTGTTTTTGTGATGTTCTTTCGTCAAGTAGTAAAAACATTGACATCATAAGAAGACATCATTAGATGTATTTGCTATTATCTGAATTTAAACTTTCTCTGTATAAAAGGCACATATAAAAGGTATGAAAAGGGAACCGAAATATACATCTCTTGTCTGTGTGCGACATTTATTTCCGATTTTGACCAATTGCTGGCGAATGTCAACTTTCATTGCTGTTTTATTTCTTGATTTGTTTAAATAATTCGATGAAATATACTCATCAAGATTGCAAAAACATGCAAATGTCCTGGTATGAATTTTATTTCTTCCACGAATCTAAATTCAATTTTGGTATTTTTTGGCAAGGAACGAGTGGATTTCTAAAAAAAAAAATGACAGAATTAACGCACATATAAATAAATTTATTTTAAAGAATACATGTACCAATACTATTGATAACTATTATTACTACTGAGTACTGTAGATTCCTTATTTTACGCGAGTACTTAATATCGCGAAATGGCTCTTTGCTGCCAAATCGCGAGAACAATAATTCGCGCGTGGCCGGTTGAGAAAGAGATTTTACATGGATATTAGCCCCATGAAAATAAAAGCGAGTAATTTTATTTCGCGAGTTGTGCTTCTCGCGTAATTACGCGATAATTAATTCCTCGATTATATATAGGAATCTACAGTATTAATAAAGGTCGTGACATACATGAAAGCAAAATAATATACTTTGATTTCGTTATCAATTTTCACTTTTCCTTTAATTAAACTATACTATGTATGCCAATATTATGATTACATACCCCTACATACCCCTTATGTGGAATTTCAAATGCATCCTTCTGAACCTCGCCGATGTCTAAAGTATTACAGATTACAGAAGCCAATGTCACACTGCGAATGGCCTGAAGCTGACCTGTAAAAGATCCTCTGTATTTATTACCGATTGATGTTAACATTGATGTTGATCAATCAATTTCTTCTAATTATAGTTTGGTTTCTTGAAAATATTTCTACACATTTATTTCATTTTACGTCGAATAAATAAACATGTATATATCCTTCTCCATTTTCATCCGAACCAAAAACATCGCAAACGTGTATATGATTAGATATGCAAATCTCTTTCTCTCTCTCTATGATTTTAGAGATTGTCCTTACTTGGAGTGAATCCACCTATTCCTGGATTTTCGAACCAGTATCTGTCACCAAACTTCAGATCGTGAAACTGTTTTCCAAGTAAGCAGTTGAACAATGGCCCTAAAACACTTCCTTCCTCTGGCAGTTCTGAAATTCCTCCAGCAAATACATCAATGTCAGCCACTAACCTAGGAGACATGCAACATCAATCATATTTCTCTGTGTTCGTCCTAACAGAAAATGTTAGCTAAAGAATAAATCATTGTTTGTATTCTTCAAGGAAATTGCTCAGTGTCTGAATAATTCCTCTTATTTTCTGGGGGTATCTTTCCTTTCAATTCACAAAGTCTGCGAAGTCAATTTAACACACATCACCCAAACCTTTCGTCCTTTTAAATTCGTAGGATTATGTGACTAGCTAGAAGTTAGCTATTTTGATAATTTGCTTGTTGATGATTATTGAATTCGAATTATCTCTATGCACATCAAGACACAATTCTTGATAAATGGACTAGAGATATCCGATTTCGAATACACTGTAGAAAATCACAAACTTTAAAAACGTGTCTGCTCAGTTAACTTACATCTGCTGAAAGAAATATGGTACTTTGGAGTTTTGCTTTTTTAACTCAGTACTTGATTAAATTTGAAAATGTTTTTCATAAATGATATTCATTAATAAAATACCTTGAAAAAATCACAGGTGCATATGACACACTTCTGATAAAAAGATCGAAAATGATGAAAGACAAACGTAAGGCGTAATTTCGCATGAAACCTGTCTCAAATTCTTTTGATATCAAAGTTTATTTCCTTCCAGCATTCGTCCTTCTTAATAAAATCATCTCTTACTCGTAAACATTAGAAAGTTTCTCTCTCGTTTGGACATCATGGTCCACCAGCTGTCCAAATGACCTCGGTACGATCAGACCACAATGTTTTCTCCAGGCTGTGTACGAGGGAAGTCCGTGGTCACGCCCTCTTTGTAAATTTAAGGCAGACAAGTCAAAACTTTCACCCTTAAAATCAACGAATAGGGTATTTCGTACAGCTGATTCAATATGCCTGTCAGATAGAAAAAAATTCAGATGAAAGCAAGAAGAAACGTAACATTGATAATTTTTATTATAACTTTCAACATGCTAACAGTTAAGAACAAAGGCAAAGTGGTTAACATCATTGAAAAGACAAAATTAAGAAAAGAAACCTGTCTACTAGTCTGGAGTTATTTCGTAACACAAATCGGACCAGGTCTGGGAGGTATACGCCTTTCTGGGTTACAACAAGATGAGGATCCATAAGGGTGTCCTCCAGCTTGAAGGAACGACTTGTCATATCCTTGAACAGATATCCTAATTGTGGTGGAATCTGATAAACAATATATTTAAAAAACTGGACTACTACTATTATTTAAAAATTTTCTCTGAATACGATTGCAGTAGAAAAATGTAAATATTAAAAATAAGGCAATTCGTATAATTGAACTGATTAAATCAAATTGTGTCACACAGTCGCGAAGTATTAAAACTAAAAAAAAAAAAAAAAAAAAAAAACCAAGATGTGTTTGCGAAACACTGATGCCCCCGTAGGCAGCTTATGACCAAGGTTAAAGTTTCTTGAATGCAAGTCAAACTCTTTGTCAAGAAATCAAAAAATGTTGGTACCCAAAGAAAGGTCTTGTCTCGAGGAATATACCTGTGAAATATGAAAGCCCTAGTACAAACCGTTGAAAAGTTATGGCGAAGGTTAAAGTTTTTTCAAAGTAAGTAAAACGGCAAGGTCAAGGTCAAATGGTGACCAAAGAAAGTTCTTGTCACAAGTGATACACATGATCGTGAAATGTGAAGGTCTTGGAACCAAACGTTCAAATGTTTTGGCCAATGTTAAAAATTTTCTAAAAGTAGGTCAAACTCCAAGGTCAAGGTCAAAGGGTCAAAGTTGTTGATATCTTTAGGAAAGTCTTTTCACAAGGAATGCATATGTGAAGTATGAAAACCGTAGCAATAACTGTTCAAAAGTTATGTCCAAGGTTAAAATTTTTTTTAAATTTGAAGTAGGTAAAACTCCAAGGTCAAGGTCAGAATGTCAAAATTGTTGGTATGCAAAAAAGGTCTTGTCACAGGGAGTACACATGCAAAGTATGAAAGACCTAGCTCAAACTAGTCAAAAGTTATGGCCAAGGTTAAAGTTTTTTCAACAGTAGGTCAAACTCCAAGTTCAAGGTCAAAGGGTCAAAGATGTTGGTATCCAAATGAAGGCCTTCTCACAAGAAATACACTTATTAAGTTTGAAAGCCCAAACTTAAAGTGTTCAAAAGTTATTGCCAATTTTAAAGTCCCAAAAAAAATTGCAAAAGTGGGTCAAACTCCAAGGTCAAAAGGTCAAATATGATGGTACGCAAAGAAAGGTCTTGTCACAAGAAATACACATGTGAAATATGAAAGCCATAGCTCTAACCAATCAAAAGTTATGTGCAAAGTTAAAGTTTTTGCGGACAAACAGACTGACAGACAGCTAGACAGACGGACAGACAGATGGGGGCATAACAACATTTTAAACTAAAAATGAACATTTGCGTTTTGTCAGCAAACCTGTGAATGTCCGAATCTGAACGCAGCTGCTGCAAACACATTTTTTACCGATGGATCTGTTTCCTGGTCGTACCGCGTCTCATAAGCTGATTTCCTTAGATAAAGGTTACGCCTAAAAGTTAAAAAAACCCAATATCAATCATACTTTGTAAGCATATTTTGATTATTCAAAATTTGTAGCTTTGGTGTTGACTCACGGTTTCGAATCAAATGAATTCTTAGGAGAGTTCTTTAAATTTTTCTGAATCATAAATTTTTTAGTGCATTTAAGTTCTTGATTGAATATTACAGATCATTTATGTAAACCTAGAATCAAAATTGTCTTCATTATAACATTTGGTACCTTGCCATGGTCTTCGGTGACAGTATTTTGGGTAAGTACTCCCCATAAGTGATGTGCTGCATCATGGCGCCTATGATTTTCCTAGTTTCTTGAAAGATTTTATAGGAAGACCATGATGTAGTTTTTGCTAGGTGTTGGGCAATCTTGTTGTGTTGTCTCACCCATATAACATGCATCCCTCCCAGGGAAGGGTTCTCACTCACTCTTTCATCCCCTGAAATTTAATAATATCTTTCGCAATAACCTAATATATGGATTGAGTCTGACACCAAGAGTAACAAGAGGCCCATGGGCGAAATCGCTCATCTGAGCGTTTTGGCATGGAAAAAGCAGAAATCAGTTCAGAATTGAAAAATTTAAATATCAAAATGTGGCCCCACTCTACCCTAGGGGTCATGATTTTTAACAAACTTGAATCTACACAGCCTGATGATACTTCCGTATAAATAAGACCACTCATGGCTTTTCTGTTCTTGGGAAGTTCTTTAAAGTATTTTCTATGTGTTCCTACGTAAAATTTTGATCACCAATTGTGGCCCCACCTTACCCCCAGGGGTCATGATTTGAACAAACTTGAATCAATACTACCTGATGATGCTTCCATATAAATATGTCCAATCATGGCTTTGCTGCTCTTCAGAAGGATAAAGATTTTTCCTATGTATTCCTATGTAAAACTCATCACCCATTGTGGCCCGACCAATCATTGCTTTGCTGTTCTTGAGAGGAAATTTTTTAAAGATTTTTTTTATGTATTCCTATGTAAAACTTTGATCACCCATTGTGGCACCACCATACCCCGGGGTCAGAATTTGAACAAATTTGAATGTACACTACTTCAGGTTGATTCCACAAAAGTTTCATATTTTCTAGCACAGTGATTCTTGAGAAGAAGAAGATTTTTAAATGATGCCATTAATTTTCACACGAATTTGTAATTATCTCCTCTTGGAAGAAGGCGTGGCCTACATTTGAACAAACGTGGATGCCCTTTACCCAAGAATACTTTGTGGCAAGTTTTGTTGAAATTGGACCAGTGCTTCATCAGAAGAAAATGTGAAAAGTTTACAACGCCGACGACAACGACGACAGACAACGGAGGAATTTCAATCAGAAAAGCTCACTTGAGCTTTTGGCTCAGGTGAGCTAAAAACCTTACTTAAATGCAATGAATTCTACGATGAATATTTTTAATAACTGGAGCAATAAGGATAACATTTGTAATATGTAACTGTTACACTTTAGTTAAAAATCAAATTAATAGAATTTTTAAAAATTAATTCAAACATTTAATTTTTCAATGAGTCTCCTAGTGTTGATTAATTGAACGTATACTTTAAACTTGTAAATATGAAAATGATGTAAGCACAATGTGACGTCATGTCCTGACCTGCCCTGGGACAATGGTCTCTGTCATTGCTGAGGATCTTACACACACCTCCAGGAGGCAGTAAATTATACTTTGTTGTGTTTAAACACCCTAAAGAATAAAAACTGAGAGTTACACTGAGAGTTATCGGAACTGATATTAAGCTGACTAATGCAATACAAAACAAGTGAAATTGTTGCAAATCATCAAATCTGCCACAAAAATTTTAAGCATTTCTTAAAAAGCATTTCCATATAAAGAGTCCAAAAAAAAAAAAAAAATTAAACTAGAAAAAGTATTTAATATCTTTTTTTGCCAAACTGTACTCCTAAATGGCATTTCTATGCATTTTAAAACCTTATGAATACTTTTTCAGTGAATTGTGAACTATTTATCAAAGTTAAGTCAAAACATGGATATGAGATCAGGGATAACAGGAAGGATTATACTATCATCAAATTACTTGTTACAAGATGAAGAAAACAAGTTCAACATATATCTGACTTAAAAAATCATCAATGTTTCAATGATTTCTGCCCCCCCCCCCCCAAAAAAAAAAAAAAAAAAGACTACACATTTTTCACGTGCTGATACCACTGTTCTTTGTCACATGATGATGTCAATGTTTTCCTTGTGATAGGCAAGTATCACAATAAATGCCAAGCGCAGAAAAAAAAAAAATTATCACTTCCAACTGTAGTGTATTTAAAACAAATAATACTTTAATAATTTTTCAATTTTAGCACTGTGATTAATATTCGGAAACTCATTTATTTACTTTTTTATATCTTACACGCTCTCATGTTGGGGAGCTGTTCGTGTAACATTTTTTAAAAATAAAATCATAAATTAATAAATATATCTGAAGAGAAATGAAAAACAAATTGAAACTTACATACAACAATTTAGACTTAGTATTAAGAAAATTTCCAAAACATTTATTCAAGATATTTATGTTATCAATAAGGAATTATAACATCATACCAATAAAAAATAACATCTCATTTCTCCATGATAACACAACCAGATAAAATAGATCTGATATTGTATAACTTTTTTTAAATTTGTAAAAAGTGTACAAAACATATAAAAAGTTGAAAATCTATCTTTGAATGGGATTTTTGGGAAAGCTTCTAACTATCATAAGTTAGTTGTTTGGAGACATATTTAAAAAAATGATCAATTCAAACCATTTGGAGCGTTGAGTAAAGCATGCGATGATAGACTGTTGCCGTAAACGTTGCCGGCATCAATGAATGACGTCAGACGATTAGCCTGCTCTCGATAACCTAAAATAGTTCAAGTGAATGGAAAAATCAAAGAAATGAAATAAAATGGACCACCCTCATATATTGATATTCTTTTACAGTCTTGATAACATAAATTTTAAAATATTTCATTCTACTGAAGTTGTCAATAAAAGTTCAAGATGAACCAATCTTTATTATTACCATGATCACATTAACAGTATATATATATCATTACAATGATCACATTAACAGTATATTTATTATTACCATGATCACATTAACAGTATATTTATTATTACCATGATCACATTAACAGTTTATTTATTATTACCATGATCAAATTAACAATATATTTATTATTACCATGATCACATTAACAGTTTATTTATTATTATCATGATCAAATTAACAATATATTTATTATTACCATGATCACATTAACAGTATATTTATTATTACCATGATCACATTAACAGTATATTTATTATTACCATGATCACATTAACAGTTTATTTATTATTATCATGATCAAATTAACAATATATTTATTATTACCATGATCACATTAACAGTATATTTATTATTACCATGATCACATTAACAGTATATTTATTATTACCATGATCACATTAACGGTATATTTATTATTACCATGATCAAATTAACAATATATTTATTATTACCATGATCACATTAACAGTTTATTTATTATTACCATGATCACATTAACAGTCTATTTATTATTAACTAGATCAAATTAACAATATATTTATTATTACCATGATCACATTAACAGTTTATTTATTATTACCATGATCACATTAACAGTTTATTTATTATTACCAATGATCGCATTAACAGTTTATTTACTATTACCATGATCACATTAACAGTCTATTTATTATCACCATAGTAACATTAACAGTCTATTTATTATTACCATCACATTAAAAATCTATTAATTATTACCATGATCACATCAACAGTATATAAATTATTACCATGATCACATCAACAGTTTATTTATTTGCAAATTTAGAAAAGATGATTTTTTAATCTATTTCTCATAATTACTGTATATTTAATATCGTCTTGTTCATCTCCTCGTATACTGAAAACATATACTTTTTTGCAGAAGACAGATACACATGAAAAAACAGTTAAATGATAAGATGAAGATATTGACCAACAGTAATTATGAAAGCATATCGATTGATCCTGACCATTAATGTGTCTGTGCTTCTTTCTAAGAGGAAACTCATTTGTAGTGTAAATACAAGGGTTGATCCAAAAGTTATTTCACAACTGCTATAAAATCTTTAATAATAAAACGATATTAATAAAACTATTCATGCTTATACGTATATCTATTTTTACTTTTGTCCTAAAAATTCATCTAGATATATACAATGCTTAATGTTATATTAAAATAAACAAAACGTTGGGTCTCATCTATCGCCGCACGGCAAAAATGTTACGTCGTTATGGCGTTACTTTTCGGCACTTTAAATAATGTCTTTACTGTTATCTTGCTGTAAACCGTCTTCTTTTGAGTAAAAGTATTAAAATTATTTGAATTGTGTCCAAATGTTATTCCTAAATTCATTCCTTTTTGCATAAATCTTATGTACCATCAGATTCAAAGTTAGTGTCCAAATGAAACGTTATAACGACGTCAACACATTCTTGCCGTGCGGCAATAGACGAGCCCCAACGTTGATTTATTTTAATATTTTATGAAGAAGTGCATACATCTGAATGAAATTACAGGATAAAAGTCAAAATAGATAGAAATATTAGTATATAAAGTTTAGTTGAAAACTTTCCTTAATTAAAGATTTTATAGAAGTTATGAGATTACTTAAGGATCAACCCTAGTAATACGTTTTGTTGCGTTCAGAGGGAATGCTATTTTTTTTCCATTCTGTTTCTTTAACAGAATCAAATGTTCTTTTTTTTGTACATCTATTGTATGAATTTGGATGTGAAAATGCTGTTCTCTGATAAATTGCCAGAAATAATTTACTTGTTTTGTAATAAAGGAAATTTCATTTAATTGATTTTAAGTTTAAGTTAGGGAAATTTCAAAAGCTGTCATCTCTTCATCAATGTAATAACCAAATTCAACCTAGTACCTTCAGGCAAATTCTAACATATGTTGTAATTGATAAGGTCAATTTAAAAGAAAAATAGAAAAAAAAGTGGTCATGGCAACAACTTTATTTCTCGATCACTGTGGGCAAAATTGCTCTCATTGAAACATTAAAAATGTGAATGACCGTTTTCGAAAAATACTAATTAGGAAAGGAAAAACAATATAATTCGTTTATGGTGTAATCATCCCATTTATATGATGATTGGATTCATGTTATGACTTCACTGTAAAATCTTCTGATTTCTTTAAAAGATTAATAAATGATGAGGTTAGACTACGTCTTGGAAAATAAATGTTTATTGCTCTAGTTGTTTACGATGCTTTTTTTTTACCTGGTGCACAACCATCAAAGGACTCTGCCGGCATTGACCTTGAGAAGGACATACAACGTTGACGCCCTCTGAAATGTGCGTCGTTGGCTGGTATTGAAATTTGAACACAATCGATACTAAAATGTAATACAGAGTATTTATAGTTCCATTTAAATAAGCAGCCGGGGCATTGCATAAATAGGAAAAATATGCATTTGAAATATCCCCCCCCCTTTTTAGAATTAAGATATTTAAATCTTTAGCGATATACAAAGAAAACAAAACATCTGAATTTCAAATATATTTCACCTAGCTAAGGCTTACAAGTACTTGAGTATAAAACAACACTTATATAATGAAGGAAAGAATTTAAGTTATATCAACAGCCAAGATAAAGGCAAAATTTAGAATAGAAATCAGAATTTTTTTTAATTAACATTACATTTCATACAATTCTACACGTATTTTATTATTGTTTGCCTTTGATATTCTTTTGCAATTTATCTGAAAGTTCAACTTCCTATAAAGTATAATTGAGAGCGGAAATGCATGTACTATTTGTCATTAAATGACTTATAATCATAATTTCACAATCATATAATGATTTCGCAATAGTTTCATTGGTTAAAATGTTGTGCTAGACACGGGAGATAATTCCTGGTGATGTAATTTTCGTACGACTTAACAATCTTTCAAGATTTTCATTCTTAAATAAAATCTACAAAACGAACAAAAGCATGAAACTAATACTTAATTATTAAGATATCTGAATTTGGGCAAATAAAACTCTTTTACAATTCTTGAATATGCATACATTTCGGTAAAATAGTGAAATATTTCTAAAATTTCATGTGAAAATTTGAAAAACAAGACGCCTTACAACGGCATATTTTCCATTTAACGGTAATGCGCCGGCTGAAAGTTACATCTCCCTATAAGTTTTCCAAAAATGAAAGACGTTTCTTTAAAACTGTTGAATGCTATGAAAAGAATTCAATATTCGCAATATCCACGTAATGAACACATCAAAAATCAAGAAACACTATAAAATGTACAAAAATTCCACCACTTGTATACGTGTATACATGTACTTAACGTAGGTCGCGGGTTTGCTGACGTCGTTAAAACTGGGTACGCAATTTATATAATTTGGGCGACTTTCTTGTGCACATCTGATTATGACGTCACAATGAAAAAGAAATCTGCGATGATTTTTGTTTTATTAAATTCTTCAGTATATCATAATTTAGCTATACCTTTTCTTGGAATTGGTAGTTTAGTGTTACATTATTTAAGCAACGACTTATCACAAATAATGAAGGCTTTTAACGATTTGTATAGTCGATACAATACTTAGATATAACTTTTGTTGGAATTGGTAATTTAGTGAAGAAGGCTTATTACGATTTGAATGATCGACACTGGAAGTATTAAAAAACGTTTAATTATTTGTTATCAATCGCATCTTCTCGGGCCTTTCCTGCAAGCTTGGAAAAACAAGTGGTTGTTTTTCGGCTTGTCGGAAAGGCCCGAGAAATTGCGATTGATTTGTTTTCACTTGGTACGGATATGGACACAAGGTTCAACTGCCCCTTTTTTTCCCTTGATCGTATTTGAATTAACAGGTTTTTTTTTTTAAAATAAAGAATGCATTATTTAAAAAAAATGCAAATACATCTGTTACATCAAGAGATTAAACTTTATTTTTAAAAAGGACATATTTAAATTATATATATAGATCTACAGATTTATCACAAATTAAATACTGCTAAGGTACGATGAAACATATAGACAATTTTTAGCGACACTGACCTCCTGTTAGGGGACAACTATTTGACTCTGAGGGAGAGGGGGTGGCAAATTTTACCGAGACAGATTGTTTTTTTTCATGTCGGTAAAGGACAGATTATCTATTTCCAAAAAGAAAAAAAACAAGGACAGATTATTTATTTCTTCTTCACTGAAAAAAGTCTGACAAGCAAAAAGAAAAAAAGAAAGAAAGAAAGAAAAACATCAAAGTTCAAAACTCCCATTGGGGGGGGGGGGTTGCTATAATTTTTTTTCTTGCCCAGTCGAGGACAGATTATTTATTTTCAACATTTCCGATGACAGCTTATTTATTTCCATAATCTGCAAGCCCCCCCCCCCCCCACCCCCACCCCATCCTCGAATGAAATGTTCGTCCCCTAAGCAACAGCTTGCAATGCTGTTATAATTACCTACAGATTTTATTCACTCTGCTTTCCATGTCAAACTAGTAGAATTAAAGTTCTAAAATAATAATAATAATAATAATAATAAAAACTGGCTGTTGATTACGTCAGATAAAATTAATTTTAAATTCTTGTCCCGTTTACCCCTCTGAAAATGTGGTATGTAAAATAAATATTTTGTTTAAATATATACTGAAAATATATTGTACTTAGCCGGACGATATTTGGCAGAAATTCGTAGATTTGAAAGCCTTGCTGGTCTAAATAAAAACATTTTATATAGTTACTTGAATGATACCGTTTTCTTCCAGCACGCTGGAAAAGAAAAATACACAGACAAATGTAAGGATACGTCTAATCTTCTGTTGTTTTACGTCCCTTGCGAGAATTCACTAATATAAGACGTACAAAAAACCTAATCTGAAGAGAAACATGTCTAATAATCATTCCATTAATATTGAATTATTATGATACGCTTCACGGGTCACTTGAAAGCAGACAGACGTGAATTTCTTTTTTATAAAAATTATTTTATCTTATTTTTCTGCACTGAATACCGGATAGATATTCACGACGTCAAGCATGACGTTGCGATATTTTATGACGTCGTTCTTAAAAATGTTACATTTTGCGATATAAAAGCAATTATCCACATTAAATAACGCGAAAACTAACCCGAAGACATATTAATTTTATCACATTAATTTATTTCAAATCAATTCTTTGTTAAAATACCAAAGGGGAAACAATTTCGTCTGCACCATTTAAAAGTAATTGATATATTTTTAAACAAAATCTTGCGTCAAAAAGAGCCGAAAACGACGTTTTTCTTATATAATTCAATAGAATACCGTCAAAAATGTTACGACAACAATGGCATGTTTAAGATTTAATTACACAAAAACGGTGCAGACGAATTTTATAAAATTTTCAGAGAATGTAAAACGAAGGTATAGAATTCATATAACTGATTTTCACGGTATGTTTTCGGACACTTTTAAATGGCCTGCAAACCCGCGACCTACGTTAAAACCTTACTAGTCTGCATCTTTCCCACAGCATTCAAGTTCATCACCGTCCACATCTTAAACAAAAATTTCAATCTGTTTTTAAGTAATCTACAATTTCAAAAAATTAGGAAAAATAAATTTCTGAATAGAATTTTTTAATGCAGTTTTTATTTATTAAAACGGTATTATTTACTTACTTGTTGCAACGGGGGTAAGTACAATGTCATGGTCAAGAAACTGACCCCATGTAAAGGTCATCAGAGAAAGATTATTATCTTTGGGTGTGCTCTCTTTGATACCTAAACCTCGGAACACCTCGTTACTTATTATTCGAGGACTCAATAATAACTTTCCAGTTCCTGACCTTTCTCGGGGTCTCGTTATGTCTACAAAATTAAGAAGGTGTTATAAACATTTTGTTATATTATATTTCTGATTTTTAATCAATATACAGAAGATCTACTGATACATAGAATCATCTGCAGCAACACTCATCCAAATCACAAAAGAAATCAACAATGCATCAAGTTATATAAGCCTAATAATTCAAAATACACAAAATTAAAACTCTGTAAGACAGAAATGAAGCATCGTCAGAGGAACCTGATGGTTTTACGACTTTACATTTTGTTTTTTCTTCCATCAGATGTGCTGTATTAATAAAAAAAATTGAAAAAGGTACACAATTTATGCGTCTCTTTTATTTTATCTTTAAAAACATAATGAACAGTAAAAATTCAATTTCAAAAATAACAATTGATTTTTGGGGTATTAAGTATCTAACTAATTTATTATTCTCTATTAGAAATATATAATAAGAGTGATATTTTGAAGAATTCATTTAAATGTTACCATCGTCATATTGGGGAGGAAGATATCGTGATTGTATGGCTCCCTTTGATCCAAGCGTAGGGTATCGT
Source organism: Saccostrea echinata (assembly GCF_033153115.1). Taxonomy (NCBI): domain Eukaryota; kingdom Metazoa; phylum Mollusca; class Bivalvia; order Ostreida; family Ostreidae; genus Saccostrea; species Saccostrea echinata. The sequence goes on along the minus strand of NW_026889765.1, from coordinate 10,256,014 downwards.
ATATTATTACATCTGCCGTCTGCTGAGCGATATGGTGAATTCACATACATTTCACATCGGAGGGATGTACGACGACAAAACTGTTTTGCAAAGGATTCACGATATGCCTTTGATCTAATCAGCTGATGAATACTTTTACCAGATCTGTAATTGATATAAACAATAGTTGATAGGTAATTAAAAGTACTCATACATGTATGTATTTTATGTGCACCACAATACAAAATAGATATTTATTTGAAAGACAGTACAAACTCACAGCGTTTTGTTACAGAGATTATGACTTAAGTAATTTCTTTAAATCCTCAGAGTAAAACTTAACATTAAATAATATGAGTAAAATGACCTACAGCCTTACAAGCTCTTTGTTGACTTCTATGTATAGCCTTCCCGCATTTGACGTATTTTCTTCGAACTCTTTCTGTTTCCTAATGAAGTCAAATAATTTACTTTCATCTCTTGGCAGATCTAGATAGCAAAATATAAAGTCAACAAAAAGTATGATACCATCATCAGCATTATACCGATATGACAATGAACTTTATAATTTTGGGTAACTCTCGAAAATATATATAATGAAGAGTTTGGAAAATAGTAAGCTCATGTTGATTTTTATATGTCTTTTGTTCTGATAATGACAATTGAAAAGAACAGAAAAACAGGGAAAAATTCCATATATCTAGAATCTTACCCTGATCGTCTGTATTCGAACACGTTCTTTCAAATTTCATGTTTCTATAGCCATTATCGATAGCTTTAGATACAATGTCATCCACAGAAAGATCATTTGAACGAAGTAAGACTATCTGCAGAAGGAGAATACAAAATTCCAAAGCTGAGTCGATCCAAACCATTATCAGAATTGTGTCTCTTGTTTAGACATAGATGCATTCCAATAGAAACGTACCGGTTCCAATCCTAAAATAATCATAATAATAAATTGAAGAATCAGAAACAAGCAAACAGGAGACCCATGAAACTGATATTGTTTTAAAGAACTTAAAGGAAAATTTTTAACTGTCTTGAATAAAAATACACAAATTATAGTTTTTGTTGATAAGAAAATAAAGCTTTCCTAGGTAAATCTTTGAACGCATTTTTAGCCTCACCTGACTCAAAACCGTTGATATTAACATAGTTTGACTTTTTCGACTACATGAACAGCTCTGCAAAGTAGTCTGTTGAAAAAACTTCCCTGTATAGGCTAATAGCCTTTGTTTAGTGCAATTGTGTGAACTAACATGTTTGACAAATTCCAGATACAATTTTGTGTTGCTGGAGCTTAAAAAATGCATTCAATGAGTTTCTATTAAACACCCTTGCATAAATCCTGGACTGGTTTTGTTCTTCAAGAAAATACCTTGAAAAACATTGGATCCAAACTATATGTAAGTACTTAAACATTTATTTGAATAATTGAAACTTAAATGTATGTAACTGAAATTATAAGATATGGAAGGTTTGCTTTTCTTGTGAAAAAAATAATTGTCATGTTTATTCCTGTGTTAAAGAATACTGGACTTCATTGAAGCCCAGTCCTTTCTGAAAAGGGCCAGGGATGAATTAAACAAAGTATACATGAGAATGTAAGCTTATTAATTAGGTTACTTGTAGTCTTTCTGTTTTAAGGTCAGACGGCACGTTACTCAAAAATATATAATTTTCTCAAGAATTTGTCATTGAAGTATTGTACTTCAAGTACTTACACAAGTTTCCTCACAAAAAATTGAGGTACCTTACCGGGCATTTGTGCAAGATTATAGATGATGGAATTTTCAATATCATCCTATTGGAAATCTCTTGAATTGTCAATATTACAATTTTTGGTGTACCGTTTTTTCCAGACATTCTGCAAACAGTTTAAAAATCACACGATAATGATAATTATGAATATTTTTCAATATATTATGAAGAGATATAAAACAGATATTCGAGGAACGTGTCATCTGACCTAAGGAAGTTGATTTCTAATTTACTTTTCTAAAATATTCAAATGTAAACTTTGAACCCTTATCGTTTTCTTAATCTGGGAACATGTTCATGAAGCTATATATATCTTAAGACTAAGATATGTCTCAGACATATGTGAGACACATCTTAGTCATAAGATAGTTTCTTGAAGCTGTCTTAACTTATGATTCATCTTAAAAATTGTCCAAACTTTAAGACATCATATGAGCTGTCTTATCTTAACTTCAGAGGGAGAAAGATGCGACATACACATCGCAAACGAATATTTTTGGCTACAGATCCCAAAGAATAATAAGAGAACGCTGATATCATCTGTAATATCACATTTGCCTAAGAACAGCTCCCCCTTCTACATGAACCCACGGGCCCATTAAAATGAGCTATATTTTTATGAACTTAAACAAACAGAAAAAAATCTACTCCCTCTACATTTAATTAAGTTTTTTACAGGTATGTATAGAATGATTTTTGAATTTTTTTAAGAATCGATGCCCATATTATGCAATGATTCCACAACATTGCAGTTTTTCCTGATGTTTTTCGTACAGTTAATGGTAATATCACTAGAATAAAATCACCATTTAGTGATGAACATTGCTTACATATAAAAAGTAAATGTAGGGGTTTGCCATAGCAATATGTGATTTATTAAAAAGGTAAGTAGTTCATTTTTCCTTGTTTTCTTCGACATTACGTTTGTACACTGTGGAGTTACACAAGAGCACTTTGAACGAATTGATTGAACAATACTTTTTTTGTTGTTGTTTGTCACAAAAGAGAGTTTGAAAAAAAATACTTCTTGTATATTTCAATTTCCTTTAGGAGCGTTTGAAGTTGATCTGCGTCAGAGAAGTTAGGGTTTCCAAGCAGTTGTTGCCATGGTTCACTTTAATTGATAAAGAAATATATAGCCTTTTGAGTGCACTGTGGCGATTAATTTCTATTATCCATATCATTGGCGAATCAAAAGTTTGAATCCCTTTAACATGTAATTAATCACTAGTACAGTGCCAGAAACAAATTTTGTAACAGCTCGATGCTGACTTTTGGAAATCCTTTGCTTGCTGATTTAATGCTAGTTATCTTTATCCTGATGCTACTTTGGTGTTTCGAAACTATGTAAATGCTACCGGAAGTAGCATGATGCTAACGGAAGTAGATAACTGAATTCCAGCATTAGAGTTTAACGCATTAAAAATCCTTTGTATAATAATTTTATCATTATATTTTATTATTTAATATTTTGAATCCTCAAATTAAATTTCTTCATCTGTTTTCACTTTTTTAATCCGAAAAATGAAGATTTTCCGATGCTAGTGGGTCGATGTTGATCTTTAAGTAGGTTATTACTAGTTATTCTTGTTTTATCCCTTACTGAATGTTACTGATCCCAGAAATGCTCTTTTGAGAATACTGATTCCGATGCCAGCTGGATTCCGATGCTTATTTTGCTCAAGCTGATGATTGTTTTATGCATTAATATTAGTTCCCTGCACTTTACATATGGCGACAGGGAATGCTTACTCCTACTTAGGCAGCCGATCCCACCTCTGGAATTTGGGTTTGTATGTTATGCCCTGTTCACATATTCATTTTGTTTGTAGTCTTTCTTTAGTTCGATCACCGTTCCTCACCCTCTTTCATTTAACGTAATTGTATGATGTTTAAATGCAAGTTTTTAATTATATAATAATTTTACCGACAAAATCTAGAGAATTATTCATATATACTAAAGCTATGAACATTATAATGACTTAAAATAAAGATGAATTCCATAAATACTCTATAAATTATTCAATGGAAAGCATTAATTAAGAAATCCATAAATCTTACCTACATAAAGTTATCAAATATGTTATTCATTGAAACTTCATGAGTAAAAAGATTGCAGCAAAAGTATTGAAGAACACCTGTTACAAAGAGTGCGGAAATCAAAGGCTATTTATCAGGGTCAATAGCAAATAATCCTCATACGTACAAAATGTTACAAGTCACTTTGAATTATTATAGATGTATGGCTACATGAAAATACACCTTTTCATGCAGTAGTCTTATTTGTTAAGCTTGACATATTTTACGTACATTGATTTCTCGTTCTTAAAAGAGTGAAACTAATGCAATTTACAAAGATTGTATCGTAAAACTTCGTTTATAACAAAGTCTTGGGGACCTGTGGATTTACTCTGATATATCCAATATCTGTTATCTCCTTATAATGAATTTTTAAAAGTATATAATACAGATCGCAATATACCTTCCGTATAATGACTACTGGATATGCTCAATAATGTATTAAATTTATAATATTTTTTAATTAATTTTCAAGACCAGAACCCTAATTAAGCATCAGAGATAACAGGTAAAATACTTTTTAGCCTGATATGCATGCTTTTATGAACTAATTAAATACACTTTTTGGAAATAAATGTATTGTTTCCAAACAAAGGTGCAACAAAAGATATGAATTTCGATATCTTAAAGCAAGTTTTATATTTTATGATTTGTGATTTACTTTATTGAACGAAGTTTTTCACCTTTTTGCATGAATAACAGCCTTAATGCAATTAGATTTGAAAGGAACTAGGTTTTCACAGAAACTTTTTTCTGTGGAACTGAGCACCGTTTTTGCTAATGCTTTCTATATATCTTTGACCCCAAATGTTTTATTTGGGTTTGGTTTAAGACTGTTGCAGGACAACGGAAGTTGTTCTTGGTCTGTCTGAAAAACTCTCTTGTGCTTATTGAGATATTTCAGGATGCTAAATAATACAAATATAAATCGTTTTCTTTTCTAGGGAAAACATAAGCACACATGGTGCTGACATCTTTCAGTATCTACTGATGAGCACAAAAGAGCTTTCAAAACGCAATCCAACACGCCCCGAAAAATAATCTCAAACTGAAACACCTAAGGTGAAATTTACTGTTGAATAAGAGGATTCTGGTGAAACGAAACGTGGAAGACATTTCAGCTAGAATGGTGCTCAATTCCAAAAACTTTCTGTGATATTTTAATTCATATAGTTGTACAATGAAACAGCAAAAAAGACTGATGAAATGCTTGGAAAAATTAGTTATTTTCTTTAAGGACATCAAAAACTGGAGTCAAAATCCAATTTACAATTTACTAGAGTAACATACATTTAGAATGTATGTAAAGTTTTCTAGAATTAATGATTGATGTAAAAACTTTCTGAGCTACATGTACATCTGGTTTCTTCCAAAGTGTTTTAGAAACCTGTTTTGCCATACAAATTCTTTGTTTTTTCATTTCTCTGTTGCAAGCTCATGGTAAGCATCATGGATCCTAATTTACCAAAACAGTTAAAAGAAAATGAAAGGACTCTATTAATTGCAAAAAAATTGCTTCTGTCACGTCTAGGGTATTTTCCAGTATTTTTTTTTTTTTATATTTTAACGATTTCACATTTATATATAGAATCAAAATGGTAAAAATATTGTTCTTTTCGAATTCTTTCCAAATACACATTAAAGCTGTCAGTGGTAGAATTTTCATTTTAGTAATACAATTAATCTTCTCAATGATATAACAAGGAAATAAGGTTAATTGTAATTAATGGCTAATATCTTTAAGTTAATTATAATTGCATCTCAATGACAAGCATGGTATATGAGAAATGATATGGAAGTACAGACTTTTACATTTCATGAGCATAATTTCAATAACTTTTTCAAATTTTAACTATAATAAAAATTAATTTAAACATTTTAAACATTGTATTCTGAAGGACACACTAGATAAGGCAAAACTTATTTTGTCATTCTCTTGTTCCGTCTGTCAGCACTGGGGAATCATTGCATTTGGAATCATTTGGTCAAAGCCAGCCAGTTCGGTTGTGGAGGTGCAATATTTGTTTGTTTAAGTCCCTGCAAATTTTGACCTATACTCGGCAGTAAGGGTCATTGAGCAGTGAGGGATCTTTTTCCTGCCAGCACCTACTGCGACACCGAACCTCGGTTAATACGCTCTCCTCTGAAATACCTGTCCCCACGTCCCATAGTGAGATTTGAACCCACGATGTAAGGATCAACTCCTTACTCCGTGACTCTGGAGCAAACCCTCCAACCACTGCAATACGCGGACGACGCGCAAAACTTGAAAACAATACAAATATTCAAAGAAGATGATTTATTACAAGTTTTAATCAAGCAAAAAATTTCAGGCAGTATACACATAGCAACGGAATTTGCACTTCGAATATGGACAAGTGTTTGCATTTTCTCCAATAATGCAAAAATAAACCAAAGAAAAATGGCACAGTAATATGTGAGTTTAAATCATAAAGTAACCTTATAAAGACTCAAACATTCTTTGATATATATTTTTAAAGGTAAAAAAAAAATCAATTAGCAATAAGAATTTAAAAAAAAATGCTCAAGACTATTAATATAAACAAGAGGCTCATGGGCCACAACGCTCACCTGAGTCAATATGGCCCTGCTGTTCTTTATCAGCAGATTTTTTCTAATATATATTCCCATGTAAAACTTTTATCCCTAATGTGACCATACCATACTGTTCTTGAGAAAACGATTTTAGAGAATATTTTCCTATACATGTATATTCATAAACTAGGATGGTGCATTGAACCACCATCCTACTCAAGGGGTCATGGTTTGAACAAATTTGAATATATACACTACCTAGGATTTTTCCATTTCAATATGACTAAGTATGGCTTTGTTGTTCTTGTAAGGAAGATTTTTGAAGATTTTCCCCTATATATTTCTATGTTAAATTTTGATTCCCCATTGTGGTCCCATCCACCCCCAGATGTCATGATTTGAACAAACTTGAGTCTACACTACCTAAGCATGCTTCAATACCAATATGACTAATCATAGCTTTATTTTCTTGAGAAGATTTTTGAAGATTTTTTTCCTACATATTCCTATGTATAACTTTGATCCGCCATGGTGGCCCCAACCTAGTCCCGAAGGTCATGATTCGAACAAACTTGAATCTACACTACTTGAGGATGTTTCCATATCAATATAACTTAAAATGGCTCAGCTGTTCCTGAGAGGAAGTTTTTTGAAGATTTTTCCCCATGTTTTCTTACGTAAAACTTCGACCCCACCTTATTCCCGGGGTCAGGATTTAAACAAACTAAATCTACACTAAGTAAAGAAGGTTATACGTAAGTTTCAACTTTTTTGGCCCAGTGGTTCTTGAGAAGAAGATTTTGAAAAGATACCACCAAATTTTCAGTAATTCGTAATTATCTCCCCTTGAAAAAGGGTGTGGCCCTTTATTTGAACAAACTTGAATCCCCTTAACTCAAGGATTGTTTGTGGCAAGATTGGTTAATTTGGCCGAGTGGTTCTGGAGAAGAAGTCGAAAATGTGAAATAATAAAAATCACCATCGATATCAAATGATTCAAAATAGTTTGAAAATAATTATAGAATATTGATGAAAGAGCATATAAAAATAGTGTTTGAATTTATCTTAATCATCACTAGATTTCATTAAGAATATACCAATACAAAGTCTCTTTATTCTGGTGCATCATGTTCAGGAACTTTTTGTGTGCTACTGGAAAGACGTATTTCAGGCCACACTAAAAATATAACATAATTTTCACTTGATATAACATCTTTTAACTTTGCATCAGAACATTGATTAAGGAAGTATAATATTTTGATTTCTTAGCTGTTTGAAATACAAAATGAAAACAGGGAAGAACAGAAATGAAAAGTAATTATTTGTAGAAAGACAGCCATTTTTTTTAGTTAAGAAAAATTCTAGAATGACACATTATATTTAACTTTCCCCTCTTAATCTGATATTTCCAATGAGTGTTTATGTGTAAATGAAAGAATATTTACAATATTCATGAACTTAAAATCAAGCTAAAAATTCCTACGCAACCTTTTACTCATAAATCTAAACTTACATGGAATAGGTCCAATTTTCCCCGACGGAAGGACTGCTAAGTTACAGTTAGCCTCTGGTTCTGAAACTCCATTCTCAGAAGAATCTGTAATAAATGTTCTATTTTCTGTGTAAGCCAGTGTGAATTATTGTTTAGTAAACTCGTCTTGCTCTTTAGAAACTAAGACATAAGCTGAAACAGTAGTGTTTGCCTATAAATGTACCGTTCTTCATGTTTGGGTTGCTAGGGAAGAACGTGGTTCTCAAACATGTTAGCACAACCCTCTGATGATGTCACATTAAGCTACGTCCTATAAGGTTCGTGCAATTAAGTATAATGTAAAGATTGTTTTAAAGACTTTTAGTAGAACAAAGGGAAAAAGATTACATGACACTATGTTGGTAAAATATTTTTGCTTAATTTTTGTTTAAAATGTCAAATATACGAAATTTTCTTCGTTTGAATACGTTACAATCCTGGATATCAAGTAACGGTTTCTTTGGTGTAATCGAAGATATCCATAATTATTAAAATATTTCTGAAAAAGTTGCAATCCCTACCCCTAAACCTCATAATTTCCGGCTATTTATGTCAAGATGTATTGAGTATTATGATGGACAAGTGCTCCAGTGTCATCCTTATCCCCTTATTTTAGCTCACTTGAGCCAAAGGCTTCATTTAGCCTTTCTGGTGAAAATTTGTTTGTTGTCTGTCGTTGTTTTTGTCATACGTTTTTTTTTCACGATTTCATCCTATTTTCAAGAACCACTGGCGAATTAATCATTTTTTTTTTTTACGAAGTATCCTTGAGTGAAGGGGATGTAAGTGAAATGAAGGGTAACGCCCTCTTTCAAGAGGAGAGTAAAATGTAAAGGGAGTTCAAAGAACCATATTTGTGTAGAAAAATGTCGTATTTGGACCCCCAGAAAAATATGGGATACTGCAAAAAAATGTAAGACGAGTTCAAGAAACCAGGTTTTTGTAGGAAAGTCATTTTTAACCACATTTTGGCCCCATTGTTAAAATCAAAATTCCAGAACCTTCATGCACATCTACAGGACTCCATTAAATATGTTCCAAAATATGAATTGACTCCTGCATAAAATTTTAGAGGAGTTCAGGGAACCAGGTATTATTAGGAAAAAAGTCATTTTTATCCCCATTTTTAAGCCCCATTTTATTCCAGAATATGTATGTGCTACTGCACAAAATGTAAGAGGGGTGAGAGGAAGAATACGGACGGAAGGACCGGAATAAGGTACTTTCCTCAGAAAATGCGGGTATAATGATCGAAATTTGTAAAACATTTTAAAGTTTGATACAGACTTTAGTATTGCTAAAACAAATTAATCACGAACTTTTTCTTTCATTTTGAAAACTGAAACTCAGATAAAAACATCTTGAAAAATAAACTCTACTCTTGAAATGTCCTTATAAATTTTCAAGATATTGATGCACTTCATGTTTTATTATTGATTAACGATTTAGTATAATCATATTGTAGAAAATACATTGTAATCAAAGAAAAATTTCGATATTTCATTTGATGCTTCATGTATTTTTTATTTATTCTTTAAGAAAAATAGTGATTGATTTAAAGAAATAATAATAAGAATCAAACAAATTTCTATAACAATTATTTTTAGAATTCCAAATATTTTAATTTTAGTCAGATTTTTCTGCAAAAGGAACTGATTTTATCTAAGTACCAATCTTTGGACACATACACTAAAATTTTCGTGCTAGACGAATTATTGTATATACTAAGTGAGAACAATGAGATGAAGAAAAAAAAATCATTGTACCCGAAAAGCTTTCAAGATGGCCTCCTGCCGACACCAAATGCAGCCATCCTCGTATGCCTTGATCTGCCTTCACTTTCACAGTTTTGAATGTACCAGAATTGTTGTAACTTGTGATATAAATATTCAGGCCATATCTGTCTGCGGCAGCTTGGACCATATCAAGATCATACCAATAACCACTTTGCTTACCCTGACTGAATAAATAAAAGAAATCTTGAATGAATAATCTAGGATTATTTTTTCTGATCAAATGATAAACGAGTAAATAGAGATAAAACAAGAGGCTCAATGGCCACAACGCTCTCCTGCGTTCAATATGGCCCTGTTGTTCTCCATCAGCAGATTTTTTAAATTATATATTCCTTTGTAAACCTATGTGACCCCAGTTTACCTCAAGGTGTCATGATTTGAACAAACTTGAATTTAAACACAGGATTAACCTGCACCATTCAGTCATCTGAATGGTCACTGAAAGATCTGGAAAGGACTTTCTGTCACCTTACAGTCAACTTAATGGCAGAGTTCCATCCTGTAAAACTTTCTGAGGATACTTCCATTTTCATATGATTAATCGTGGCTTTGCTGTTCTTGAGAAGATCTTTAAAGATGTAATACCAACCTACCTCTAGGGGTAACGATTTGAACAACCTGAAAATACTTCCATATCAATTTATAATTTATCAGGGCTTTGCTGTTCTTGAAAAGATTTTAAAAGATATTTTTCTTATATATCAATATATTAAACTCTGATAGCCCATTGTGGCCCCAACCTATCCCCAAGTGGTCATGATTTGAACAAATGTCTCCACTACGTGAGGATCCGTCCACATCAATATGATTAATTATGGCTTTACTGTTCTTGAGATGAAGATTTTAAAAGGTTTTACCTATAAATTTCTGTGTAAAACTTTGATCCCCCACAGTGGCTCCATCCTATCCCCGCGGTCTTACTTTTACAAATTTAATCTGCACTACCTGAGGATGCTTCCATATCAATATGATTATTCCTGGCATTGCTTTTATTGTGAAGATTTCTAGATTTTTTCCTATATATTCCTATATTTAAACTTTGATCCCCAATTGTGGCCCTGTCCTATCAAGGGGGTCGTATTTTGAACAAATTTGACTCTACATGATATAATGAAGGTTTCACATACGTTTCAATTTTTATGACCCAATGGTTCTTGAAATTTATTTTTTTACTAATTCTTAATAATCTCCTCTTGAAAGAGGGTGTGGCCTTTTATTTGAATAAACTTGACACCTCTTCACCCAAGGATGCTTTGTGGCATGTTTGGTTTAAATTGGCCCAGTGGTTCTAAAGTGTAAGTCGAAAATGTAAAAAAGTTTACATAGGGAAGGCAGACAAAATGTGATCAGAAAAGCTCAATTGAGCTTTCAGCTCCGGAGAGCATAAAATGATATATGAGTAATAGAAGTAAAAGAATTGCTTAAGCATTTTTCATGTTGAATCATTACTTTAACTCAATATTATAAAAAACTCTAGGTAAAATGAAGAAAATACTTAATGTTCTTTTTCATCCAATATTACATGATAATTTTCGAGGAAATTTGACAAAAAGAATAATAGATACATTAAGAATAAAACAAGACTTTGAGTCATTTTTATGTATTGTTATGTTTCAAAAGGTATTGAATCTTTTGGGGTTAAAGTACATTTTGAACTGTTCAGCATATAAATACAGATATGTTTTCAATTTTTAATATATATAAGATACCCAAGGGCCTGAGTTTAATACAACCATATGATCAATGGAGCTCTGACCTGATTAGACCTGATGACCCAGGAGCCATGAATTTTACAATTTTTGAAAGAGACAACCTTGTTCATTACAGCTAAACACTAAGTTTTCATTTCATGATCACTTCATTGGTCAGTAGAGCCCTGCCCTAACACCAGAACCCCTGTGCACTAAGTTTCCTTCTAGTAAAAACAAACAAGAGAGAGAGAGAGAGAGAGAGAGAGAGAGAGAGAGAGAGAGAGAGAGAGGGTGATTTTTAATGCATTTTGCATATTCAATATATAATCAATAGAGCCTTAAATTTCTTCAATCAGAACCTCTGACCCAAGGGCCATGAATATCACAAATTTGAACGAGGCACCCTTGGTCATCGTTTCCTCTCAGTTTGTCTGCCTTATATACAAGGAGAGAGAAGAAGTATTCCAAAAATCACGGCATTTTGAATATTTGATCTATAGAGCCCACCCTAAGACTAGAACCCCTGACCCTGGGGCCATGAATCTTACAATTTTGAAAGAAGTTCTTTAACTCATTATAACCATGCACTTAATTTCTGTTAAGTACAGAGGGGGAGATATTTCCAAAGAAATATGCATTTTCACTAATCTATTTGGCCAATCCTAACACAGAACCCCTAACCCTAGGGCCCTGACTTTCACAATATTGATAGACGACTCATTGCTGATTATGATAATGCTAACATTTTGACTTTTTGATGTTCAGGAGGAAAGAGGAAGACTTTGAAGATTGCATTATATTTGATTGTTTTGTCCCTACTATCAGGCCAAAGGACCATGAATTTCACAATTTTGTTTCACTTTACATGTATATATAGTTACATGTCCTTTTTTCCAAAATAAGTTAGAATATTGGTTAAGCTGTTTAAATGAAAAGTGGAAAATGTTAAAAAGTTTACGAGTTTCGATGCAAGAAGACAGTTAAAACAGATATCAAAAGGTCATCTAAGTGACTAAGGTGACTAAAAAATAAGTTTACTTCGACATAGTTTTTCTGTTGAAGTGAAAAAATCTAATTTTGCATTTGTGCTTGAGTTCCTAAGATTTCTCTCAGTTTATTCAGCAAAAATGTCCAACATTGTAATACGTAGGGGTGTTTGCTTTAAAAATAAGTATTCTCTCAAAGAAAAAAAAAGCACAAATATTCCAGATAATATGCAAGTGTAATATTGTCTTTATTGATGAAACAAGTTGCACTCATATTCACTAAGAAAATAGTGTTGATTCATTTACATTATCATTTGTGAGGAACAGAGAAGAAATTCGGCTGAATGTTATGATCTATGAACCATTGGAGGAAAACTTTTAACAAACCTTTGGTATCTTTCATAAGTCACATTTTCCTCAGTATAAGTTAGTAGTCTGTACCAGTCTTCATGTTCAGACTTAAAATTGAGTACTTCCTGACGTACATAGCTATAATTGTCCTGGTTGTTATAAAGGAACTGAGATAAGCGTCTGAAGAAAATATTTCCATCTCCTACAAAATAGGATAAAACTTCTATTTGTTATCTCCCCTTCAAAATATTTATTAATATGCTTGGAAAACTTACTGAATGTATACAAATCCTTCGTGATAATCCTTACCTACTGATGTTTTTTTGAAGCACGTTAACAAAACAATTGGTGGAACAAAAGTTAACAAACAATATTTTATCTGTGTTGATTTACACGTATATCAAAACATTAAAATTAGGGCTGCAAAAGCGAAACAAACGCAGGTCTGTCAAGAGTACACAGTGCTCTCATATTTTCTCAGATTTTTTTTACGACTTAATAAATGAAAAATCAGAGAATGGTGCAGTTGTAAAAGGGTTTGAAGAACAGTTTCTACTCTGACCAAAATTAACCCTGCCACATATATTGAGGAGGTATTTCAATATCCTCACAAGTTCATGAAATTTAGCATGAAATATTGTAAAAAAAAAAATTGGCTTAAAATCTTCTCATTTGCTTAAACATTGTTGAAAAAAAATTAAAACCATTTGAAGGTTAGCAATAACAAAATGTATGAGTACTTAAAAGGTCATTTCACAACAAAGTACATTAATATTGAAATATAAATCAGAAGTACATTAAGCACACCTGATTTAAATTTCAATTGAAATTTAAGATATTACAATAAGCTTTATTACAATAAGGTATCACATGAATTAAGAAATAAAAGATATACCTTTTTGCATAATGAACGATTATACAAATATTTTTATGGTTAATTATTTTTTTTAAATGGCTGAAAATACGATAATAGGTATATAAGATTTGGTTAAGTCAATCTTTAATGAAGTCGAGTTTTATCTGCTTAAAAATAACCAAGTGCCGAAAAAAAAGTATAAAAATTGTATCAGAAAATGAACGATAGAATTAGGTATTATTTGAAATATGGAATGTTCTTAATCGCAATGCAATGTTGAGCACATGATCACAATATGTAATTTAACATATTTTCTTGATTGAATCGAAAGTAGAGCAAACTGAAGCGGAAAGAAATCAAAGCCGCAAATAAAACATTATTTGAAAACTAAGGTGCAATATCAATTCAAATGTCACTTTCATACAGTGGTATACCCTGTAAATACCGTACTTGCACTAGGTCAACCGAATCATCCATGAACGAAATGACTTTCTGTTACACTGTTATTATTGTTATTATAAACCTGGAAATTACCTACCACAAAGAGAGAGAGAGAGAGAGAGAGAGAGAGAGAGAGAGAGAGAGAGAGAGTTTCTTTACGAGACAGTACGCAAAACAGAATAATAATTTCTTAGGATAATCTTTTCACACACTGTACTTCATGATATTACTAGATTTTCATTTTCATCAATATGACTTACTGGTTTCTCCGTTATGGAGAAGATATTTCAAAAAGAAATTCTACATATTTGAGTTCTGTATAAATGATCCTCGATTTTTTGTCTCACCAATATCCCAGCATTTGAACAAACCTGGATCAACATGACGTGAAATCGTTTGCATAACCTTTCGAAGGCCGGAGATTTTAAAGAATGTTCATCAGAAAGGGGGGTGGGTGGGTGTCATAAGAAATATAAACCACAGTATAAACTAATACACTGCATCAAGAGAACATGTTTAATGTGCTACAAATAAATGTCGGGATCGATCCTGTAGTGTCTAATGGTCAAGGCGAAGGAGTTATCCGAACAAAAAGTATTCGCAGAAGACTTTCTTTAAGGTGCAACTCTTTCCTCAGCAGTGAAGGAGAAACTTCAGGTGTACTACACAACAGTATATTTGAGAAGTGGTGTAAATCAGATGTGGATACTTAGAAACTCCAAGAAACTTTTAGAAAATTTGAAATTTTAACCAAATCAATAACATCAAAACGTACGACTTTATACAACAATCCCCCATGATAAATTAAAGTTCAGGCTTTTCGACATCATAGACAGCTGCTTTTGCAATAAAACTGAAACTCGAAAATATTTCAATTTGTCATTAATAATTTACAAAATTATTTTGTTAAAAACATTCTGATTGCAAACACAGGTATAATTTTGATTTTTGGAGATCAGGTCTTCCAACAATCTGTTGGAATTCCCATGGGTACCAATTGCACGCTCTTATTAGCAGACCTACATTTGTATTCATATGAAACAGAATTTATTCAAAAACTTCTACATGAAAAGAAGAAACGCTCGCTGTGACCTTTAACTCGACATTAACATATATCTACGACGTATTATCAATTAACAATAGTTACTTCCGTTCATATTTAGACTTGATATATCCCAGTGAGCTTGAAATAAAAGATACCACAGAATCAGACAAATCTGTTTCATATTTGGATATTTTACTAGCAAAACACTTTAATGGTAACCTAACAACAAAGCCTCATGATAAACGTGATGACTTCGATGTTTCAAACGTCAACTTCCATTATGTAGCAATATACCCTTATTACCTTCATATGGGGGTTTTGTCTCCCAGTTGATTCGATGCGCAAGAGCATGTTCTACGTATGAACAATTTTTAAAACCAGTCAAGCTATTGACAATCACGGTGATGCAACAAGGATATCAACAGTTCCGTTTGAAGTCATTATTTTTCAAGTTTTATGGTCCATACAATGACCTTTTCAGCAAATACAACCTATCATTAAATCAAATGCTGACTGAATTTTTTCATACTAAATGTTAGGCTATTATTGTCTACGTTTTTCCCCCTTTTTTTTCGATCATGACAAGGAGCACACGGTGTGACCGGTCGGCAGAGGATGCTCACTCTTTCATGGCACCTGACCTGGCCTCCGATGTTTTTGGAGGTCCGTGTTTGCTCTGCTCCCGATTGGTATTGTTTAAATGGACTTAAAGATTGAGTACTGCTTGTTTTCTCCATATTTCATTTCAGTTTTTAAAAAGTCACTGAAGTTTCTTGGACACTTCACAGACAATTGTCTTTGATTTTCTTTAAGCATCCTTGTTGGATAGAAGATCTCTTATTTAGTCCCCGCTTGGTAGATGAAACCTTTTAACTATTTTAAAAGACGTGACGTCTGGTGCTCTCAGAAGTATTTATTCAACGAAATTAAGAATAGCGGGAAAATGCTCGACGTCTCCAAAGACAGGGAAATATGAAGTTTATGGTCGTGTCACGTGACTGTCTAGGACAAATCAGATTACGCATTGCATAGAATAATGATAATGAGGTGTAATAATATGGTATATATGTTGTGGCTCTCCTATTTTCTAGTAGTTTTAAAAGACTCTTTTTAATACATTGTTATATATTTAAATGTTAAATTATGACCCTCTCTGTTGTGGCTACATCTGAACCCCTGGATACCTAATTTGAACAAAATTGAATTGACTCTTTGGCAGGAAGATATCACATAAATGGGTTTTTTTTCTGGCCTAATGGTTCTTGAGAAAAAAGATTTTTACATGTATGAAAATGACCGACCTTATATTTCCTTTTCTTGATTTTCTCCTTTCATTTGAATTGTAATCCCTTAAAATATGGATATTCTGTGCTAAGTTTTGATGTATATTGTTTGAGTGGTTCCTCGAAAGAAGACAAATATGTGAAAAGTGGGATGTAAATTTTACTCGGACAGCTTAGTGGAATAGTCGGAGGCTTTAGTCAAACGATAGTCGAGTACTCGTTGAAATTTAAATTAATTTTTCATGTCATTTTTTTCCTATTTGTCTTTAACAGACTGCTAGCCTGTACAAAATTTAATCTACGCTATCACCATTATTCAACGAATTATTGAATCGCTAACATTTACGTAGTAATAAATATATGTATCCAATGTATTTGATTTCAAATATAATATTTACTGCACATTTTATCTATATACAGAATATGCTGCTAGTACAAGTACCCGTTATTGATTTCTTACTTGATGCCATTTAAATGTATCTTGTCAGTGACCTGTGATTGTTAAACAATTAAAGCGTAAACTCTTACAAAAACAAAGAGAGCTTGCATTAATTTTAATTATGAGATTTTTTTTGCAAACAATCAATACAATTTTAAAATGATTGATATTGATATCAGAAAGAAATACCTTTAAATTACGCTCATGACTGTATCCCAATTTACATGTATTTACAAATATGTCAGAGCTGTTTAATTATTCTTCATTAATTAATAGTTGCATTATACGAGATCTTACGGAATTGCAGGTTGAAACTTTACAATTTGGATCTGTCTGTTAAAGTATGCCTATGCATGTTTGCCAAACAAAAAATTCCTTTGAACAATTAACGAAGACCGGTTAAGCCTTTCCCTGAGTTTTACTCACGAGAACACAGAACACTGATACGTTAATAAATGAACTGAGCAGATCCATTTTTTTACCTTGATATTAAAATCACTATTACGTAGCAAATTTTTAACGAATAACCGACTAAAAGAAAATTAGTCTATAGTCGGTATGATCGAACGATAGTCGAGTACTCGAATATTCGTTGACATCCCTAGAAAAGTTAATAGACAAACAGAAAGACAGATGAACAGTGGGAAATCTTTGATCAGAAAAAAAAATTACATGAGCAACAAATTTCTTTTCTTATTTTTACAAACGAATAGTTTTTAAATCTGCTATTCAACATTTATTTTTGTCATGTCAAACTTTGGAACAATTTTTGCTACAGTCCATATTTAAATTTCACTTTCTAAGAATACTTGAAAATAAAATAAGATTGTGTTTTGTATTTTTTTGCCTAAAATCATTGTTTCATTCGGATACGCTGTACAATCTTGCTACAAGCAATGCGTGAAAAGAAATTCTGTTATATTACTATTTCATATCAGCTCTTGACAGAGAATGTCGCTGTTTATTGATAAACTTGCATTTCCAATATATAACACTATTAAAATTTTATTCTCAATTTTTACCTGATTTCAATATTCCTGGAAAGACCAGTGGGAAGCAGTGAGCAATTAACTACGTATTCAGAAATGTTTTACAGTACATGTACATGTGATAGGATATGTATATGATTTCGAATGAAAACGGTTGTATTTTCATAATTGTTAATCATATAAGTTAATCGATGGACCGTTCTTCAATATAAAGTAGATATTTGAAATTTAATCTTAAGAATATCAACATTATCACCATTAGGCCAGAAAATAACCCATTTATGCGATATCTTCCTGACAAGGAGTCAATTCAATTTTGTTCAAATTTGGTATCCAGGAGTTAAGGTGTAGCCACAACAGAGAGAATCATAATTTAACATTTAACAATAAACGAGGGTTGTTCGGTAAGTTCGTGAACAACCGTCATTACTTTTTTACTTAACGTCATATATCCAAATTTGGAAGAGATATTTCAACAGTAAATTCAAATGATGTGTATTAATTTTTTTTTTGAAAAATATCCTGGTTTATTTAAAATTTATTTAGACTTTAAAAATACGAAAATCGGATCACGGAGCAGGTCAAAATTTTGTAATTTACAACCAAGACAATAAATAATGTTTGAAGTCATATTTTCTGTAAAATGACACTTAAACGGAAAAATTCTACACGTTTAAATTAAGAATTGTTCCATCGTTTCCGATTTCACATTATGACTTAATATTTTGCTTCGTTGAAAAGAAATCAGTTTCAGAAGATAGATAGTCCTCATTGAAAAAGGCAAAAAAAAAAAAAGATGACGTGTAGAACGTCAAGGAGCAGGAGTTAACCATACAATTTTCTGTTTACATTGGAAAACTCCAGAAAAAAAACTCTGAAAATGCCGGAGGAAGTAGGATATATGTAAAAAGCGACCCATGCATGTGTGTGTACATGGTACAAACGGTATTTGAATGATAGACTACTAGGCTTAAACGATGGTGATCTGTGAGAAAACGGATTATCTGTAAAAATCTTTACAAAACATTGAAAAATTAGTAACGTCTCCCTAAGAGTTTGGCGCTTCACAGATTCTGTTCTTGTGAAAGCACACTTGTGCAGTGAAAAAAATATAACATTGACAAACAAAATGATGCTACTGGGACAATTGTTAGCAAAATAGATTTCAAGTGATAGATAAACATTTTAATGAGTGCACTGGTATTGGGCAATGCTGTGTGGAATGTATAGGAGTAGTATTTTTGAGAACCTCATGTCGGTATGTTTTTGACGTTATAGTGTTGTTGAGTTTGCTTCGTGGTTACAAAACGTGTTGATTTTAAAATTAAATGACATGAATTCTTTTAAATCACATGGAATGAAACTTCACACTTAAACAAAATAAATATCTTTACATAATTTATGATAATGTGCTCATTTTAAATTTCTTGAAGATAGTATAACGAAGATTGGCATAGTCCACGAACCTTCCGAACAACCCTCGTATTTAATAGTACATATATTTAACAATATTTGAATTTAACAACTGAATATATTTTTCTAAAAAATTAAAAACAAATAAATTTCATTATTTTCCCTGATTTTTCTATTGAACAAAAAAGGTACTTTAACTCAGTTAAGCTGAAATTTTACTTACATAATTGCAAAAAAGTTCCAAAGAAGCCATAGAATTGCCAACATATAGAAATAAACTTTCAACCTGGAAGTGTAAACAAAAAAGAATCTTAAAAAAATCTTCTAACACTGATTGTGCAAGATGTTTAACCATTTGCAAGAGTAATTATTTTTGTTTCTGTCCCTGGTCCTTTAAACTCTAATATACTGATATACAAAGAAATGGTTAAAGAGCAGCCAAAGAAAAATTGTTTTGAGTGTCTAGTTAAAAGTGTTATTAAGAGATGATTAGCGCACTTTATCAGTCTAAATCATCTAAATCAACCGATACAGTAGCTTATTAGAAATGTATTCACAGACCAAACAAAACGTATACATACATACATACATATACATATATATATATATATATATATATATATATATATATATATATATATATATATATATATATATATATATATATATATATATATATATATGCTTTTGATCTCTCATTATAATTACATTTAACATAAACACATGTGACTGAAGCAAATTTTGCATAATAAATATTTGCGCTTTACTATACTCTTTTCCCATGATTATAATGTTATTATTATGTAGGCAACAGGAGATAGTAGTAAATACTTGAGTAGAATAAGATCCCAATTATTGAAATGAAAATAAAGAACAGTGATTGTACTCAAAAGCTCATTTAAAAACAATACAAACTGTAATTCAAAAGAATCAATATGTAAAGGGTAGAATGTCTAAGATAGTACCTAATTTGCTATCTTCTGTTGATTTTCTCCCTATATAAAACCCATTTATAGTGTCATACCCCGTACATCCGCCAAGGTATTACTAATTTACGCGATAATTAATTTCTCGCGTAAATTAAGGAACATACAGTATGGAAAATTGATGTTAAAAGACAGACTGTAGGTGATATTCTTCTTTACATCGGTAAAAAGAGCTAGGGAATTAACAGCTGACGATGTTCGCCTACCCACAAAAATGAAATCATTCGACCCATCACGAAAACATGGACGCTCTGTACATGTGGTTTTCGAATGCAAGGGCTAAAAATATTCCAGTGACTGACGACATCTTATGATTAAAAAAAAATGGTGATGATCTTGGAGTTCATGATTTCAAATATTCAAATGGGATGCTTAATAGGTTTAAAACCAGACATTGAATTTCTTACCATGGTATATCTTGTGACAGTGCAGGAATTCATCCAGATCTCATATTTGACGGATGTGTGAAAGCTAGAGAAGCAATGTCCAACTATGATTTAAAAAAAAATCTTTAACATTGACGAAAAGAATCTTTCCACAGACAGGTCTTTGATAATAACGGATTCTAATAAGGGTGTAAAAATATCCAAGGACAGAATTACTGGAGCACTTGTTTGTAAAAAGAGTTTGAAAAAAATGAAACATTTTGTAATTGAAAAATGTTTAAAGCCAAGGTACTTTAAAAACTTAAATCATGAAATCTATGTTGAATATACCGCTCAAAAAAAAAAAAAAAAAAAAAAAAAAAAAAAAAAAAAAAAACATGGATGACCTCTGTAATTTTCAAAGAGTTCCTTTTGAAATATGACATAAAAATGCGTGTGCAAAATAGAAACGTGGTACTTATAATGGACAATACCCCAAGTCATGCTGTTCCAAAATTGAAAAAACTTAAAAATTCACTTTTTTCCCTCCTACCACCACTAGTTATTTACAACACTGGACGCTGGAATTGATCAAGCATTTAAAGCACATTTCCGAAAACTACAGCTTTATCAAACAAGCATGGGAAGGTGTAGCGCCCGACACGATTAGTTTGATCCACAGCGAGTTAGTCACTGACGAAAATCGATCTATAAATAAGACACATGTCGACGATTATGACCTTATGATGTCTTTGTAACAAGTTTAAGACCGACTACATGAGGTTGACCGTCCGAGAATTTCTAAATTTTAAAAATGCTTCTGAAAATTCACAAAAGTCTTCTGAATCACTGACGACTAAATATCGTCAACCGTGGCGAATTCAAGCGATAATACAGATCAGTTAGAGGACAATAGTGAACAAGAAGCTCCGCATGTTCCTACATACTTACAGACCAGACAGGGACTTGAATGTTTTATAAGATATTTAGAATCATAAGAATTACAACTGAATCTGAAATGAGCTTTTTACTGCGAATAGCTATTAAAATAAAACCATCAAAACAATCAGCAATTGATATGTTTAAAAAAAAAGAAGTGATTTTTCTGACAAGTATACGTTATCGTTTACTTGATATAAAAGCATTAAAATCTTGAAATAGTACATTGATAATAAAGATGTGTTCATTTATTATACAATATGCGCACATTATATTTCTCTCCTCCCGATGTAACGCCACCCCCGTTATAATGCCAAGATTACCGAGGTACACATGCTGGCGTTATAAAAAAGAAATCTGTATTTTCATTTATATTGAAAAAATACTTTGCAGTTCACATATTATACTTTACAGTTCACGTGGAATTAAGAAATCTATGCTTATAAAAATTAATATGAATGTACAACATCCTTATAAAATATCATCCTACGCTTAAAGCATTGGTTTTTAAAAAAATATTTTCAGTTGATATTTGATATAAAAAGTGAATCATTGTACGTAAGATTTTCCAAAGATTCTAAAATGATAAATACAAATTCCTTATATTTTGAAATTATTTATTATTAATAAATTGAAATTATTTATTTTCAATCATTATCACTACACATTTTCTGAATATTGGTGACAAAGCTAATTTTTTCTTTCATTTCTGGGTTTAAGGATGACATTTACACCGATGGTAAAAACAATTCTATTGATAGGAATGAAAAATTAGTTTTATACATTCTTCAGCTATAATGGAAGTGCTATTAATATCTTTCGAATAACAAGATCAATGACCTTTTTTCAAGCTAGTGGCCTCTGATTATTTCTCTTAAGAGGGCTGGGTGGTTGTGGCCATTTTCAGACTATATTGATCTCCTTTAGAAGAAGAGCTCCATATAAAGATATACAAAAATGATCAAATTTTAAAACTAAAATTTATGAAATTTTTGTTTGCCAAGTGATAGTTGACAGCTTAAGATATCATATCTTAAAGATTAAGTTATATCTGATGGTTAATTTGTTGACCCCCCAGCCTCCTTAATATCCCGCAAACTTTTACACTATGACCCAAATTTCTTCAATAGCAAACTCTTACAAGTAAACAACTCTCTAAATAAAGAAATATAATGAAAAAGGAAAGTTTTGGTAAATAGAAAATAGAAATAAATCTTTGAATAAAAGTTTTCAGTATTCAAGTCAAAATTTCCTCTGTCAATTTTCTAAATTCTACCCATTTTAAGTATTATTTAGAGAACAAGACAGGTACTGAATCGTAGATACAAATTTGGGGATGGACGAGTGCGTAGCACGAGTCTCCACTCCCAAATTTATATCTACGATACAGAACCTGTCTCGTTCTCTAAATGATTTGTGACACGATCGATAAAAAAGCACCGTTTCCATAATTGCGAATTTTCCTTTACGTTTGGATCAAAATAACGTGTAGATTCTGTGTGGAATAATTTTTTAAAAAGTGATTGAGAAATTCTGACATTTTACATTCCTAAGGAAATATTTCTCCGAAATTTATAATAGGAAAAAAAAATCAGCATTTACTATTTTATAAGTGCTTTTGATAAATTGAATAAGATTTATTTTTAGACGGTGCTGTATTTTAGATACAGAACAGTTGGCCAATACAAGACAGAATACAGTGCTAATACAGAACGCAAAGTAGCTCCGCCCACTGTAGTCTCGTTCTGTATTGCTAATACAGAACAGCAAACTTCAAAGAAAAACACCACAATCGTGTCACTATCTAACATTACAGAAGTCTGAATGACTATTAAGGTTCTCAGGAGGAGCAAGCATCTCCTGTCGACAGGTCACATCCACCGTGAGCACTTTGTCTACGTCTTGATCAAGTTGGATTATTTTCACGAGACCTTATTTTCTTGAGATGGTCATTTGGTAAAGAGACCAATTTTTTTTTCCGCGAAATTTGAATATTGTTCTATATAATCTAAATGATACGAATAAACGCGAGAAATAAATTATCACGTGCAGGCAGTCCTGCGTAATTACACACAAATAAAGTTCTCGGGAATAACAGGTAAAAGGTGATTTAGTGTATTCCGTTGTCAAATTTAGTATAAAAACAAAGACCTAACAATTGTTATGTTACGAAATATGTCAGTCAAAATACTCCTTGATATTAGGTTATAATTACTAACAAGGTCATCAGGATATAACGACCACAGAATTTACGGAGATATGACTTTCAGTGAAGTTGTAGAAATTCCTGTAACATCAGTTTATATGTCAGTAGCATGCCTCGGTTTAAAATCTGATTGTACTTAGAGCATGCTCGTTAGTATCGAAAAAGTTGGTGAACATAAACACCACATTCATGTGATAGCGGAATCTTACTACAAAAATAAGGAAAGTTGACGATGGAAAAAACCGAAGTCATCTCGTTTATCATACAATTTAGTTGTCCGCAGGGCCCTTTCGTCTATAGTTAGTAAAACATCCAAATATAAAACAGAAAGAGATGACGCAAACTCCGAGGTATATTTAATTTCGATGTCATTGGGATACATCAAGTCGACATATCATTGAAAGTAATTATTATAAATTGATAAAACGATGTCGATATATCTGAATGTCGTGTTGAAGCATACAACAAGTTTTTTCTTCTTCATACGTAGAAGTTTTTGAATAAATTCTGCTGCTTTATAGGAAATATTTTAGTGCAATGATAAAATTTTAGAAATATTTTGGAATGACTTTTGTTCATAATTCAGATTATCTACACTGCTCTCCATCTAATTATTTGAAATATATGTAGTACAGCTTTAACAAATATTATATTTTCAAATTAAAATAATATAAAAGAAACACATATAAAATAAAATTTTAAAATAAAATCGCTAGAAAAATTATTTTTCTAATTTAAAAGAATGAAAATAAAAATCTAAATTTCCTCTGCATAACCAAAAACATACATTTGTTGTTGCTTTTTTCTTAAAATAGAAAATGTTTAAATTTTAATATGAAATCAATTTATTAAATGAATATCTTGTCCATTTACAACAATTTTTGATTTAAGGATGGACTTTTGAATTACTAATGAAAATAGTCAAAGTTTATTTGCATAACATCTTTGATATTGAGATGTTGCAGACTAGTAATTTTCTATCTTTCTCACAGATGTACAATTAGACATAGAAATGGTAAACTGAATCTATATTCTACCAGTTGCTATATTTTTGGCGGAACATGGCGTAAGAAAATATCGTACGTGTTCAAATTTACTACAGATTATTCTGTTCACTTTTGGAAACAACCAAAGTCTGAAAAAAATTTAAGTAAATGAAATTTATACTCTGGAACTTTAGTTTAAGAAAACACTAAATAAATTTGATTTTTACAGACAAACTAAAACATCATTACCTACTGTAAGCTTGCAAATCTATAAACAGATCTGAGTGAAAAATAAAGTCATTCTTTTTGTCTTTTTTAACAGTTAAAATTTTTTGTACTATGTATGATATTGTATCTTTTTATGGTTGATTCACCACGTGGTAAAATAAATATGAAATATATGGAGATAACGAACAGTATTCAAGCTCAAAAGTCCATTAAACAATACAAAATAGGAGCAGAGCAAACACGGACCTCCAAACATCAGAGGTGGGATCGGGTGTCATGGAGGAGTGAGCATCCCCTGCCGACCGGTCACACCCGCCGTGTGCTCCTTGTCATGATCGGGAAATAACGGAAAAATCCGTCGACAATTCAGTGTGTAAATAATGGCCTAACAATTAGTATGAAAAACGTCAGTCAGCATTTGACTCAATGATTAATTGTATTTGCTGACAAGGTCATTGTATCGACCATAGAACTTACGAAATGATGACTTTAAACGAGACAGCTGATATTCTTGTTTCATCAACTTATATGTCAATAATTTACCTCGTTTTAGAAATTGTACATACGTAGAGCATGCTCTTGCGTATCGAATCAACTGAGAGATATATACCTCGTATGCAGGTGATGAAGGTATATTGCTGCATAAGTAAGGGAGGTATATTGCTACATAAGTAAGGAAAGTTGACGATTGAAAAGTTAAAGTCATCACGTTTATCATAAAGCTTGGTTGTTAGATTACCATTAACGTCTTTTTCAAGTAAAATATCCAAATATGAAACAGATGTGTCAGACTCTGTGAGTCTATATGAATCATAGAAAATATTAACACTTAATAAAATTCAGGCAAAATATACGATATTCGGATTAGCCAATATCTGTTTTAGTTAAACTATTTGTCTCAATTTGATAGTATTATTTGAAATGCCTTTTGGTAGAGTCTTTGTATACAAAATGAAAAGCATTATAAATTTGAAATAGAAGTAGATATCAGATGCTTGGCAAGAAAAAAAATATTAGTCTTGACATGCCCTTCATGCCCTTCATGCAATACTATTACTTATTGACACAGGGTTCTTGAATCTTCATTGATCGTTAATACGATAAATATTAGAAGAGTCCGTTCTTAAGTCGACATTCATAGCAACCTGTTTCTGCCAACTAAACCCGAAATAATGTCATCCTTACATCAATTTCAAAAAAAATACCCAATGCACTTTCTTATGGTAAATCATCTGCTTTTAGTTATAAGTAAAGAATACTGTGGTTACATTAATATTCGTGGGCATCAATTTTCGTGGATTAAGTAAAAATCACAGTTTCGAGGATACGTAAATTCGTGAATAATGGCCATACAAAAAAACCCTTTCATTCTTTTTCTCAGTATGCCATAGCTTGGGAATCTTATCGCCTTTTAGAATGTTAACAGTACTTAAATATTTACTATTTGCTACAGTACTTAAATATTCACAACTACTTACAGGTGAAAACTCCATTTTTTGTTTACATTTTACTCATCATTACTTTAAAAAGTCGAAACCTTCTAGCAAATATAAGGTAGGTAAAATAATAAAGGGTGAGGAATTCCAAATACCATTGTAAGGCTATGAGCTTGATGGACCGATTAAATATCGGATATTAAAGCAGTTTAAAGTAATGAAATAAATAAACGTTAGTTTATTCATCGTTTTGGGGAAAAGTGTGTTGGTATGTAGAAAATATTGAAACACATTGAACTTAATCTTTTAGGCGCATATTTGGACGATGATAAAGTGTTTCAAAGAAACAAAAATTATTAAGTATTTCAATTTACAAAGTGGTGTTAGAGGCATATTTTCACATGAACATGTTGTTTCTGTATTTTTCAGCGACATCAAGACCCCTATGATTGTAGATCTCCAAACATCGACCATCAAACACATCCACAATCGCTTGATACGAGTTCACGCTAAAACATGTAAAATGGAAGACAAACTAGCCTTCAAAAGCTTAGAAATGGCAGAATTTTCGCGACATACATTCCTATCTCATGCTGAACAAAAGATATGTAAAAAAGTCAAAATAGCATTAAATTGTGTTTGTAATTTGTTTGATTTAATTTTATTTCATAAGAATTTGTGTTTTCATTGAACAGGTGATAACTGGTGTTTGACCGTTAGATTGTTTGAGATGAAATATGAAGATAACGAACAGTATTAAAGCTCAAAGTCCATTTAGACAATACAAATCGGGAGCAGAGCAAACACGGACCTCCAAAACGTTAAGAGGTGGGATCAGGTGCCATGGAGGAGTGAGCATCCCCTGCTGACCGGCCACACCCGCTGTGTACTCCATGTCATGATCGGGAAAACGAAAAAATCTGACGACAATTCAGTGTGTAAATATTGGCCTAACAATAAGTATGAAAAACGTCAGTCAGCATTTGACTTAATGATAGGATGTATTTGCTGACAAGGTCATTGTATTGACCATAAAACTTGCGAAATGATGACTTCAAACGAGACTATAGATATCTTTGTTCCATCAACTTGTTTGTCAATAGATTGTGGTGTTTTAGAAATTGTTCAATCAGTAGAACATGCTCTTGCGTATCGAATCAACTGGGAGACAAAAACCACATATAGAGGGGATAAGGGTATATTGCTACATAAGTAAGGGAAGTTGACGATGAAAATTGGCGTCATCACGTTTATCATAAAGCTTTGTTGTTAGGTTTCCATTAAAGTCTTTTTCTAATAAAATATCCAAATATGAAACAAATGTGTCAGACTCTGTGGTATTTTTTTTTTTTATTTCAAGCTCGATTATTTCAGAAACTCAATCTTCTTTTTAATATTAACTTCTGAGTACTTGTGTGTACAATCAATGAGAATTAAGAATTAAGGCATATATGCAATTATCAGCCTTTGGGGTATTTCAGTTGGAATATATGCACCGTGTTGACATATCTACGTGTAGTTTGTTATCCCCTCGCAACGGAGGTGGAAGTAATATAGTATCGCACTTGTGTGTGTGTTTGTTATTTTTGTGTTTGTATTAGTTTGTCCTTGTGCGACACTGAAGTGACGTTATTTGCATCGGGATCGATGTCGAATACTGCTTTGATTTATCGATATACTCTTTGCGAGGGGATGCTCTGCTTTGTGGTGCCCTTGTTTATCTACGCGCAGAATATTAAAACACACTCGTATTTTCTTCAAAAGTACCAGAGAATGATTAATTTCTTTTTGTTTGTTTTTGTATATTTTAAAATTATAAAATATACTTATAAAGTCAATCTGTTGGAAAAAAGGAGGAGGGTAGGTGGGTGGGGGGATGTATTAATGAAAGTCAGAAAAGGCTTTATCAATGTTTGCTTTAAATATAACTAGAAGTCTCTGATGAGACTGTAGCTCTACTGGTTTTTATTTATAACAAAGGAAGAGAAAAGTAGCACTTGCACTTGAAACTCTGCAACAATAATAAATGGAATAATATATGGTCCTTGGTTTAGTCACTTTGTTGCAAGATTTATTGCAATCAGATTAAAACTGTTGGAGGAGTAGCTTTTTGGAAGTATTTCACCCAAATTTCTATTTTTAGTAACCATTCCACACTATTCATCGAAATCAAAAACTTACGCACTGAATAATATATCTTAGTGCAGTATACTATAAAGTGTGCCAGGTCATATTGAAATCAGACCAAAACTGTAGAAGGTTTAGAGTTTTGAAAATATTACACAGAAATTTCTATTTTTAGTAACCATGGCAACACCGTTCATCAAAATTAGAAACCGATGCATTAAATTATGTATCTTAATGTAGTCTACTTGTGTGCCAAGTGATACAGAAATCAGACAAAAACTGTAGGATGAGTAACATTTTAAATGAATTGCACATAAATTTCTAATTTTAGTAACAATTGCAAAACCGTTTATCAAAATCAAAAGCACTGCACTAAATCATATATCTTAGTGCAGTCTACTTGTGTGCCAAGTTATACTGAAATCAGACCAAAACTGTAGGAAGAGTAGCGAGCATTTTCAAAAAATACAGACAGACGGACAGACAGACAGCTAGACAGACGGAAAACGGACATCTTACTATCGGATAAGCTCTTCTGGTCTCTGACCAGTAGTGCTAAAAAGGGGCATCAAACTTCAAAGAGCATTTGATTTCGAGGATCGGCTCAACAACGAAATCTATGAAAAGTGGTTTTCCATGAATAAAGATGAAAGCACAGTATGCAGTCTAACTTAAAAAAAACTTTTGAATTTACTTTTTATGAAATAATAATGGCCACTCCCTACCCCCGGGGTCATGATTTGAACAAACCTGAATCTTTACTATCTGAGAATGCTTCCATATAAATATGAATAATCTTAAGCTTTCCTGCTCTTCATAAGAATTTTAAAGATGTATTCCTATCTAAAAAATTGACCGCTCTTTGTGGCCCCACCCTACCCCAAGAGGTCATGATTTTAACAAATTTGAATCTACAATACCTTAGGATGCATTCAGATGAATATGACAAATTATTTTCCTGAAAAATTTTTAAGATTTTTTAAAAATATCTCCTATATATTCATAATATACCTGGTAAAACGTTGATTCCCTTTTGTGGCCCCCTTGGTCATGATTTGAACAAACTTAAATCTTCACTTTTTAATGAAGCTTTCACATAAGTTTCATCTTTTCTGGTACAGCGATTCTTGGGAGGAAGAATTTTAAGAGACGCCATTTATTCTTTTCACTTATTCAGTTTTATGTCAGTTTGAAAGAGGGCGCTGCCCTTCATTTGAAAAAAAAAAAAACTTGAATCCCCTCACCCAATAATGCTTGACAGCAAGATTGGTTGAAATTGGCTCAGTAGTTCTTGAAAAGAAGTCGAAAATGTGAAAAGTTTACAGACGAGGGACCCTCTTTGATGAGAAAAGTTCATTTGAGTCTTCGGCCAAAAAGGATACATAAGTCCTCAACTTTGAAAATAAAATCAGAAAGAAAATGATTTTAAATACAAATCAATGAATGTAATGTATATCGTTAAGATATCAACCCTACCCTAGCAAAAAAATACTATAGTAAACTATAGTTAATTATAGTTAACTATAGTATACCAAAGTTTCAAAGTTATCGCTATAGTGTCATAGTGATCACTATAGTTATCAAAGTTTCTAAATTCAAAAATGAATATTGTTTGTCTTTCATTTTACTTGGTCTTTTTTGTGTCGCCTGCAGAGCAGAGCGGCACTTAGGGATCACTGTCTGTCTGTCTGTTTGTCTGTTTAGTTGTCTGTCTGTCCGTATGTCACACCCTATATCTCGAAAACTGTAATAGGTATGAATTTGATATTTTGCAGATATATTGCTTGGCACTATGGCTTTTGTCAATTACCATGGTTACCGACCTCCTGACCCTTGACCTTGGACTTACTTTTCAAAATAGTTCATAGTGCCGACATACAGCATATTTTTGACATTTAAGAGATAAGTCTATGTTTTTTAGCATGTGCATTGTTTGTCATTAGACATTTAAAAAAACAGCATCACAATCGACTTGATCTTGACCTCTGATCTATTTTGCAAAAATACCCCGGGCAGTTTAATTAAGTTAACTTATGACTTTTTAATTTTGAGAGGCAGGATTATGATAATAAGCATTTGTACAAATGTTTATGAGCTCATAATACTGTACTTTGAAACTGTATGATATTCATTTACCACACAAACATATTTAAATACTATGAAAATGCAATTGAATCGGTAATCCACAATGGATCGTGTAGACTGACAAGTGCAGTAATGACAGACAGAAATCTCTTTTGGAGGATTGTTGGAAACACGTTGAGCTCATGATGCAGTACTTTGAAACTTACATTTAAATACTATGAAAATACATGGGGATTGGTAATCCACAATGAGTCGTGTAGACTTACAATTGCGATAAAGACAGACTGAAATTTCTTTTGAATTGATTGATTACATGTTGTTTTACGTCCCATTCGAGAATTTTTCACTCACATAGTGACGTCACCATATAGCGGTGAAGGGCTTCAAATTTAGACCTTTACCCGGCACTCAGGGCCAGCGAGCAGGGAGGGTTCTTTATTGTGCCAAAGCCTGCCTTGACACGGGGCCTCGGTTTTTAATGTCTTATCCGAATGACCCACAACTTTCACTTCAAAGTGCCCTTTGAAGGAACTTGGCGAAGGAACAGTTGCTACCTATTTTTTTTTATCGACTTAGATCAGTCGCAGCCGGGGTTCGAACTCACGACCTCCAGATCACCGAATGATCTACCGAATGAACTACATTGACGGTTGAAATTTCTTTTGGAGGATTGTTGGAAACACGTATACATAAAATGATAAATAGTTATTTCTAATAATTTCAATTCAATTATTCATTAAAGGGTAAGGGACCATATTTTCTTTGATTGTCAGATTCTATCGCAGTCTTATACTATCCATGGATGCCATTTTTCTTTGCAGGCAAATGCATTAACTATCATGCTTATAGTAAATAAGAAGCTGACCACTCTTAAATTTATTTCCATCTTTAATGAAGATATAAAGCAGGCGTCACATGCGTTCCTTGGAACACTCTAGTTTATGTAAGTAAATCACATTACATTAATAGCATTAAGTACATCAAACAAGATATATAGTTTTTTTTCATCTTACATACAACGATATAAAGTATATTAGATTGGTAACCATAGTAAATCAAAGTATTCATAATTATCATTATAGTGTCATAGTGATCACTATAGTAAATCAAAGTTTTTATAGTTGTTACTATAGAAAATCAAAGTGTCAAAGTTATCACTATAGTTTTCATATAGTTATCACTATAGGTAACTATAGTAAACCATAATTAACGATAGTTTACTATAGTATTTTTTATAAGGCTATGTCTACTACACTTGATCCGGAAAATTTATTTCCTTGTTTCTGTTATTTACGTCTCGGAATTGTTTATCACTGATTGAACTTTATCTGATCCACAATGACTGATGGTAAGGTTAAAATTTAAATGAAAGGGATACTATTGTTTTTTTGTTTTTTTTTTAAAATACTTTCACCTTTAATTTTAATTAGAAGAGCTTTTGTTCTAATTTAAGATGGAAAATGAATGTCTCTGACATATAACTGTACAAAGATAAAGATAAGGCAAACGCCCTTTTGGCTCTTATTTGCAAAGAAATAAAAACAGTTCAGATTTCATAGTTTTCATTTAAAAAAATTAAATGTTTATTAGAATATTAGAATTGATTTTGATGCAAAACATAAATGGAGGATACACGACGGAGACAAATAGAACATTTTGTCAAATTTCCTCCATTTTGATGAAACTATACTCTTCCCTAGATCTCTATGCATGTCTCACTTAGTGTATTGTACTCATTTTGATAGATGAACTACACACAGAAATTTTAATGATAAACTATTGCATCATTTTAAGAGACCCCCGAAATGGGGGCCAAAATACTGTCTTACTTCACTTTTTGGGGTGTATTATTTGAGATGCATGTTATATTCGAAGTTGCTAATATGTAGGATATAGCTCAAATTATCCTCCAAATTAATGATTTTTGAATTATGATTATTTATTACAAAAATACCTCTAATTTCAGAAAAATTCTGAGCAAAACTTACTTTAAAGAAATCTATGAAACAAAAGGTCTCCAAACTTCCACAGTTATTTTTCTTTTACATGTGATGCAATGCTTTGAATAAACTTTTGAGGATAACATTTATCAAGAAACCCTCAATGTTACTGCAATGAAAAGCTGAAGATGCTTGAAAATATCATTTAAAACAAAACTCCCATCAGTCACAATGATTACCTGAGTCAGCTTGGCACTCTGATGTTTTTCAGAAGACATAACATATTTTCCCCTCTATATTCCCAGGAAAAATGTTGATCCCAAACTGTAGCATCATCCTGGCCCAAATTTGGCATTACTTTAAAAACTTAAATCCTATTGTGTTTTAGAAAATTTTTAAACATTTTTTTCTTCCTCTTTCCATGTTAACGTTTTATCTTCTATGGTATCGCCACACTACCCAACGTAGGCCATGATTTGGAAAAACAAAATGTATCTGTACTATCTGAGAATGCTTGCGTTTTGATATTGTAATATACTTTTATATATATTTTCTTACAGGCCCCCATTTAAAGCTTTGATCAACAATTGTATCTCTATTATAACCCCAACCCCATCCCCAAGGTCATTAATTGAACAACCTTGAATCTCCTACTTAGCTCAAAAAGTTTGCATATTGATATGGCTGATCGAAGTTCAGTTGTTCTTGAGAAGAATGTTTTTGAAGGTTTATCCCATTTTCTATGTAATACACCGTTCCCCTATTTTGACCAAATCCCAGCCCCCGTGAAAAAAATAAACAAACTGAATAAGCACTACATGAGAATGTAAGCATGACGATATGTTTTATCATGGCTTTACATGTCTTCTGACGATGTTCTGAATAAATCTTCCTACATATTTATATGTAAAACTTTGATCCTTTATTGTGGCCCAACCCTACCCTCGAGGCCATAATTTGAACAAACCTAAAGATTAAACTGAAACCAAAAAGCATTCATGTTTTCTGTCCTAGATGTTCTTGAAAAGAAGAATTTTAATGAATCCAATTTTTTTCTGATCATTTCTTCTTGGAAAAGGGATGTGACCTTCTTTTGAACAAATTTAAATTCCCTTAACCTGAGGATGAACTGTGACAAGTTTAGTCGAAACTTACCCAGTAATTCTGGAAAAGAAGCAAATAGTGAAAAGTTCAGTTGTACCTTCAATTAATTTGACCTACAAAACAATGGTAAAAAAGGATAAAACTAAATTCATTTTATGCCATTTAATTTCAAATGCAGCTTTTCGATGGAATTTTCATGACTTCGGAGACAGTAAGATGCAATTACCTGAAGCTAATTCACGAAAGACATTGGTTTATTATTGTTGAGTCACATTTTTCACAATAATTCAAATATTTAAATAAATATATATCAATTTGATGTAACAATAAGAAAAAAAAAATATGTGTCAATGTAGTTCAGAAAATGTCTATAAATAAAAAAATGTCTATAAATATTGTCATAGAAAATCTCATTCCAAAAATAAATTCAACGAGATTGCGTAGGACTTAATTATATCATTTTCATCATATATGATATTTTTTTTACGTTTCTGTATTTGAAATTAAAATGTTAATCTAAAGATAGGATAAATGTAGGAAGCTCATTTGTATTTGTTTGGGTAAAAGATCTAGATATGTTATAATAAACAATTAATATCAACATTTGCAACTTTGAAACAACTGGACTTATTTCAACAAATTCTAATATTGAAACAATGAAGATAACGGCGGACTGTGATCAATCTCTTAGATTCTATAAACATTGGGAAATGTGAACAGGACGAAAATACACACTTATGGAAACACCAGAGGTGGGAAAAACTTCCTTGGAGGAGTAAAAATCCTCTTTCGACCTGCCATATCCTCCGTGAGCCTTCCATATTGATAAGATAAATTGGGTAATTCACCATACAAAATTAGTATAAAAACAAGGCTTAACGATTGGACTGAAAAATGTCAGTCACAATACCACCAAACAATATATGTATTTCCTTCGCTGGAAGGGTAAAATTCATCATCGTCACAAACCTTCTGAAGCCCTTAAACATTTATCAGAAAAGTTTCTTGCGTGATTATCCAAAAAATGAAAAATTTCAATCTTTGGCATAGGTTTAAGGTCGCAGATTTAAATATTAAGTTAGATAAGTTTTATATAAGGATATTTAAGAGAAAAAATATGAATAATCTTGAAAAAATCAAAAAGGCCATAATTAGCGCTATCAATATGCGAGTATTCTCAGATATTACAGATTCATTTTTTAAATCATGGCCGATACAGAGTAGGATGAAACTACATAAACCTTAGAGGACAAAAACTTTACATGGAATAAATAGGAAAATGTTTAAACAATTTGAGATAATCATTTTTCCTGGGTATGTAAAGGACACAGACAATACTTTTTGAGAAGCATCCTTTATGATTGTAGATTTAAATTTTTTTTTTGACCCCCAATGGCCCAACTATATCGGATCAAAGTTGTATATAGAAATAATTAAGGATAATTATTCTTAATGAATTTTCTTGTCAAGAACATCATGGTTATGATCAGTCATATTAGTTTGCAGGTAACATGTGGTAGTTCAGAATGATATTTGTACGATTGTAAAACCATTGCCAGGGGAAACGCATGGACCATGAATAGTGGGTCAAACTTTAACATTGGAATATAGAGATAGAAATCTTTAAAAGTTCTCTGTATAAACAGCAGGGCCGTGATAACCTATGTTTGTTCAAAAGAAGGAAACGCCCTCTTTCAAAGAGAGATAATTAGAAAAAGACAAAATAGGTTGAACCCATTAAACGAAAAAATCTTAAAATTCTTCTTTTCAAGAAGCACTATAACAGAAAACATGAATGCTTTTGGATAGTGTAGATTCAAATTTGCTCAACTTATGGCCCCTTGGGGTAGGGTTGAACCACAATCATGGATAAAATTTTAAATGGGGTTACGTATAAAATTACTTAAAATTTTCTTCTGAAGGCATACAAACCATGATAAGTTATATCAATATGCAAGTATTCTCTTGTAGTACTTATTTAAGTTTGTTAAATTGTTTTCACCCAGAGGAAGGGGTGGACCAAAATAGGGGATCAGAGTTCTACGTTGAAATATGTAGGATATCACCTTGAAAAGAATTCTTCTCAAGAACAGCTGAACTTCTATCAGCTATGATGATGATGATGATAATAATAATAATAATAAAATTAATAATAATAAACATGTATTTTGTGTTGAGATACCAAAACAGGCTTTTTTGTATGACAAAAAAAAAATGCATTGATCATATCTTACAAATTTTGCGTGTATGACTGGAAAAAATTTGACCCACAGAACAAAGGTCAGGATCCATGCCCTCTAGAGTGAGATATAGTATAAAGTGGATAACATTCACGGGTGTATGATTTCGCTTATTTCTGTTCCACGCTTTCGTAAGCGAGGAGACATTAAATCTCGTTTGTCTGTCAGTTTGTCACAAAAACTTGAACCTTAGTCATACCTTTTAAATGAGAAAAGATAAGGCTATCATATTTCACATATACATTACATTTGACAAGACCTTTTCAAATATACTACGATTTTTGAGCCCGTGACTTGGACATTGAAGTTTGACCTATCTTTCAAAAATTTTAACATTAGCTTTGTTCATAACTTTTGAAGAAGAAATTGGCTTTCATATTTGACATGTATATAAAGTGTGAGAAAACCTTTCAAAATATACAATAATTTTTGACCAAATGATCTAAACCTTCAAAAAATTTAACATTGGTTATAATGTTTGAATGAAAGAAGATATGCATTCCCATATGATATGTACATTACCTGTGATAAGACGTTTACGATTGATTGATTGATTGTATATTGTTTTACGTCCCATTCGAGAATTTTTCACTCATATAGAGAAGTCACCATATACCGGTGAAGGGCTTCAAATTTTGACCTTTACTCGGCACTCAGGGCCATTGAGCAGTGAGGGATCTTTATCGCGCCAACGCCTGCCGTGACACGGGGCCTCGGTTTTTAAGGTCTCATCCGAAGGACCCGCAACTTTCACTTCAAAGTGCCGAGCGCATGGCGAAGGAACAGTTGCTACCTATTTTTTTTATCGACTTAGGTCTGTCGCGGCCGAGATTCGAACTCACGACCTCCCGATCACGGAGCGAGCGCTCTACCGACTGAGCTACCGTGAACGGTAAGACGTTTACGAGGTGCTCTATGTATGTGCATAACTTGTGCCAAGACCTTTCTAAACGTACTATGATTTTTAACCCCATCATCTAAACCTTGAAGTTTAACCTAATTTTAAAATTTTTTATATGTATTTTATTTATTTGTTTTATTCCGATAACATTTTGATATTTGATCTCATGACCTTGATCTTCTAATTTGATGTAGTTTTGAGAAGCATTAATCTTTGCCTAACTTTTATTAACTCAAAAAATCATATTTTTATACGATGAACAGACAAGACCGGATACACAGACAAGAAAAAAAAATTCAGAGAATTTCGCTTTCAGTGTCTTAGTGGTTGGAATGCAAATATTAATTGTACATTGTAATTGTCTTTTCTGTATATCCTTTCTTGTCGGTCAGAAGAGGGTAAAGGGATACAACTTTGAGTCGAAGTTGTATCTCTTTACCCAATTTTTTTTTGCAAGGAGGTTGATTTATTTGAGAGAGATACAAAGAGTTTTATATCAATTTCATAACTTGCTTTGGTGTCATATTTTGTGATGAAAAATAAAACGGTAAAACATAAATACTTCACGCTATTTCTTTTTACACTGGAGCCCGCTGGAAATCATTAGGCTCTTAGCATGCAAAACAATAGAAAGTGAACGCTAGGATTTCCGGTATCCATCTGTCCGTCTGTTGTGTATCTGTAAACTTTTCAGATTTTCAAATTTTCTAGCACCTTTTAAAAGATTTCTCACGAAGTACAGGGCTAGAAAAGACGAACTTTTGCGAAAGTTTCATTAATGAGTAAAGATTCATATTTTTGAAATGCCTTCGGAGTAGATTGAGTCACATTAGGGGGTCAAAGTATTGCAAGGAAATGCATAGGGGAAAATATTTTAAAATCCACTCAAGAAAAACGAGGCCGTGATTAGTCAATAATATACGCAAACAGTCTTAATTTAAGCAGATTAAAGTTTGTTCGAATCAATGCACAGAAGGGACCGCAATGGGTAATTAAATATCACATTGGTGTATATTGTAAAAAAGATAAAAAAGTATCCTTCTGAAGAATCAAAAGGACATGGTCAGTCGTAGTAATATACAAGCATTCCAAAGTAATAAAGATTGAAGATTGTTCAAACCATAGAACCTGGGGCTAGTTATTGGGATTCAAGTTTTACATCAGAATAATATTGGATAAAAAGTAGCAGGACCACAGTAAATTGAAGAAATATGCAAACATTCACATTAGCTGCATTTCTTTTCCTAAATCATGGACTTTTATGCTAATTTGGGGCTAAAATCAGATTTTACATAAAGTAAATGTAAAGGGGAAATCGTTTTCTCTAGAACAGTATTTCCATGTGAATCATATTCATATAGAGCAAATCCACGTTGTAATGATTCAAATTTGGTTACCACATGATCCCTTATAGCTACGCTGGGGCATCAATATAAGGGTGAATTTTTTTTTATAAGGAAATAAATAAAAATCTATCAAAAAGTTTTTAAAAATCTTTTTTCTGAAGAACAGTACTAGTAAGGCTTAGTTTACTCAGGTGAGCGTTGTAACCAATGGTCAGCTTGTTTTACATAGTATCTCGAGATAATATGTCAAAGTAAGTACACCTAAGGTTCAAAGAAATCAACAAGCCAATACAATATATTCCATCTTCAAACATGCTGCTAGGGATAAGTGTATGAACGACAACTCTTTCAAGGAAGTTGTTTACTACATGAGCTTTGCGTACATGTACATCTTGTAAATCGGAAAAAGTAAGAAACATTATTGCCTTAATTTTAAATTCCTTACACATTGTTGATGTCTACAGAATTACAGACGTACACCTCTCCTTATTAATTCAAAAATTTGTTACTATTCCTGTCCGTTTCGATTTTTTATATATTATTTTCATTTCTTTTGTATATTTTATTTGTTTATAGATAGATTAATCTAGCTCAGTATGGTTTGGAAGAAAAAATTGCCAGATTTAATTACTTGGGCGTTTTCCCCTGGTTCCCTTCTCAAGTGAATAGTATTCAGCAACATATTATAAATATTAACAAACTCCCTAACCAACATTACAGTTTCTTGTCTTTTCTGTTTATTTGGAAGAAACATGTCTAAATGGGCTTTCTTCCAAAAAACTCAATCTTATCAACTTTCTAGTATGGGCAAAACTGTTCACAGTCACATGACCAAAAAAAAAAAAAAAAAAAAAAAAAAAAAAAAAAATTAAATAAATTTAAGTTTACTTAAAATTTTTTATTGTAATCAATAAGTGTCCTCCTTGAATGTTCAAGTCTGAAATATTGTACAGTGATGTATTATAATGGTCATTTTGTTTCATGTCTTAGGAGAGGCAGAGATTGACCAATCAAAATCAAACAATTAAAATTCTGGCCACGCGGTGCGTCACTCTGCCTCTTCTCCCACCTACAGCCTTGGAGGACGGACGTTTTTTCAAGTTTGTTATTTACCTCCTTCCACCCCGCCTCCGCCAAAATTTTTGGTTGTAATTTTATATTTTAAGCGTTTTCAGACCCATTTTCATGATTTTTCTGTTAAGTCTAAGTTGTAATTACTGGAAATTTGGATTATCTCCCTTTGCAAAATTGGTTTAATTTTGTGTCTGCTAAAATTATATGCCATTGTTAATAATACTTTTGAGAATTTCAAACAAATTATTAAACGTCACAAAGGTGGCAACACACGACAAACTGTTTTACAGACTTTTTATTCATTGAAGGAGGATAAGATAAGGTGTTCTAGTGATGAGAGGATTATGGAAAGAAATAAGCAATTTAATGTGTAACTTGGCTATCAGAATACTTATTGCATTAATATAAAGATAACAAACTAAAAGAGTGGTGAATAAACAACAATTAAGTTATGGAATGCACATGCTATGTTAACTTTTTCGGCTTTCTACACTGTAACCATGTTTACTTTGATGAAATTCAAAATGTTTTTTGGGTTTGATTGCAGTTGATGGACAGTATAAATACTTCTAGGGCTAAAGTATTAGGGTTAAATGAGATTAAGAAATGAATACTGATATTGTCTATATCTGTTACATAATGAAAAACAGCATAGATGAATTCTAGTAACAAAATAGACATTTATTTTTTAAAGGTAAAATAAATCAAGTGTTTGATACTTCATAATTGTATCCGATAAATGAATCAAATACATTATTTTATTTCATAAGAAGATAACAGAAATTCACAACCTTTAAAAGGAGTAAAATGTCTCTAAATCGAAGTAAAAAAAATGTAACAGAATAGATATACAAGCATCGTTTAAGGATCAATGGAGAGAGGGGGTTTACATGTAAATAAATATAACAAGCAGAGTTTTATCAAGAGGAAAAAGAGAGTAAAAAAAGTTTTACGAAATATGAATGGTGCAAAGGATGGGGTGAAGACATTCAATTAAAACACAAAACGAGATGGCATGCGTGTGTGTTTGGGGTGGGGTATCAACGTACTGCCCCCTTAATAGTGTGGAATTTGATAATTTTTACTTAGATATATCGCCGATGTATTATCAATTAACAATAGTTACTTCCATTCATATGCCGTCTCGAAATATCCCAATGAGCTTGAAATAAAAGATACTATAGAGTCTGACACATCTGTTTCATATTTAGATATTTTACTAAAAAAGACTTTAATGGTAACCTAACAACAAAGCTTAATAATAAACATGATGACTTCAATTTTTCAATCGTCAACTTCCCTTACTTATGTAGCAATACACTCTTTTCACATGCATATGGGGTTTTGTCTCCCACTTGATTCGATACGCAAGAGCATGCTCTACTTATTAACTATTTCTAAAATGAGGCAAGCTATTGACAAACAAGTTGATGAAACAAGGATGTCATCAGTCTCGTTCTAAGTCATCATTTTGCAAGTTTTATGGTAGATACAATGACCTTGTCAGCAAACATAACCTATCATTAAGTAAAATTCTGACTGATGTTTTTCATACAAATTGTTAGGCCATTATTTACACACTGAATTTTTCCTTTTTTTCCAGATCATGAAGGAGCACACGGGGGTTGTGACCGGTCGGTGACTGATCCCACCTCTGATGTTTTTGGAGGTCCGTGTTTGCTCTGCTCCCGATTTGTATTGTTTAAGGTCAAGATCTAGTAAATGACTTTAGACTGTCTTTTTGGTGCTAGATCCATTATGACGTCATAATCAATTAAAACTTTCTTTTTCCCGTACTTTACGGCTCTGATAGAAGTATGTAGAAAATAAAGTTTTTTCATGGAATTCAATTTGAAATCATGTGAAAATGAAACCCGAAACCTATATTCAATTTGATATTAATAGAAGAGGATAAGAACAAACAATTTACCGTTTTCTGAGAGACTGTAGGCAATCTGGATACATTTCCTTTGTCCGATAAGGAAAAAACTCCCATATTCATGACTTATTTTATTAATTTTTCATCAAAAAAGACAGTTTAAAATATGATTTTTGATCTTGTTTACCTAGAAAATATGCCCCGATACACATTATTTTACCAAGCTATACTTAAAAAGCATCTTTAAAGGAATTTATTTCTCAAATTTGAGAAATCTGTAGGCTCCTTTCATTTACTAGATCTTGACCTTAAATGGACTTT
Source organism: Saccostrea echinata (assembly GCF_033153115.1). Taxonomy (NCBI): domain Eukaryota; kingdom Metazoa; phylum Mollusca; class Bivalvia; order Ostreida; family Ostreidae; genus Saccostrea; species Saccostrea echinata. Next base: position 10,214,652 of record NW_026889765.1, on the reverse strand, counting down.
GAGCTTGAATGCTCTTCGTTATCCATATTTTATTTGTACAAGTTATTCGTAAAAGATTAGGGTGGTTATCAATTTGGCTCTTTTCCATTCTCTTTTTCTCTTTGTGGAAATACAAAGATTTCTTTGCTTGTGTCGGCACACATGCACTAAAAATGCATTTAACAGTAACCATGCTAGTACTGTCTATGTTGTTACCAAATCAGGATACAACTCTAGCAAACGATTATTGTCCACACAATACAAAATTATGAATCAATCTTTTTCGTATTCATATTAATTGTGCGTCCCAAAAGTAAGGCATTAATTGATAATTGAAGGCATTTGCCTACATTTGTCTCTACTGTTACAAATCATTGTCCGAGCTGTTAATTAGCCGAAAAAAGCACTTTTACAATTAATTAAACAGACTGCTGTCAAATTAGTACTTGGATATTTGTAATATTTATGCTTGTTAATGACATTGTAAGTTATTCTGGAACAATATTGAAATTGCATCATTAATTTGAAATTCTACAGTAGAAAAACTTAATTCAAAATTTAACACTTTTCTAAATGATAAAATCTTAATTTCATTTTTATCCAAAAATTTGCATTTTGATATTTGAGATTATTAAATAAATTATATTAATATCAGAGATATAAAGATTTTTTTCCTCCTTCCATTTTTAGGAAATTTATGTACATTATTGGTAACAACATTTATTTTACAGTGCTCGATTATTAGTAACAAAATAAATTTATAAGCTTGCATAACTTAGAGAAATGTTCATTAGGTGATATATAATTGTTCTTCACAATATTTTTTGTGATTTTTTAATGATTTTTCTTCAGTTCTGAATGTCTACAATTTTTGAAACCGATTTATATATAAAATAAACGAAGAAAATGTTTTATCTTCGACATTTGGCATCCACCCATTATGCTTGGGTGTATAATTTGTGAAAGAAATTGTTCTGACTTCAAAGTTTGCTTTGTTCAAGCGTTTAAAAACAAACACATGTATAAAATTATATTAAAAGTATCTCTTTCATTGGGTCCTATTCAAGCCACTCTGAACTGTCTTTATTGTAAGAGCATTAAAAACTATGTGTTTGGATAAATAGATAAAAATTTGATTTCAGATATGGTGGGAAACTCTTTCTACATCTGCTTTTCACAGTATCTGTTTGAAAACCCGAGCATGGATCTTTACTTGCGCGAGTTCTTGATATATATTATGTCACTTCGAGAAGATAGATACAGACGTTTCATCTATACTCTTCAAAATGAAGAATATGAAGACTACTTAAGGTAATCCTCATTGACTAAAATGATGTTGGATCACAGGAAATTTTACATTAAAAAAAATTGTTTTTTTTTTTTTACAAATTGAAGTAAATTTAACTATTTTGCGAGAAGAAATAATGTATACATGTACATGTATTTATTTCATCTGATATTGATGTTCTTGGCTCAAGAGATCATTATGACGTCTATGTAGAACTGGGGTCCGTTTTACAAAAGAACTTACGACTAAGACCAAAGTTGTATTCTGCTTATACCTTTCTAATTTACATTAAATTGAAAAATGGTTTTATTCTTTTAAAAAGGAATGCAGAAAGATATTCTTATGCTAGAAATTTTGACCAAAATCATTAATTCTGCCAAATTTTGCAAACAACTGAAGTATTTGGTCTTAGTCGTAAGTTATTTTGAAAAACGGGCCCCTGATTTTTATTTTCTGTTACAGTTTTGGTTGTAATTCTCCCCAAAGTTCACGAACTTTGATTTAGAAATCATATGATTTATAAAAGAATAAATTAACATATAGAAAAAAAATAATTTGAGGACAAATATTACAGAAAGTCAAAAGAATTTGAAAGTGTCGTAACAAAAAAAAAAAAAAAAAAAAAAAAAAAAAAAAAAAGAGGCGCGCGAAGCTATAATCGTTCAGTAGATTTGTTTCCTTAGGTACATGCATGAGTTATTCTGTTGAATAGGTAAAGCATTAATTTCATTGTCCGTGAGAATACAGAACATATTTTGACAACAACCATAATACAGGAAATAAAGTGGTATTGAAATCTATTTTCCTAGCTGCTGATGTTGATCATTCTAAATATATACTGAATAATGTAAAATTACAATGCATTTTAATAGATAATAAAACAGCATTAAAGAAGTTTTGGAAAAGTGTAATTATAAGAAGTAGAGATATATCTGAAAACCATCATAGCACAGGGGAAGTGTGAAAAAATAAATTTTCACAACATAATGCATTGCATTTATTCAGTATTAATTTTTGTAGACGGCATCGCGTGATTGGAGAGGGGGCAGACGAATCCATTATTCAAGCTGCAGCTGACGAATTTGGAGTAAATATCTACATCTCCTATTACGGAAGTTCTGGTGCAGAATTACAGAGGGTTAGAGCAGGTACAGAACAGAACAGTGAACAAGAAGTTCCAAGATGGCTCCATCTGAAGTTGCAAAATAATCACTACGAAATTGTTAAAGGTACCATTTTCATTGACCTTAACTTTAATTAAACATTTAGCATATGATTCAACAATATGGATGATAAATTATTAACACTTTGTTGCGTTTAAATGAATCTTTTCATGCATATGTGTCAAATTCTGTCAAACTAGGATTCTAAAGATGGTTTTAAATGGATCCCATCTGATTTTCCTACTGCATAATCATCAATTGTAGCCTCTCAATGGAAAGTCATCTTTCCAAATATCCTTTACAAATTAAGGCAAGTGTGGTTAAAACTGGTTATATTATGCATAATAATCAGGAAAGAACACCTTTGACATTATATTACGAGTGCTAGCTTAAACTCATTTTTTAATATAATAAATAACAATTTAGTACATGTACATACGAGGGTGATCAAAAACTTCGCGAACTATCTCTGTATGTACATAACCACAATTCAGATCAGAATGAAATTTGGCATGTATATAGTTATAAACGGGATCTATAAATAAAACGTATAACGAAATATTTTGTTTCGTGATTATGACGTCACAATGTGAAAATAACGTCAATATGTAGATGACATGAGGCAAAAATGGTTGACTCAGTCGTACTCGAGCAAAGATCGGCTGTAAAGTTTTACGTATATCCTAGAAAATCCTTTGCAGTAATAGATAATGATCTGTACAAGGGTTATGGCGACTAAGGACTTGCCAAAGGTTCAATTAGTAAATCGATTGATTTTTTTGTGAAGGAAGGGAGATATTTAAAGGTGATCTTCTTTCTGAATGCCCAGCGAAAGTGAGCTGGGAAAGAGATGTGAACTTAGTTGAATAATAAAAGATCTCCGAGTCACAGTTAGAAAAATAGTTCAATATCTTAACAACAAAGTAATATTTACTCCCCCAAAATTTTAGTTACCTTAGACTGTTAACAGATCATATATGATAAAAGGAAAGCGTCCATACTTAATCCACATTGGATAAACGACGCATCCAAGACAGAGGAGTCGTGTTGTGAGGGACACCTTGCTCATACTGACCTGGGAAAAGAAATCCTTATCCATCAAACCTATGACTGAGATTTAGCAAAGTGTGACATATGGGGGGGGGGGGCTATTCTTGTTATACAAAAAACCCCTGCGTGATAGGAAATATAAGATCGGGAAAACCTTTGGGCTGTAGTGAACAGAATGCTATGGATCATGCAATGTGACCGTCTGGACCATGTGTTTCGTGTATTGGCAGAACGGTGGCATATGTGTATTAAAACTAGAGAGGTCTGAAAAAAAAATCAACACTTAAATCCAGTTTAATTTATTTTATGGAAGTTATTCAGTTTTGATCACACCTCGCATTATGGATTAAAACAATTATATTTCACAAAGTATACATCAAGCAGCTTTACTATTTAATGTAAAAAAAATGATGCAATATACACTTGTACGAAAAAATGAATAGAATCAGAGATAAAAATCTCCTTCTTAATGTATTAATTTATTTAAATTTTTAAAAATGTTTTTCATATCATCAATAAATCTACAGTACCTGCGTTTGCTCTCTAGATCCCCTTCGTTTTTGAATGAAACATTTTTGGTTAAAGTATTCCTTCGGATGATCAGTGAGTTATGCAGTAAAGTAATTTTGAAACAACATTATTCCGTATAAGCAGTAAAATGCAGATGATTTGAAATGTAAAACATAATTATTTTAAAAACTTTAAAAGGTCAAGAATATTTGAAAGGGTATTTGGCTGACTACGTACTAAATAATCCTTCTCTTGTATCTACTTTGATCCGATGGAAAGGCTATTAAAATATATTTCTAAAAATCAAATCAAAATATAGACGTCTCTCATCAGATACCCAGAAATGAATAAACTAATTATATATATTCTGAATTGCTTTAATTTTACTCTCTTTAATTGAACCATGTATTTAAGTTGTACTGCAGGAATTTGATTTGTGATATATTCAAAGTTGCTCTTGAATTGATTTCTGAGCCTGGGGATTTTAGAAGACGTTCAAGCACATGTGTATACAAACACACGGATGTGCTTAGCACAATCGCGTAATTCGTTGGATTATCCTTACTTCCTTGATTGGTACCTCTCAAACTAAGCTTCAAATATTATACATCGAATAGCCACAACAGAGAGTGACATGTGAAAAATCTTTACTTGAGTACGTCGTCAATGTTTATATAATTATATTACATGTAGCTGTTTTAATTTACAGAGTGGTCTCAGGAAGATGCTTTAGAACCAACAGACACAAAAGAATTAGCGAATTTGGTAAAGTTTTAAATCACATAATATATATTCAAGTTTACAAAAAGTAATTTTTACTTAGTTAAAACAAATAAATAAAAGCAGATTTACATATCTGAGCAGATATTTTTTTCTTTCCAATCTATCTTTATAGTATTTTTATTTATCTTTATATCCTCCATGTTTTAAATTGCATTTTATATCAGACTATGTGCAATCTTTCATATTTATTCCAGATTGCCTGAGCATTTGTATGCCATTAAATTTGGGTGAATTAACAGAAATTTTGGCATAAACTTTCTATATATATAAATATATAATGTAAAATGAAATAATACGTTGATTCATGAATCTTGTTTGTATTTTTATGTATCTTTCATTGTCTAACAATACATGAATCATTATTTCTGAATATATATATATATATATATATATATATATATATATATATATATATATATATATATATATATATATATATATATATATATATATATATATATATATATATATATATATATATATATATATATATATATATTCACAAAATAGAATATTAACGTCTTTTCAAAATTCTTAATTATGAAGATTAGTTTTTCATTTTTACTTTGAAAAATCCAGATTAAGTGGTTTAACTATATGGACTGCTTGCTTCCACAAATGTTTGGAATAAAGTTAGAGTTGTCTCTCCTTTAAAGTTAGAGTGTTGCATTACGAAAATAAAATAACTTGCATATACATGTATGTAGCTTTTACAAGCGCTCTGCTAAATAGATGCAATTCTTCCTTGCAATACACTTTTTGAGAAACGTTGCAAATGGTTCAAGAAGGCCATGAAAAAAAAAGACATCGAGCACCTTAAAGTTAAATAAATTCTTTCTCATTCCCAGGTAGAAATTTCTCAAAATTTAACCTGCACCCCCACCCCCACCCCCCAATGCGAATTGCGGACGAATACATACACAGACAAATGGATGGACAAAGAGACCTATACAAATATGCATGAAAATGCGTAAGAGAGCATAGACATCCTTCTAACGTTGTTAGTAACTAATTTTTATGAAGATCATTTCAAACTTAGAAGCATGTTTACATGTATAATATAATTATGTTAATTTATAATAAAAATTATACTTCAACGCCTTTTGTAAGTCTGTGTAATAAAATGCCTGCTCATAATGACAGTACTTGTAAAGTTAAGAACTCAGCTAAGAATCTCAGTACCTCCTCAACGGTAATGTATAACCAGGACAAAAAACATTAAACTGAAGATGAGCATATTTAAAAAAAAATAAATTTAAGACAAGATCATTTTTATTTCTGTCGGCCGATTTTCCTGGTTTTTGCAAACTCGCTACTTCACTTGTCTAATCTACGGAAGCCCTTGAGGGACACTGACTTACTTGTTATGACTTATTTGTTTTAGCGTATTTGTTGTGACTTATTTGTATTGACTTTTTTGTTGCTGGTTATTACCAAGTGTAACGTAGCTATTGATAACATGTAATTGGCTTAAGTTTATTATTTAAATGATATATTTAGTCCTAGTTTACATGTAACTTTGGTTTTTGATTGATTATAATTGTATTTTTACGTCCAGTACAGTTGTGATTACTTAATTCTTATCTGTTATATTTTGTCATTTAGTTGTTATAACTTATTTGTTATTTGTTGATTCTTATATGTTATTTTTTGTTACTTAACAGTTATAACTTAAATATTACATTTAATTTCCAGTGTGCATAATGATTGAACACATAAACATAACTACTATTTTATCTTATCATTAATGATAAATTCAAAGGCAAAATATTCATTCTTCTTTCCTGAGACTACACGTAGCCTCCATCTTGTACACAACGTTTTTGGGTTAAATAAACGTGTGATAACAATAATTAACAATTAAGTCATAAGAACTAAGTCAAAACACCTAAGTAAGTCAATGTCCCTCCATGGCTTCCGTACTAATCACTTCTTGTGTCATCCCAGGAAACATTACAGCCCACTCGATTTTTAAGTGAACAGAGGTATACTATGTAGTGATGCACACAAGGATGTAGCAACCGAAATGAGTAAGAATTACTAATCGAAAGTAAAATAACAAAACACTTGTTACATGTAAGATATATGGTATACACTATTATTTTGAAAGTTTTTTTTTTAAATTTGTACCTTTTAGTTTTGTTTCTAATAAAACAATTTTGTGCGTAATGTTCAAAAATAATATACTCCTTGTCAATTTTAAATGCATAGCCTGTTTTTAAATTTTTAATTCAATTCGTTGATAACTCGAAATTATTGATTTTTAGTCAAATTGACCATTGGCACTTTAACAAGTTAACAGGTAATTTGAAATATTTGAGTGCGTTGCGAGGACATTCGAACACTTAAATTTTATTAGAAATATATCCTGTGGTCTCTTTAACACAAATACCTTCAACATTTAAGAGTGGCGCACTTTGTTCTAGAACTGATCGTTGAATATACAGTAAAAGTATGCTAAGAAATTGATATAAAGCCCTCCTCTCAGATTGCAAACAGCAATTTCTTTTTTAAAGGCTGTAAAACGGTGTACTTTGAAGATCATCCTTATCTGTTGACAATTCCCACTTGAACATTAAACTCTATATTTTTTAACAGTAAAAGTTCATATATTTGTGCAAAGTTCAAATTTTTCCTTTACTTTAAAGAATCTTTGCATTATCACTCTGCGGAAGCCCTGGAGGGACATTGACTTACTTGTTATGGAGAACGTGTTGCTTGGTTTATGTTTATTATTAAAATGATACGTTTGTCCTAGTTTAACTGTAGTTTTGATTGATTAATTGTAGTTCAATGTCCAGTACAGTTGTGATTACTTAAGTCCTATCTGTTATATCTTGTACCTTAGTTGTTCTAAGGAGGGACATTGACTTACTTCTTACGTGTTATGATTTAGTTCTTATGACTTAATTGTTAATTCTTGTTATTCTAAATTTTTTTATGACACGTTTACTTCACCCAAAACGTTGCGTGAAAGATAAAGGCTATGTGCAGTTTCAGAAAAGAAGAAAGTAATAATTTGTCTTTGAATTTATTACTAACGACAGGATAAAATAGTACATTTAGGTATGTTCATGTGTTCAATCATTATGCAAAATGGAAGTAATAACTATTAAGTAACAAGAAATTACAAATAAGAATTAACAAATAAAAATGAAGTTATAACAACAAAGTTACAAGATATTAACAGATAAGAATTTAGTAGTCACAACTGTACTGGACATTAAACTACAATAATTAATCAAAAATCCCAGTTAAACGAGGACTAAAACATATCATTTCAATAATAAACATAAGCCAAGTAACACGTTCTCCATGTCTTCGTTACACTTAGTTATACATGTAACTAGCAACAAAAAATTCGTAACAAGTAAATCACAACACATAAGTTATAACAAATAAGTCATAACAAGTAAGTCAATGTCCCTCCAGGGCTTCCGTATCACTCGGATTTTTTCATATTCTTTTGAATTGAAACCTTATGAAATAACCATGTGTAAATGAAAAATGGGTTCTGTTACCCTAAAAATGATTATATAAATCGTATGTTTCAATCATATTTGTTTTATTAATATGACGACTTTCTAATCTACAATCCAGATATTTTTGCAGATATTTCCTTTAAGGAATTAGACTTAAAAACTTTATACATGTAAAGTGAACTAAAGTAGAGGGATTAATTTTTGTTACATAAATCAGCAACAACATGGGTTGGACAGGTTTTTCATAAAGGTTTCATACATGTAACATCATGCAGAAAGCTTTAGCCTTCAAGAATCTGTGTTTGTTGGAGGCATAACTTAGAGTACCGGTATTTTAAATGTATAACTAGCAATACAAGCATTATATTGGTTATCCCCAAACTAGGTCAAATGCTCTATTTCTTTCTGTTAATTCAACACAATTGTTTTTTTCCTTGATTTATTTTTTTATCATTTGGTGTATTGCTCATTATCTACTTTCTGTATTATTATGAATTAAATTTGCATAAAATCTAAATAACTACCCTCAACAAAATTACAAAAGTGAATTATAGCTTACATGTACACATTTGTATATGAGCATCACTAGCCTAACAAAAATTTACTGTAATCACCTGTAGTTAACATTCTCTAACATTACCATTATTATCCTACCAAAATTACTAAAGTTATTTATAGCTTACATACTTTTATCACTTAATGCAAGCATAACTAACCTTACAAAAATTAACTAATAATTAACTATACTATTATAGTTAACATATTTTAACATCTGCATAACTACCCTAAAAAAATTTACTATAGTTACATACAAATATAATTTACATACGCAAACTTTAAAATAGTACATGTATTACCTGAAAATTTTAATGCTTTTCTTTTTACTATAACGAAAAGTTTGAACGTTTGATTTACCAGAGAAAAACTGGATATTTTTATAATATTTTTCTGTGGTATCAAGTTTCATCAAAGATAAGCAAGTATGTTAATATGCAGCTGAAGCAGTCACTAAGATCATTGAAAATCTATATGCTGTATGACATTACACTTTTGAAATACTGAATTGTCTTGAGTTTTATCAACCCAAGAACTAATAAAGTTATTCACTTCTTGGAATAAAAAGTGAATTCTCTTTCATTTGATCAAATGTTAACTGAAATGTATTTTTATATTCTTTCTATATAGCTTTGCGAATTATTGTTTTCATAAGAATAAACACTGATTAAATGTTTTCATTTGCCAGTTGTCTTTTTTGGGTAGAAGGATCTGCCTTTGGGATGTGCGAATCAGTTTTATTCTAACTCTCTTAGCTACATATATCTTGGTGAACATTATTTAAAATACTGACGTTTTATGAAAACAGAACTAAAATTTAAAGAAATACTTACATGTACTAAATCAAAGACAACATTTTTGAATTCCATCCCCGATATTCATAATTATTGTTAAAAAATGAACGCATATATAACACGTGTAAGGTAGAGTATAAAAAAGATAAGTAAATACTTTTCAAATACTGAATGTTAATTCTTTAAGATTTAGATATTTCTTACCTTCACTATACTTCTTAAAGCATCAAAATCACAAATATTTTTCCAGTAAAAAGTGAATGATTTCCCTCATTTTATTTAGACACAAGCATTGCTTTTTAGACGGTAGAATTGAATTATACACTCTCTATGCTAAACTGCTTATTCAATTTTTCCCTTCTATTTTAGCACACAAGTAGTAGATTCACAATACTTGTAATACCCAAGTCTCATTCGCTCATTTACTGTAATATGATTACATTATATGTGACGTTAGAAGAATATACTGCACAGTAAACAATTACACTCTATTTTAAACATACTTAAAGCAGTGATGACAACATATTTTAATGCTTAAGGACGTACAGCACACCTACATCCAGGATTTCCTGTTGTTTAATTTTCAATATTTTTGTACATTTTATACATGACTATATATACTATTTGTGTGCACATTTTGGACGAAATCGTTCGAGTCGTATTTGGACAGGAAGTTCCAAAAGCAACCCCTATCGCTGTTCATGAGGAAGGAAAATTTTTCAATCGACTAGCCATAAAATACTTGATTTTCAAAAAAAAAGTCAGGTTATCCTAGCTGTCAGATTTCATTGACTCATTCGTTTAACAAGTAAACACACAAATAAAGTAATTTTGTAGAGGTACACATCAAGACAAAAAAATTGAAGAATTTGAACTGAAAAACTATGGTTCATCTAAGCTTTGAAAAATGCGCGTTTTTTAATTTAAATATTTCTTATGAAAAATATCTTCATTTTATTGTGGAAAAACTTTCTTCTTGTAGTTGGTTGCCTAAATAGTTTAGGTATTTTTTTTGGTAATTTCTTAAACGACCCGTTTTGAATTTATAGCGTAAAGTTACCCTTCCCTTAAGTTTTCTCACAGTCTTTCAGATCTGGGACAACAACAATGCTATGAATCTACAATTACTACAAATACACATAAAATATTCCAAGTTGGAAAATATTTTCCTCTTCAAAAATATTATTTACATTATATTTCATCCCAGTTTTCTCTAAACTTTACAGTGCATTTAAATGTAGATGTATAGGCAACTTTGAAGACACCCCCTTCTTTTCTACTTTACATCGCAGACCATTCCATCTTGATGAAACATCGATTACACTGCAGATATATTTAGTTTATTAAATAACTGAGGTACTACATGTAATTCGTCCATTCATGTATGCAGATTATATATTGACTACTAATAATATATACTATATTTAGTAAGACAAAGTAAGTGAAAAAGAATTGATTACTGAAATAAATTCAATTTGTGAATATCTCATTGAGGCAAACTAGACCGACCTTCTGTCACTGTACACATTTTCAATTTGCATTTCCTCGAATCAAAACAAAACGTTTTATACCACTGTGCATGATCATTCAGGCATATGAATGATTTTAAAATAGACGAAGAATCTACAATTTGATATATTGAAGTTAATAAGGACAAATACCAAAAATTAATTCCATTTTATTTATGGAAACAAAGTGTTAATTTTAAGCTAAAAATAGTGCTGTTTTCTGGACTTTCACAAAATATTTCCTATATTTGTCACAATATGACAATATAAATCAATATAGTTAATTAAAGTATAATTCAGGATCAGCATAAGATATTTCACTGCAGTGAGCAGTCTCAATGATGAATTAAGGAATCCAAATCCTTCGAAAGAGAAAAATTAATCACTTTCTTCTAAAAAGATAAGTCTTCCGCAACAAAATATAGTTATTTATATAATGCTTTTTGTATGGGTTTTTAAGTGAATATAGTTTCATTGGCATTGTGGAATTTAAATTTATTGTTAGAACTAAAATATAATGCAAACATTTTTTAGAGGTACACACAAAAATCTGCTCAAAAGCTCAGGATCGAACCTCCTTAAGTGTTTTTGCATATATCAGGAAATGCACGCTTAAACATCGGTTCTGCAGTCGAAGACAACCCCGTATAATTATCAATCAACAGGTGTTTAACATCAGCATCACACAAATTCGGTTGTTTAAATTTAAGAAATAATAATCATATTCTAAGAAATGAACAACATATATTCTCTTTTCTTTTGACTGGAGGATTTATAAGTAACATTAAACAATTGTGTGATATTTCCTGCAACACATAGTTTTTCGTAATAGTAGAATAAGAAATGTCTCAAAGAATATAGACATAATATCCTGCTTTTTATCACTTTGCAAAGAACAAGGTACGGTTTCAATACAAATCTCGCCCTGTGTTTTTCTTAAAAATGAAAGTGATGTAAAAAAAGAAAACTCATGCTTTATGAATCATTGAAATTCCATGCAGAAAGATCTTGCAAATCATTTTTCTCACATGACCTTCTAAAAGCAAATTGTGACGTCATAAACATTTGCATTTTCCCGTATTTTCTTAAAAAGTTGCAGAAGACACCAATTTTCCATGGAAATTTCTTTCACATAATATTGTCCACAGGCATCGCCCACAAAGATTTTGAGATATGGGATTTTTCAAAGAATTTTACACAACATATCCGAAAATTATAGTGGGCGATGGCTGTGGACACTATTTTCTTAAGGAAAATAACCCTTGAAATGGGTCATTTTGAGGCTTTTTCTGTTTAGAACAGAGAAATGCATCAAATTAATGACGTCTTATTTCCTGAATGGTATTCCTTCATGCCATATTCTTTCCTGATTTATCACACTCATATACTCAACTAATATTTGAGCCAGTTTCAAAACTTTTTGAAGACATTAAATTTTTAGGACACGATAAAGTCAAAACTGTACCTTCTTCTTTATTTATCTTCTAAAGACGCTTAATCTAAATAAATGAAGTAAAAAGAAAAGGATACACAAAAATAACTTAGGAAGTCAAACAGTTTCAAAGAATGTTTCCAATAAGATTTCAATACAATACTTCCACTGTGTAAATTGAAAAAATTCCAAACATTCAAATTTTTAAACCGTTTCCTAAAACCTTGCATTAAACAGTATCTCTTTCTTCAGTTTCATAATCATAATGATTTGATTTCATATAATTTAACCTAACAACAAAACTTTATGATGAACGTGATGACTTCAACTTTTCCTTCCCTTACTTTTGTAGCACTGAACCCTTATCACCTGCAGATGGGGTTTATATTTCAAGTTCAGAGGTGCCATGGAGGAGTAAGTACCCCCTGTCGACTGGTCTCATCCGCCTTGTGCTCATTGTCATGACCGGGCAAACGGAAAATCCTTAGACAATTCAGCGTTTAAATAATGGTTTAGCAATTCGTATGAAAAACGTCAGTCAGCATTCGACTTATTGATAGATTATATATTAATTTTGCTGACAAAATCATTGTATCGACCATAGACCATAGAACTTTTCGAAATGGTGACTTTAAACGAGACTGTTGATATCCTAGTTTATCAACTTGTTTTTCAATAGTTTGCCTCGTTTTTAGAAATTATCCTATGTGGAGCATGCTCTTGCGTATCGAATCAACTGGGAGATATAAACCCCAAATGCAGGTGATAAGGGTATATTGCTATATAAATAAGGGAAGTTGATGAAAGAAAAGTTGAAGTCATCACGTTTATCATAAAGCTTGGTTGTTTGGTTACCATTAACGTGTTTTTCTGGTAAAATATCCAAATATGAAACAGATATGACAGAACTCTGTGGTATCTTTTATTTCAAGTTCACTGGGATATATCGAGTAGACATATCAATGTTAATTGATAATACGTTGTCGATATATCTGAATGTAAGTTGAAGGCCACAGCAAGTGTTTTCTTCTCATGTTTACGTTTTTGAATAAATTCTGCTTCATATGAATACAAATATAGGTCTGCTAATAACGGGCCGCAGTTGGGACCCAAGGGAATTCCAACAGATTGTTGGAAGACCTGATCTCTACATACATATCTGTAGATGAAATGCATAGAGATAAGGAACAGTATTCAAGCTCAAAAGTCCATTAAGCAATACAAATTTTGGAGCAGAGCAAACACGGACCTCTAAAACATGAGAGGTGGGATCAGGTGCTATGGAGGAGTGAGCATCCCTTGATGACCGGTCACACCCGCAGTGTGCTCCTTTTCATGATCGGAAAATAACGGAAAAATCCGTCGACAGTTCAGAGTATAAATAATGGCCTAACAATTAGTATGAGGAACGCCAGTCAGCATTTGACTTAATGATAAGTGATTTAGATATTGTCAAACAGAAACTCAAGCATCGTTTTAATATCTACTCCATAGAACTTGTGTGTATAATCAGAATGTGTCAACAAATTAATTTTGCAAATGACCAATATCAAGGTAAGTTAATTTATTAGTGCCATTTTTATTGAAAAATCATCTGTCTATGATATCAAAAAGCATTGACTTTAATTTATCGTGGGGAATGGTTGTTTAAAGTGTTGAAACTCGGACATTTTGATATTTGATGTTGTTATAATACTTAAGATTGTACCTTTAAGACACTATATTTGTTAATACGGAGAGATGTGTGTTTTATTGTAGCCTTTATACATAAATAGACATGCTGATTTTGGCATGGTTGTCTGACTCTTCAACTCCTTGACTGTACGTCACAAAATTGCTTCCATGCCATAACTTTTAAAGGTCAATGTTAGTGGTCAATAATTCAGGTTTGAAGAACAATAAGATAGTTAATTATGATTGAAATAGTCAAGAAAGATGGATATATTGATGCTTAGAACATTCAACAATATAGAATTGACTCAAGGTTACATCTTACTTAGGAAGGGGGAGACATCCCATTTTGCGAAATATTTGATTTGGAAAACTTTCCGCTGTAACAACACTCCCTTTACTACTATTCTGAAAATTGCGTAAGATATAAATAAACTCTACTCTACATAAGGGGGAAATCTCTTTAAAATTGTATATTTTTTCCTTAGTAGCTCATTGTGACATACTTAGTATAAACTTGTGTTTACTTCCTTCTTTGTAATAACATCTACTGAATAAATGCGCTCAGAAAAAGTTCTTTACAGTGTATCATGCCATGTGTATTCTTTAGAATAGAGGGTACATAAAAATTGCATTTTAGGCTTTCAAGAATGCCAAACTGGAGTTATTTAACATTTATCTTTTTTTCTCATTCAAGAAATTGTGATCACACGTAAAATATCCCATCTACCGTATCGATCGTGCAACGGAGTTTTTTTTTTTTACGGTTTTCATGATCATTTTTCTGACACTTGAATTATACTAATGTACTTATTTTCATACAATAGGTCTCTCTCTCTCTCTCTCTCTCTCTCTCTCTCTCTATATATATATATATATATGAAGAGAGAGAGACGCTAGGGTTGTCAGCGAATATAACCGGTTACTTCAGTACTCGTCAAAAGCTCCGAGTAATGAATACTTAAATCAATATTCGAGTACTTTGAAAAATAAGACCGTGCAATATTTTTTCAAGTTTAATTTTTATTTTAAGTTTTTTAAATGTATTTGTCATTTCAGAAATCATTATACCGATATCTCGATTACCTTGTGTAATTATTGAGTGTTATGCAAAAATTATGAAAATACAAATTAATACAGAGTAAATGTGACTCTGTTTTAAATTTTCTGAATTTTCCGATCAGCCAAAATTGTTAGACACGCATTTTAATGATATAACGCGTCCAATGGTCGAGAACATAAACATTGAAATTCATGAATTGTATTTATGTTTGATATGATATATATTGATAATCATTCCAAAGTTCAATTAAATCATCATTTAATATTTATTTTAAGTACGTGTATTTAAATATTTACTGAAAATATTTGATTATTATATTCTTCTTTTCACTCTTTGAACGTCGGCATTTGGATCCTGAAAATACTTTCTATCAAAAAGATCAACAAACAATCGCTAATATAGATTAGCATAAATTTTGATTTTTTTCTTGAATAATGACCCGGTACTCGAAGTTGAAATTCAGCAGAAATTGATCATTTGAATGAGGATTCACTGCTGGAGCCGACGTGGCGTCAGATAAAGTTACGTTTGCACACTCGACGGGGGTTTTATCCAAGTCTATCGTTTGAATATGGAACGAATTGTCAAATGGTTTGAAATGAGCCAGAATTGATCCCCTATATACGAACACAGGTTCATCACCAGGGTTTAATATCTTCAGGGGGACTGTACCGTTTGTTGAAATAGTAACAACTGATTTCACTAGTAGTAACCCTCTTCGCAAAAACAAATTATGTACAGAACAAACACCTGGTAAACCTATCATTTTGGTTTTCCTAACTTTGCCACTTATGAATATTTCTGAATTGGGTGGAACTGAAAAACTTGATCTACATCTAACTTTTGTACACTTGTTCTGACCTCTAAAAGTTAAAAATTTATCAAAAACTAAAACAATCTGGCCCCAAGACCATAAACTGAGAATAGACTTAAGTCAAAATTTTTATTTTTAATATCTTGAGTTTTATTTAATGTATTTGCTTAAAACTTTGCAATTTTATATAACATTTAAATTCAAATATATGATGAAAAATTTGTTTCATTCTCAAAATTATTTCAAAAGTTATATTGGTTTGAAATTTTGACTCAAGTCTGTTCTCAGTTGATGGTCTTGGGGCCTGTTTTGAAATCAAATAACAAGTACCTAGTATTGAAGGATGAGAGGCACAATCTAAAATATATACAAATATTGAATGTACTGTAGATGAACAAGGTGTCTGCACTGAGATACTGGCTGTTCCAAAGACGCAAACAGACTGATTATTGGACAATTTGACAGACTGTTCACTGCATGATCGAAAATTGGATTTGCTATTAAGTGGTAATTTATCATAGAGAGACTTAGAAATGATATTGATACTACTAACAGTATCTAACAGTGCAGTCTTTTTCATACTTTGGATTTTGACTGGCATGTACATAAATTCCCCAGCACTTTTTTCATCACATTCACTTTCACTATTCACAAAACACATTTTCACAATCAGAAATGTTGGCACTGTCTTAGTCATCGCCACAGGCTGTGGGTACCATTTGCAGACTGGGCGTGGCTAGTTTTTTGTAACAGTGCAACTATAACAGGTGTATCGGGAATTCCTCGCCTGGTGGGCTGGTGCTGGTCTTGGGCGATGAACGGGCTTCCTTTCTCGGTCCCTGGCCTCTAGGCGAACCATCCGTTCAACGAGCTGCGACAAAAACTTCTCCATGTGGTAGAAGTTGCCGAGAGTTCCTTAGTGGTGACTGCAGCAACCGAAACCAGAGCCGTAGACTACCGATATCCATAGGCCTCCCTTAATTTCACCTGCTGGAATGCGGCTTGGGGATTCTTAGGCTTAGCTGCCCTGACAAAGAATGCTAGTTGTTGGGGAAGTCCATTGATAAATTTTGCCGTCAGATCTCTCTCTGGTTCTCCAGTCTGGACCCCTTTTTAAGGACTTGGCTGTGGAAGCCTTCAATCGATGCCCCCAGGCTGGAGTGTCAAAGCATCAAACATAGCAGATTCCGCAATGATTGCCGGATCGCAAATACTTTTGGTGAGGTATTGTGCCTGAAATTCCTCCTTTAGGACAGTCCACGAAAGTTTATTGGTCACATCCAATGCGCTGAAACAGACCAGGGCTGGTCCCTTCAGATGATGGTGGAAGCGGCAATTATTCTATCATTGTCCCTCAAATTCTGCAAGGTGCAGAAATATTCAGATTCTTCCAGAAATTTCTGCGCATTTTCGGTAGTGTAGCCAAGAAATTTAGTGAGCTCGATTTTGGCAGAAATCGCTACAGGTGAGTTAAATGATGAACAGTCTGCTGGCATTTCAAGAACAGTTTGATTAGGCGAACAAAATCCAAAATATTCAGAGTTGTTATCCATGATGTGATAATTAAAAGTCCAAAGAAAAATAATTAAGATTCTCCACCATGTAATATTGTTGTCAAAATGATAAAAACGGTTTTAAAAGTTCAGAATTTATTACGAGTCCAAAAATATTAATTTTTATAAATTGCAATTTTAGAACGAACTGAATTTAACAAAGAAATTTCGTAGGTGGAACAAACTGAATTTTACAAAGGATTTTCAAAGATTAACTCACATTCAAGCTCACATGTACACATCTAATCTTTGACAACTCCCCTTACCAAAAATATTGCCTTCCTGCAAACATTGCTGCAAACTTGCTGCAAACATTGCTGCAAGCTTGCCGCAATGAAGCTAAAGAAACCATGACACTCTATACAAATCTTTGTGTTTGCAGCAAGTTTGCGGCAAGTATACAGCAAGCTTGCAGCAAATATTTTACCATGCAAATGAGATTTGCTGCAAGTCAGCAGCAAACACTGGATTTTCCAAATATGGAAACCTTGCTGCAAGCTTGCGGCAAACATTGCTGCAAGCTTGCAGCAAACATTGCTGCTAACTTGTGGCAAGCAGTATAATTATTGTTTTTGGCACATTCCTGCATACAAGCAGCAAGTTCGCAGAAAGCCTTTGTCCTGACCTTAATCTGTTAATTATAGAGAAAATCCACCACACGTGTCTGAAATGATGCAAGCTAGTTTCTGATGTGTTGATAGTCTCTCTTTACTTTTAGGTTCCTAGACAATGTTCACAAACTATTCTTAATAAAAACGTTTGCACATTACTTAACAATAAAATGTTACGGTTAATACCAATTTATTTGAAAACATATGAACATTTATAATAATTGATTTGGAACCTTTAATACATTTAAAGAAACATACAAATGTGATACTAAAATAAATATTAAAATTCATACATAGATTAAGATTTGACCTAGCAAGTAAATCTGTTACTTAAATATGCTTTATAGAGATAATTGTTTCATTAAAATAAAACAAAATCAGATCTTACCAGTTAGATGTTGTGTATGCCAATGTTCACCTACATCCAGAATTATGCTTTTGTAATCATTCAAAATGATATATATTCCTAACAAAATACTGTAACATCTACAATTTCAATTCAAACATTTCAAAATGGCGAATTCTGTGTTGACCCCAGTACAATCTGCATTTCATTGGCTGATTTGACTTGTTTACTGTTCTTGCGAACTTCCTGCAAACATTCAATTTGTTAAATGTTTCCTGCGAACTTGCTGCGAACAACAGATTGGCGTGTTTCTTGCAATGTTCCTGCAAACATGTTGAGTTCCTGCGAATTTGCTGTAAGCTTACAGCAATTGCTGCAATGTTTGCCGCAAGATCGCAGCTAGCGGCAATCATCTACGAACAAGAAAAATTTCTTCCTGCAAGTCTGCAGCAAACATAACAGTTTGGTAAGGGTCCACCCAATTTCGTACTGTCCAGCCAATTAACTTAAGGATAAGAAAGTTGCATGAACAGGGGGAATCCGTATGACATTAATTTACAAGACTGAAATTAGGTAGAGCTAAGCATGACAAATTCAAAGAACACGATCCTAAGATCTAACCATAAAGTCGATAACACGTATGAGTTAATGACATTGATATCGTGAGGCAGGAAAGAGATGTCAAGAATTAGATATTGCTACCATGTGCAAAAATGCCCTTTCTAAACATCAAATAAAAACAATTAACCTTCAACTACAGATGTCAAACGAGACCGAAAATTAATAGAACAAATATATAGAAATAGATTGATAATCAATAATTTGTCATTTATAAACCCTCATAATACATAATCATAACAACTCGATCAGAAAGGCAGGCGAGTAACCAGTTACTAAAAATCGGTCGATTGACAATCGTCATACATGTATATTTATTTTATACATCACGGACCCTATAGATGCGTACACAGCTACAGTCACTGGACACTGGCGTAAAAATGCACAGATGGCCGTAAAAGTTGTCAACTTTTTTCGATCTGGTTATTTATAGAGAGCAGATAGGGCTCGGAAATTTGGCAAGAATAAAAGTCAAAAATCTCTATTGACATCAATATACACAATTTTGTCTGATTTACTCTAGAATTTATCCAGTATGATAAACAAAAGCGCAACGACGGAAAACGGAGGAAATTCCGATTGTCATTTTAAACAAGTTAATTGAAGTTTATAGAACAGAACTGAAAATACATGTATCAAAATCTGGCAGATTGTTTGGACTATAAACAGTATTTGAAAGAAAATTGATTTCGGCAGTGTAGAAAAAAGTACGGATCTGAGAGAAAACCTGGGTGCACCATGCGCGACGAAGTCCAGCTTTCAAGACTGGTGAAAAATAACAGAAGGGAAACTTTTAAGATGAATTTACAAATGCTAATAAATGCTAACAAATTGAACACACCCGGTGAAACGTAAGATCAACAAAAACAGAGCTTGTGCCCTGCATACAAAAACAGTTTATGAATGACTGAATGAATGAATGAATGACGTGCAACAAATCAATGAGCACGGACTGACAATACTGGTGAGTTGGTTTTGCTTTCTCACATTTCTACTCTGAATTTTCTGGATGATATTTTTAATATTTTTCCTTAATACACAACAAAATGTCTACTTTTTTAAAAATTTATCAAGCCACGGTCTGTCCCAGCCAGATCTTTTGCAAAAATGTACAGAATTATAAGTTCAATAAAATAGGTAAATATTTTTCTAGGGCAAGCTAGGCCTCAGCAAATTTTATGCACAAAATTGAAAAAATTTTGTCCATTTTGTCCTCTTTCTTAAAAATAACGGAAAATCCAAATAATATCTGATGTCAAACACAAAGAATTGCCGATGATCAACTTCCAAACTATAATATTTTTTGTCAATTACGATTTTTCATACAATATTGTACAGTTGTATACATTTCTAGAGATTTCAAAATTTAGCTTTTATGGGGGCAAAAATAGACTTTTACCAAACTTTCTTTTCACAAGAACGGAAAAGTCGATCAAAGGTGACACCCAATCAGATTTATACACAATAGGAAGCAGGGTATAATAATCAATGTACAGTATCAAGCAGAGTAGACAATATTAGAAGACCTAGGTGTCATGATCCATGTCAAATCCCAAGTCCCTGGTCAACTAACAAGAAATTACAGTCATTGCACAAGAGTATGTGAGGCCGTTTTGGTATTTACTGTCATTAAATGATATCACCAATTCGAATAGGTGATATCACCTATTTAATTGGTGACATCGCCTATTCGAATAGCTGATATCACCAATTCAAATCAAATAGGTGATATCACTAATTCAAAAAGGTGATATCGCCTATTCATTTTGAATAGGTGATATCACTGATTCGAATATTTTTAAATATCACCCATTCAAACTATGTATGAAATAACAAATGCTCCCAAGATTATACATGTACTGTATACATTAACTCTATAAAAAGTAAACATTAAAATATATTTATACATAAATAGTGAAAACAGAGAAAAAGTATCAAGTAAATATAGCAAACTGTTTGTAAGTAAAATACAGATATAACTTTAGAACGATCGATAACATATGGGGGTTTAAATTGTTTCACACTACATCACAGGAAAAAGGACAGTCCGAAGTTTTTCTTATGTAAATTGAGCTGTTCTATGGACCTTTTTTGAGTACTTATAACTTACGAACAAATGCCCCCTCCATTTGCTCGCTTTTTGCCCAGAAAATGTGATCTTACAGCAAATCTTCATTGAATTTGACAATTGCAATGCTGAAATAGTAGAGATTGTGGCTTAAATTAAGTTCAAAAAGTCCAGAGAAACTTTTATGAACATTTGAAAAAGTTTGTTTAAGGGAAACGAAGTAAATATTATCGATTTTGAATCAGGGATAAAAAAATAAAATTGCTCTTTTATAATTTCATCTTATACTTTGCATTAAAGATAAATTATCTTGAGGTAGGTACCTACATTATATAATGTTGTAAGAAATGCATATTGGTGATATCACCTTTTCGAATTGGTGATATCACCAATTCAAAACAAATTGGTGATATCATCAATTCTAATAGGTGATATCACCTTTTCGAATAGGTGAAATAATCTATTTGATTTGAGTGAGTGATATCACCTATTTGATTTGAAAAGGCGATATCACTTTTTCAGCTATTTATTTGGAATAGGTGATATCACCAATTCGAATAGGTGATATCACTTATTTGAATATTAAGTGATATAACCTTTTCAATTTGAATGAGTGATATTACCTATTTAAATAGGTGATGTAACCTTTTCGAATAGGTGATATCACTAAACGGCAATAAATACAAAAACGGCGCCTGGTACAATGGTGACAGGTTTTGATTAATTATTTTTACAAAATTTATAGTTACACAAGATCATAACAAAATATGCACTAAGACAACTAATTTGATACTTAGCATGAAATAAAAAGAACTAAAATTGGCGAAGATATATATATATATATATATATATATATATATATATATATATATATATATATATATATATATATATATATATATATATATATATATATATATATATATATATATATATATATATATATAATATTTTTTAGCAAAATTTTAAGCAAAGATTGGTGAATTGTATAGCACACATATACTAGAAATATCCGTGACATGGTTATAAAACTATAAGAAGTATTTCATCTTCTAGACTTCCCTTAAAAGAAGGACCCCAGCTAACAAGTTACCTATTGCTTTCAAGGCAGGATAAGGAATTCCACTTTCTATACAAAAGACAAATTCATCATAAAACTTTGAATAAATAAATTCATTTGTTACATTTTTATCGTTAGAAGGAAATGATTTCAACCTACATATTCAAAATAATTAGCGATTTTTTGGTCACAAATGCGTTTGGAAAACTGTTCTGACAGAAGAGCCAACTTTCATACAAAAATGTATAAATTTAAGATTTAGAAATACATAAAGTTATACATACAGTAATCATAATTTAAATTTGTAACTATTTTCTCTGCAGAGTACTTGTACATGTGAATGTTAAGAAAGCCCCATGGATGATTGTTAATTGTAATGCTATGTTAATGTAAGTATTAAGCATTGTTCCATAGATCCCTTGACTCAACAATAACCCTGCACAGACGGATGCATGCGGTCATCACTTAGCTTTAAATGAGTAAGATCTACTAATATCTAGACATAACAAAACACTTCTTCAAAGTGCATGACATGATTAGTGACTGTATTAGCATATGATAGATGTTTCCTTTCAATTCAGATGCTGATAAAATGGAAAGTGGGTGCAATATACAGGTCATTATGTTTGTTGGTTTGAGGTAAAATAGAGCTACATGACAAACCTCATCAAAAGACTAGTGAATGAGAAATCTAATCTATCGAAGTGAAAAAAATAAATATATATACATGTATATATTTTAACGTGCAATGAAATATCGATTAGAAATGAGCAGTAAAAATAATAAGGACATGAAATCACTTCGTATCTCTTAATTTCATTCCTTTGAAGTAATTCTAATTTTTTTCAAACATGAAATTCAGTCCTGAAATGCTTTTCTGTACTCTGTATTTTTAAACGACATCTCAAGGCGTTTTACTACACATGTGCTTTTAAATAACATTTAATTGTGAACACTAGTATATTTTATTTAAACCCAGTGATCATTTAGACTTTATTTGATATTTTAATATATGCATTGTTTTTTATTATATGTATGTATTTAATTGTATGTACAGCGCCAATGATTGCATATTGTATGTAAAATTGAGCGCTTTAACAAATTTTAATAATAATAATAAATGAGCAGTAAAATAATAAGGACATGAAATCACTTCGTATCTCTTAATTCCATTCCTTTGAAGTAATTCTAATTTTTTTCAAACATGAAATCCAGTCCTGAGATGCTTTTCTGTACTCTTCCATAGACGAACCTTGTATACATATTGTAACTGATATATCGTGAATCCAACTGAAGCTCTAGAGTTGTAGCGTCGTCCTGGTAAATGTTTTCGTGTTGGGGAACAGAAAATGTCACAGAGGCAAAGATTTGGAGAGTAAGCTAGATAAGGAACGACAATAACCACCTTTTACTATGGATATTTCTGTGAATTGTTGCACTTATACATCTTTCTAGTATTATTATATGATTGAATAATTCCTATTTCTCTGCTTGGCTGACATCCAAAATTGTAGATATGATCACATGCATGTGAACTTCAAGGTGAACATTATACATTTATTGACTGGGTTCGAGGGCAACATGCGTTTTGTCGGACCCAAGAATCAAACTGTTTGCCTGAGGCCGTTAGGCCGAAGGCGAACAGTTTGGTTCGAGGGGTCGACAAAACGCATTTTGCCCGAGAACGCAGCCATTAAATGTTTTGTTATACCTTTAATTTATTTATTCTATTATTTTTTTTACCTGTATGTCGAACAACAAACGAATGCAAATGAGATTTAGCTGACCCCGCCTATTATGTGACGTAAGCGGTCCGACATCTCATCGACAGGTCCAATATCTCGCTCTGTGGTCAAACATCGATGTTTTTATGCCCGCTCAGTGAAACATTGGAAATGTTAGACTTTTATTAGCATTGATTTATATAGGAACAAATTTTTAAAGGTATAACAAAAGACATTCAGGCCCGTAGGAAGCAATTTCAGTTGGGGGGGGGGGCAGCCATGCATTTTCAGTTGAGGGGGCACTATCAATTACCAAAAAATCCTTGACAAGCAAAAAAAAAAAAAAAAAAAAAAAAAAAAAGGTCATCAGACGTTTTTATTGAAGTGGCACAAGCATAAAGTATCTATGTTTTCTATAGTCATCTATATATCGGCAAAATTATTGGGGGCCCTTGCCCCCACCCCCCGCTTCCTACGGTCATGACATTTACAATGTACTTACTGAGTTCGAGGGAAACATGCGTTTTATTAGACCCAAGAACCAAACTGTTTGCCTGAGGCCGTTTGCCCGAAGGCAAACAGTTAAGTTCGAGGGATCGACAAAACGTATTTTGCCCGAAAACACAGTCAATGAATGTTTTGTTACTAGTATACTAGTATACCTTTTATTTTTTTGACATATGTATCTTGTGCTGGTTTCCATGATAAAAATTTCCTTTACCCGCACTGCAGTTAAACTCGGTCAATTTTGTCACTGTCGAACATCAACAAATATAAATAAGATAAAGCTGGTCCCGCTCACATTTTTTATGACCGCTCAGAAAAAAATGGAAACCTTTGACTTTTCTTTGTATAGATTTATACAGGAACCAAGTTTTAAAGTTATAACAAATCCTTTTGGACAGTTTGGTTCTTGGATTCGACTAAATGCATGATGCCCTTGAACCCAGTCAATAAATTTATATTACTTCTTCTACATTGGATCGGGAATTTCCAAATGGATACAAATAGTTTTGAAAAGTTTTTTCACTTGCACAAGACTTCCATTCAGGTGGACATAGCATTCAGGTACATAGACTCTTTGGTGAGACGTGGATGTGACCTGACTCCCTCCTCACACTTTATTCTGAAGGTTAATTTTTACTTTTCATTTAGTATAAAATGTTCAAATGTTGAAAGACTGGTCCCCCTGCTAATCGACTTTAACATCCCCCAAAATAAAATCGGGAGTTTCAAGAACTCTCCTCTTTTGCAGGGAGGGGCGCTACTCAAAAAAAAAAAAAAAAAAAAAAAAAAAAAAAAAAAAGCAGGTACGTTGTAATTCTCATTCACCTCTATCCTATTTCTTTGCCTTCTGTTGGAAAGCAGAAAGAAGTGGGCTTGTTAGAAATTGGACCTAAATCCTTAGACAAGCAGCTTAATCATACGTATATTTTACTCCTTCGTGTATGTTTTATCAAAGTGCATCAGTTGAATGTGTATTAAAATGATTCAACGTATTGAGATATACAAGAAGGACTAGAAATTCAAGAAGTACATTCTAATTTTTGTTTCATGAAACTTACAGCTTGCATTCCACAAAAGTCAAAAATCACATTTAGACACATTCATTTTTTTTCCTGCTTTTTTTCATATTCGGTATCAAAATGTTAAAAAAAACCCCCTAATTTTAAACATTTTTAGCCATTTTGGAAAAAAAGAACTGATCATTTATTACCGTAATATTGCGTAAATACATATACATATATATCATAGCTACATGTACTTCAGATCTTGCCAGCATAAAATGTCTTATTACTGTCACTTAACATAAGTTAAGTATTTTTTTTGTGGCGAATGATTCACTCTTTAGACTTTAGCCACTCGACAAAATGAACAGTGACAAATCCATCTATGACTCTGCCTATCAATAACAATCCCACTTTATCAACTCCCTCAGTCCAAAGGATAATGTGCCCAAACTACGTTCTGTAGCCATTTTTTCTACGACGAATTATATTTATTCTTCAACGATTTTTATTGTTTTCAAACAAAAATGAATAAATACGACGCCTTTTGAATAGTTTCAATAGTTCCAGCACATTTTAACGAGGCCGAGTCTAATTATTTCTACCTTAGAGATTTTGATAAATTTTCTTAAATTAATTTTTACTATTATATTTATTGCTTAAGATTAAAAAATCGAATGTTTACGTCCCGATTTGTTAGGGGCCATCTCAAAAGTTGTCAAATTTTACTATTGGACCCTATGGGAATTTGTTGGAAAAGCGCCAAATTATAACATTTTTTCCATATATTTTGTATTTCTGCCCTAGAAATTTCTTTTTCAGCCAAGTACATGAAAGCTATTGTAAAAAGTCACCAAATTGTGAAATTTAAAAAAAGTTAACCATCTAGGTTGGTGTAGGATTTACTACAAAGTATATTTTTTTCAATGTCCAAAACCTCTAAAATTGCCATATTGCGGTATTTGTATATATCGGTGCAGATGAATTATCGGCGCAGATGAATTATTTTGGTAAAAAATAGCAATGTTTATATTGCTAATATGTTTCTTTTGATGTTCTATCAACAGTTTTTAGTAAAATATCCATGGACGTCTTGAATATAAAAGCGAGTTGTATGTCATTCTTAAGCGTGTCACAGTTGTAATTAAATTGTTATTATTATTTAATATATGCTTTGCGAAATATTTAGTATCGTAGTCCGATTGGCGGATAGCCAATCGAATACAACCGGTTTTGCAGGTATGTTGAGAGTCATGTGCGAGTGTTTTGTTTTGTACAGGTGAATTTCTATTTTTAGCATTTCTATACGTATGACTGAACAGTGAACTACCATTGACCAATGGATTTCACTTTACTAATTTATATGCATGCTTTTACTAACTCGTGCACTATACGTATAACAGGCCCGTAGGAAGCAATTTCAGTTTGGGGGGGGGGGCACAGCCATACTTTTTTCAGTAAACAGTTGAGGGGGCACTACCAAAAAAAAAAGGTAATCAACTACCAAAAATTCTTGACAAGCGAAAAAAAAAAGGTCATCAGACGTTTTTATTGAGGGTTGAGGGGGCACCAGCATATACTACCTATGTTTACTATAGTAATCTATATATCGGCAAAATTATCGGCGCAGATGAATTATTTTGGTGCCCCCCCCCCCCCCGGTTCCTACGGCCATGTATAAAGTAAGAAACCCGCCAATTTTCCCACCCCAAGCTATTGTGCCTTTGCGGTAACAGATAACGTATTTGTTATACCTTAGATTGATTCAATCGATGTGTATTATTTATTTCGGACTTTAATACTGGATGCCTGGTAAGATGTTCATTAATCTTGTAATTCATTTACTTGTTAAATATATGTAACGATCTTCTGGCAGTCGTATTAATATCTTAATTACCATTACTTTTCGTTAATGTTTAAATGTCTTTAAATGTCTTTATGTTTCGTGTTTGTCCATGTCTTTTGTTTTGTATGAATGTTGTGAGTGTGTTTTTCTGTTTTCTAGGTTTTTTCTGTATCCATAATTAAATTAATTGAGACCGAACCAGTTTTGTTTTAACTGAAAAAAGCAAGACCGTGACCCTGTGACAAGCGTCAGGCATTGCTCACAAAATTGGAAAACAGTGACGTCGTTAGAGCCATTTTAGCGGTTTTTTCCTAATGATTGTCGTCAAAGCATAATTTCAGACCCATAGGTGTTACAGATAATGTTAATTTTGTATTAAAATCACAATATTTGGGAAAGGTGTAATGTCGCAAATATGACTGCATGAAATTAAAAAGCTGCCCAAAGTCATGCGCATTCGAATTAGACTCGGCTTCGTTAATTTTGAGGATTATATGCACTGCATTTTCTATGATTTTTAGACCCCAAGACAGAAATCTTCGGCCTGGTTTGCGACAATACGTTTTTTATGAAAAGAGAAAAGGCGGATCTTAGTACAATAGAGGGGTATGCATGTCCGAGGAATCTACTTTATATGGCTATTGTTATTATTTCGCACATAGTCGCTTACTGAGAACAATTGTCCAATCCGATGACTGAACGACAAAACATGCTCATTTACTACATGTTCTTACGTAAGAAAAAAATAATTTCGTCGATCTGTTCATAATGGGGAAGGCCAGCTAGATTTAAAGATTTTACAATGTTTAAAACATAACTTTTGAGCGCAGTTTATAGGTACAATTTTCTCCTTTCACATATAGGTGGATTTCATTAAAATACAGCGACCACCCAAAAGAGAAAAATATACCTACTTGTGCTCGTATATTTTAAGGGCTTCAAAGAGTGGGACGGGGCCAAAATTGAATTGGAATGGGAATTGGATTTAAACATGGCACCCCTGCTCAAAATGAAGATAAGTATCTTCCAAATTATGTTTCTTTTTCGGTAAAAATAATATTCCATGAGAGTACACATATACAACTTTAGATATTTAGTTTTTGTCAATTTACCGAGGGCCGTATGGCACATCATCCTTTGTCTTTCAAGAAAAAAATCCATCTGTTTGATCTCATTCAATCACATAGTGGCAGTCATTCTCAAATTACTTCCTCTTACTTAAATTCTTAATGAAAGGAGATAAATTTCATGACAAAGATTTGGAAAGAGAAATGACTCGAGTTTACACTGGGCAATAATTCGCGCAGTTTATTGAAATGAAGCGTATTTATGCTTTTAAAGCAATTATTTTAAAATAATTTTTCAAAAACAACATTTTTAGAACAGAGGTTAAAAATCATATACGTGTTTTAAGATCTGATATTTTTAATAATAATGGGTAAGATGGACGTCGTTGTTGTGGGTTTGAAATTGTAATTGTGAAATTATGATCATAAACTAAAGTTTTCTAATAGGGGTTCAGAAAAAGCGTTATAAAAGAAAAAAGTATAAAATATATGATCATAAACTGAATTCTCTAATAAGGGGTCATAAAAAGAGTCATAAAACAAAAAGTATAAAATATGTGCTCTTAAACTGAAGTTCTCTAACAAAGGATCATAAAAGTGTTATAAAAGAAAAGTATAGAATATACACATGAAGTAATTATGCTCCTGAAATTTTAAATACAGGAATTTAAAAGTCCTGCAGTTATATTTTGCTATGACTATTTTCTGTATGAGTCCTTAGTATCTGTCATTTTGTAGTACTCCATAAAAACAGGAAAATTTCGTAAGTTTTGACATTTTGAGATGCCCCCTCTGGATTCTGGATACATGTAGAATTTCGTGTTTCTTATATATAATACATACTATAGTATTAATCATCACATGTTATAATTTGAGCAAAAAATTTTTGGAATTAGCTTTGAAGTGTGAAAAAAGCATTTCCTCATACAATTCTTTCTTAAATTTTACTGTAATTTGAGACGATCCATTTAAATTAATTTAAAAGGTAGATTTTCATGTACACTGTAGGCTACGGTTGAGATTATCTGGTACTGCTACATGTTTTGAAAGTTAATAGTTTCTCAACCGTACTTTGACATTTTTTATTGGTTTTGTTAAGGACCCCATTGGAAATAAGCCATACTGGCTTTCATAGGCTATCCTTGGGTTTAGGCATATACAATATACATGTATAATTATTTATAATTATTTATTTGATTTATAATTAATGACAACATAATATTTCTTATGAAATTTATGTTTTAAAATTCATTTCCTTAATTATGTCCACCCTTTTTAATATGTATATCAACCATACCACAACGTACATTGCCAATTGCTGAATAAAGAATATTATTATAAACTCCTGTTCCTCATTCAAAATGACGGTAACAAGACATGTACTAAAACATCAACTACACGGAATACTTTTAATATTTATACCTTTTCATACATAGAAATGATGTATTATTTTCTAAATTTTATTCTTTTTATGGTACATTATGTTCTAAATTTAATTCAGTTTTTATGGTACATATCAGCAATTCTTTTTTTCATCTTTGATATCACACAATCCATACTTCATAGAAAATGCAATATTTAAGGAGCACAATATTTCTTAAATGTCCATCCTGGAAGGAGAGTCTTTCATACCATGTATAAACACATTGAAATTTCTTTGCTGACACAATCTGTAAAAAAGATAATGAAATATGGAGATAACGAACAGTATTCAAGCTCAAAGTCTATTAAAACCACACAAATCGGCAGCAGAGCAAACAAGAATCTCCAAAAACATCAGAGGCGGGATCAGGTGCCATGGAGGAGGAGTGAGCATCCCCTGCCGACCGGTCACTCCCGCCGTGTGCTACTTTAACGAAATAACAGAAAAATCCGTCGACAATTCAGTGCGTAAATAATAGTCTAAGAATGAGTATGAAAAAGTCTGTCAGCATATGACTTAATGATAGATTGAATCTGCTGACAAGGTCATTGTATCGACCATAGAACTTACGAAATGATGACTTTAAACGAGACTGTTGATATTCTTGTTTTATCAACTTGTTTGTCAATAACTTACCTCATTTTAGAAATTGTTCATACGTAGAGCATGCTCTTGTAATGTGCATAAAAGTTTCTGATGTTCCTTACGCTACTGAAATTTATCATAAAAAATCGTTTCCTTGCTAGCCAATTATTTCACTTGCAGGTGCATTCATCATAGATTGGTCACACTCGAGATGGGTAAATTTAATTTGAAAGGAACAACATACTTTTACCTTTTTTCAAGATGCGGTTAAGGATTTTTGTTAAGACGTTTAAAAAAAGAAACAAATGTATTGCAAAAATTAGATTCTGCATATCTTTTATATTTACCGAATATTAAGTTTGTAACTAACAATTGAACGTATCTGCAAATACTTTCAAAAAACATGAAAAAGTTGCTCTCAGATCAATACATTTTTCTCAATGGGATGAGGAAAGTCAGAGAAAATTAAATTTAGA
This sequence comes from Saccostrea echinata, assembly GCF_033153115.1. NCBI lineage: Eukaryota > Metazoa > Mollusca > Bivalvia > Ostreida > Ostreidae > Saccostrea > Saccostrea echinata. The sequence goes on along the minus strand of NW_026889765.1, from coordinate 10,183,675 downwards.
GCTGCGAACATATACTAAGTTCAAAAGACCATCTAATCTGAATTAAGATAAATTTGTGGCATGAACTATAAGAAAAGGAATGCATTTTTTTAAAGTTAATATAATAAACAAATGAGCAAAAGAGGATATTGAACGATCTTAGATAGTTTAATCAGTGAAGGATATAATTAATAAAAAAAAATAAGGCATAAACTGTAAGTAGGACACTTATAAAATTAAGTAATATAAATACATGTAGGAATCATCAATCTTTTTATATAAATACAAAACACACATTTACACGGGCGTCAAAAATCAAGAATACAGTTGTGTAAATATGATTATGATGTTACTCAAAGTATAGCTTTATATTTAAATTCCATTTCCGATTTTTTTGAGTTCATGAAGACTTTTCATGCAGGCAAAATATTATGTTTGGACTACTGAAAGCCTGTAAATAATTTTATACCTACATTGGATCCATATTCATCTCTTCATAATCTGGTATTACTTTCGTAACATCTAGCACGAGTAACTTTGACCATATCTTCAGAACCCTGACTCTACCTTGGTCACGAGGCACTATAAATATGACCACTTATTATTAGGTGTATATAATTTTTGAATTGACAAATCCTATCCTATCCTATCTTCTATGTTCTGTAAAAATTACATTGATGAAAAAGTAGAATATAAAGAGAAGAAAACATTTTACACAGATTAACCTATGAAGCGATGTATTCTTTGGAATATTTGAAAAAAGGTATAGTTTATTATGTTAAAGTTAGAATTATGTTATTATGTTAGAAAAGTTAGAATAAATCACAAAGTTCTTAACGCGATGTTACCTGAACCCGATCCAGGCCTTACTATTTGAGTAGAGCAAGCATTTCTTATAACAATACTTATGTCATAATGGTCAGCAACAGCTTGTAAGATAGCACCGTCAGGCATCTCACCATTTCGTCTATGGCGGCTGCTTAATGGAAAAAAATATCTTAAAGCATATTTTCTTTGCATCCTAAGTAGATTATCTGATATTAAATATTGCATACATTTTGTGCATTAAAAACTGGTATATTTGCTGTCTACAATAGTATCTATTGTCTAATCATATTTTTTCATTTCTAAAGGAAAAGCAAATATATATCAACTTTTACCAAACTATACTTCAACTCTTTATAAATTGGTCAGTTCTTAAAAATATAACCAATAGATCTTGAGAATATTTGGTATATTTGATGGCTATTATGTAAAGATGTCTTTTGCCCGGACTTCAATTCACCCTTCACATCGAATTGAAACATTAAATGTTTCAGAAAAGTATACAAAAATGGAAATATTCATAGTATTTTGTATGCTATTTTCAAAGTCCCTATCATTGATATGAAATGAAATATAAATAAACTGTATTTTAAAGAAGGTTCGATAGTAAAGTTTCACAGTTTATCAAAGTTCCATAGTACATATACATGCATAAAGAGTCAAAATTGTCATAGTAAATCAAAGAATCAAAGTAACGTATCTAAGTATTAAAGTATGCGCTAAAGTATACAGTTATTTAATGTCGTCTTAATAGTCAGTAGACCATAATATTCTTCCAAAGTTGTTTAAAGGAGCTCGATTTTTTTTATTGTCCGAGGCCAAAGGCCAAGGGCAATAGAACAAATTCAGCCGTTCCCAACAAGGAAGGGAGAATGTTATGGTTTATTGATTGTTTTATTACCTAATTACATACTGAGTATTTAGGCGCTGTATCGCATATTTTTGTTGTGTTGTCATATTTATATTTATGTACATTATTTTGATTTCATATAATATTACATTAAATTAAATTAAATCAAATCTGGTATCTCAAAAACATTAAAGAAGTTTTTACAAATTTGAATTAACAATTTTCCCTCAAATCAATAACATAAAATTTTGAACACTTTTTACATGTACAAACATTCCTCATAATAAATTTCTGACATCATAAATAAGTGCTTCAACATAAACGGAACTTTTTATATATTGTAAATTGTCATCTACAAATTTTTTTTAAAGACTTTCTGATACTACACACAATAACATTGAAGTTGTCTTTAATACGTCGATCGATATATCCCAGGGAACTTGAAATAAAAGACACCACAGAGTCTGCCACACCTGTTTAATAATTAAATGTTTTACTGGAAACAAACATTCATGGCAAATTAACAACTGAACAACATGAAAAATAGAAGTTTACTTTAAACCATATGCATGTCCCTCGAAAGGGCGGACCAAAACAAAATCTTGCATGGATGTATATTGGAAGAAACTTTATAAACTTTCTCAAGAATTGCACGGTCATGCTATACAAGCATTTTCAGCTAATGTAAATTCATGGCCCATGGAGTTAGAGTAGGGCCACATAATGGATATTTTTTTTTAATTGGAGTATAAAGGAAAAATTCTTCTCTAGAACAGCAGTGCCATGATTGTAATATATTTTCGTAGTGCAAATTCACGTTTGTTCGAATCATGGTCCCTAGGGTAGGGTGTGGCTACAATGGGGGATAAGAGATTTACATACAAACTAGGTGAAATCCCGCGCAAGCGCGGGAATTGAATTTATACCACTACAGACAGAAAATATATTGTAGTTTCTACTTACAGCCTACAGGCTTATAGCAGGAAGAAATACTTTGTTCAAAATCCGCATGAAGTATATGTACGTCTCCACCCCCCCCCCCCTTGTAAAAACTTGAAAAATAACAATTTTATTAATTGATGTTTATTGTGAAACCTGTTATACTATATTATGGATATTGTACTTCAGATGCTGAGCTCTTATTACATTTCTGTCAAGGATAAAAGCAGCGAATATGTACATTTTACTGATAAATTGATTTGGGGGGGGGGGGTTAAAAATTCACAGGTACTTGGGTCTTGGTTTATAAATATTTATGTACCTTATTGATATGTAAAAATGTACTTTACTTTTTTTTTTACATATCTATAAGGTGTATACATATTTTTAAACCAAGGCCCAAGTACCTGTGTAAAATTAGCTTTTAACGCCTTCTGAATAGGCCGAGTATTTGATACAAAAGACTGTATTCAGAAAAAAAAAACTGAAATGTATTGATTAAAGCGCAAATTTTACATATTCAATTGTATTTAAACAATATCTTATTCATTATTTTTTTTTCTTTTCATGTAAGCAAGTTTATTACGAAGTACAAATTGTACTTCGGGTTCGTTGTCACGATGCTCTCAGTAAGGAATAAAATACAAATTTTACCGGTAAATTTATTAGGAAAACCTACTACATGTATGTGTAATATAGTCTTTCGATATATAAATATATTCACAACTTAGAGTGCGTTATCAATGATTTGCCATTATTTCAATGACCATTCACACAAAAACTTTTTTTCATGTTCATCCAGCTTCTGTTTTCTCTTTAACATCGGGCTCGATGCTATATGATGTTCTAGAAGCTTCCGTCAATATCAAGATCGGTGAATGGTGAAAATAATTTGCATATCTCTCTTTTTTATCGGTTATCACAACTTATTTCTTTTATATCATTTAAATCAAGTTTTGATTGAATAATTCAGTGATGACGTTTTATGAAATAAATAAACGCTTGCTTGTTGTCAGTTTCGTTAAATATTGCCAGTAACTTAGATCCGCCAACCGGAAACGCCACCATACTCACGTTTTTGCTATTTCATGGCTGTTTATAGAAAATAAAAGTAGACTTTTAATTTAATGTACGATACTTACTATGCGAGTGAAATCTAAATATAGTTTACGGACATCAGCTTGTATCTAGTGTATTGTTAGAGGAGTAAGTAAGAACTCTGGTGCACCCGTTTCGGAGTTTATTTGCAAAATTTATTAATTTATAAGTATAGATATATAGGAAGTTAAAGAGTATCTTTTCAATAGTATGCAAAATACTTATAATTAATTTCGTGGATTTGATTATTTTTCCATGTTATGGACCCAGGATTACGTTTAATCTAACATAGAGTAGAATTTCACATAACTCGTGTATACTAGGGAAAATATTCTTCTCTAGAAGAGCAAAGCCATGTAAATCATATTGATATTACATATAAATACTTTGTGTACTCAAGTTTGGTTAAATCATAACCTATGGGAATTTTGGCAACAAGGCCCAAATTTTTCATAGGAATAAAAAGGGAGAAAAAGTCTTTTATAAATCTTCTAATGAAGAACGGAAATGAGCATTCTGGACCACTGACTACTTGTTATGAATACATCTACTCCCGTCTAAATTTCCTAATTACAAAGATGAACAATTTAATTCAGAGACATCAGTCATATCAGTGTATGAAACTTTCATGCTGATTTAACTACAGGTCATCATATTGTTCTTGTGAATATGATGTTTTATTGATTGGTTCTACGTAATTCTTTGCACAACCTTCTACGCCCAGTACTTTGAAAAAATACAAATCTGAAACGAATCTGCGCCACACAAGGAAACCTGTATACCAATCTATTATACAATGTAAGAAACGGTGCACTTCATCCTATAAAAATACTTTACTTCATGTATGGTTGAAATGGGAGGTTAAACGTTTAATTGAAGTCCTTGTTTGATACATAAACTATCTTTCTTGACCCTGTCATGTAAAAGTTAGATCACAGGACTTACTCTTAATCAAGAAAAGTAGTAATATTGCGCTTTAGGAAATAGTAACATTTACTAGGTATTATTAGGTGAAACCGGAGGGGACTATAGGTTTCCTCTGAGTCTGTCCGTCCGTACGCTTGCAGATACTGTGCTGATTTTTGGTATGTGACTTTACCTTGATGAGTTATAGATCAAGTTTGCATTTCGTTCCGCTTCATTGATTTTTTGACGGAATTATGGCGTTTTCAATTCTTAACGGGAACCAGATTACACTTACCTGTAGGTGACTAGTATTGCTAATGCAATACTCTCAGAATTCTTGTTACAATTTGAAAAATATTAATGTTTAACTGCATTGCGTTGCAATGCAATGTTTGTAAAGGCATCACTTAAACCCATGGATGTATGAGTTTTTTGTTACATGGATGCCATTTGCTGAGGGAAAAAATACGTTCTAGTGTTAAATATCAATCTAATTTCTTTGATAATTTTCCGATCCAATTTGTTAGTTTTGAATTAAAATCAGAAGTCATTGAAAATGCTCACTTGTACAAACCTTAAGAAATGTTCATATCTCTCATTTCGACCACGGTGGATTAATGGACTGTATAGGTCTTCCAGGTTTGACATATAGTTAAGAATGGTTTGACGTACATAAAAATGATTTGTTCGATCACCATGAAAGTTCTGAGCTACGACTTTGTAGAGACTATTCCCATCTCCTGAAAAAAAAATTTAACAATGTAAATGAGCTTGTTGTTTGGTGATACAAACAAAATGTATTTTAACTTTTAGCAGAGAATCTGATTAAAAAAAAAATCATGACATAATTTGTTTTTAATTTCATCCATTTGGGAGATGCATATTCACATTTGTTACAAGTCTATGCATTAATCTAAGTATATACTTTTCAAAGTTTTAAATTATCATGCAGGGGATGCTTACTGCTCCATGGCACCTGATCCCACCTCTGATGTTTTAGGGGTCCGTGTTTGCTCTGCTCCCGATTTGTATTGTTTCAATTGACTTTTTAGCTTGATAATCGTTCGTCATCTCCATATTTGATACTTAAGTCTCTATAAAAACTGGGACCAGCAAAAATATATCATTGCGCAAATTAATTCTGTGTGCACCTGTAGGGAAACATAGGAATCCAAAATTAACAGTACTGTTAATACCTCGAAAGAAAAAAGATAATCGTTTTCTTTTTAAAAAGACCTTCCACCACAAAATATAGTTTCTCACTTAATGCTGGTTTTGGAATTTTATTGAATAAAGTTAATTGGCATTGTAGTGTCAGTTTTTGATTTAAGAACTAAAATATGATGCAGAATTTTTTAAATAGATAGATTGATTGATTGTACGTTGCTTCACGTCCCGTTCGAGAATTTTTCACTCATATAGAGACGTCATGATCACCATATACCAGTGAAGGGCTTTAAATTTAGACCTTTACTCGCACTCAGGGCCATTAAGCAGTGAGGGTTCTCTATGGTGCCAACACCCAAGTTGACACGGGACCTTGGTTTTTAAGGTCTCATCCGAAAGACCCGCAACTTTCATTTCAAAGTGCCGAGCGCTTGGTGAAGGAACGGTTGCTATTTGTTTAGGTCAGTCGTGGCCGTGATTCGAACACACAACCTTCCGATCACTGAGCGAGCGCTCTACCGACTGAGCTGCCTTGACGGTTTTTAAATAGATGTTCAGGCAAAAATCTGCTCAAAAGATAACAATCATAGTAATTTGGTAATCAATTACTACATCTATGAGTCCTTACTGAAAATGGCACACACTTAAAAAAAAGTTTTTTAAAGACATTCCTGTGATCAAATTTATTTAAAATTGTAAGGAATCAATAAAAACGTTAATAACTCAATTCCTGCAAATGTATATATATATATATATATATATATATATATATATATATATATATATATATATATATATATATATAGAGAGAGAGAGAGAGAGAGAGAGAGAGAGAGAGAGAGAGAGCTTGTCATTAATGAAAAAACTTATATACAATTTTTAGTTTCATAGAAAGTTTACAGTATGTCTGAGGAATGCCATCTCTTAATATTCAGGCCATTTCTGTTCTCATTTATAATATCGAAAAAAAATTCTACCCACACATTCTTGAAATTCTTGATAATCTCCACACTCCCTGAATTTTAGGTTATTATGTTATTATGTTATTACGTTATATTGACTTAACAATAATAGGTTAGACAATCAATCAAAAAATCCCATAAAAGAGATACTGTATGTAATGCAATTTTTTTTGCATATATATAATGCATATAGCAACAAATATAATAGTGACAAGCAGGACTTGAATACATGCATGCATTATTATGTTCTTGAATTCACATAAGATTTTGAATATTCTATGTCGTTTAATCCATTCAGTGACTTGTTGACTCAACATGATCGTTACTAATCAGTCTTATTCAAAATGAAATATGATCAGTCATGTTCAATTATGAAATAAGCAATTATGAAAGAATTATGCAAGAAAAAAAAACTTTAAGATTGGGTTAGTAACATGAAATTTTTCACTGGGATAGAAATTATACAATGTAATAAGACACTCACCGAAGAATTTAAGTGTCCAAATGACTCTCCTCCAGGTTTTATTAATTTACATAAAAATTCAAATGAAAGTATAATAAGTGAGATTCTTACAAAACATCTCCACAAGTATATTCCTTGGTTCAAAATTGTCAAATCATGCTATTTCTCTCAGTAGTGTATGGTCATATGGTGTATGTGAAAATATGTTGAATGTATAGAGACAATGATGAAAATATTGCATATAAATAAACAAACATTAACATTTGTTCAAAATAAGTCCCGTCAGAGGGAGGTTAAGGCCACATTAATATTAGTTTTACATTGGCATATCATAAAAGGGAAAAAAACTTTGAACGCCTTTCTCTTTAAAAGGTAAGGACGCAGTTAACCTGATTGTGATTCTTTTTTCTCCTTTTATACAGAAAAACGAATAGGCCTACAAGTACCATAGAAATATATAAACATTATTAGTATGTTGACACCAACTCTTCTGTCATAATATGAATTCACAATGCTTACAACATTTTACAAACAAGTTTTAGATTTATATATGTGATGTAGAATAAATTTTAAGTCTTATAAGTCTTTAGCCTCGTTTTGGGTTAAAATAAGACTCAAATAAAAAAATCCTTTGTCAGAATGTTAGTCCTATCTCGGAATTGTGCCATGATTTTTTGGAAAGAATTTGAAACATTTCTAGTTCACGTTCAATACGTCAATACATCTCTGAAATAAGATTTTAAGGAAAGATTTTGAGTAAAAGAAAATTCATATTACAAGCATAATCAATATGATGTTACATACAATACATTTTCCAAGAAGTTAATTTGTTATTGGAGTTATCTGTTCCATCTTTTGGACTTATTGGAAATCTTCTAAACGCACAGTTAAATGAATTCTGTAACAGATATGATACTGCAGTTGGAAGTTTTATTGCTTCTCAAGCACTAACCATTGTAAACTAGCACTTCCTTTTTCAGATACATTGTATTAGGGATCTGTGTTTTTGTCCTGTTTAGATTCCTGTTTACAGGATTTATAGATTGATCACCATTCGTTATATAACAAAAGTAATATGCATACACAGACATTCTCATAACGTGAAATAAGTGTGTCAATCGTTGGTGAGCGGGGGGAAGAGTTGTTTAATGGCATAAACTTTTATAAAAAGGCAATAATTCTTATCGAAATAGCTCCTTGATCAGGCCAGCACTGTTAATTTATGCTAGATGTATTTTGATTGTCAAATACACCTAATATATATCATTAAAGTTTTTGCAGTAAATATTTTAAACAATATCAAGAATTGAACAAATACCTTGATCCATTCTGAGACATTAATTTGTAAACAATTATCATATAACTGGGCATGCGTATCAGGTGCAGAGGATAGTTTCAGATTATTTACTATCATATGAGAAATCTAAGGACTGAATTATGTATTTTGATTGCTAGAACAACTTATTATGTAAATAATTGCATGGTAGCAGAATTCTTTCATATGAAACTTTAGTTTCACTAATTTCATTTATATGTTATGAAATGGAAATACGAAACTAAAACCAAACTTCACATGAGCGGGATATCCTTAGAAAATCGGGTTGGATCTGTGGATAAATTTTTACTTGATAGAAAGGTGGTTGACGCAACATCTCTTGTCATCAGTGTTGTGCATTGGTATATTTTTCTGTGGCAGTCAAGAGCATTGGCACGGACCTTGAAGCTGATACAGTTTGATTAAATAGTTAAAAAATCAATTAATTTTGAGATTTTCCCTGTCATTATTTGGTTTTAATATGCAAGTTGTACAGGTTTTATTCTTAAATGTTTCTGTCAAATTTCTTAAGACACAGGAAAATGCTTTTATTTCATTTTAAGAGAATTTACGATGTTCAATTACAGAATTTCCAGTCAGGTCACAATTACACAATTAAGGTAAATATTGGTCAAACGTTTTGATTGCAGAAGAAAAGAATACCCTGTCCACTGCCACCTTAAAGAATGGGAATTGGATTTTGTATGACAAATTGTAGTATTGGAATTCAAATTTTGCTTTATTTAAAATTCAAATAGTTGACCGATTGTACGATTATTATATTTGATAAAACGTTAATGAAAATAAGCTTAATAACATTTGGTAAATACGAATTGCTTTTAACGAAGCGAAAGCAACAAAAAATTATAATTGTACATCAACATGTGTACGAAACCATGAAAAGCTTTAAAAGTACACAACAAATGTGCCTTCACTGCATTCAACAAATGTTTTGAGAATGAGATGACATTACTTATAGTGTACATTTTCAAAAAAATATATATGTATGTCTTTTTGTTATCCAATTTACAGCGAAGAGATTAATACAATATATACAGGTTTCTAAGTATTTGTTTCGTTTTAGCTCTATTGTTATACTGTTATAGCCAACAGAACTGACAAGATGTTACTCATGTAAATGAATCAATACCTAACGGCTGGTTTATTCGTTCAAATACATTGTATTTAAATATAATGACAAAACTACATGACCGTGGAATGTTAGAATCAATTTACTCTTAAAGTCAGGAAGGACAATAATACTTAAAACAAGTTAAATTTATTTCATTACCTTTTAAAACTTTGCTCTTGAAAGAATTTTTTTTGATCTAGTGGCTTTTTTCGGATTTTCATTAAACACAGATACCGGTTACAAAACAGACATCAACAGCAATATTTATTTCAATACAATTAATAATTGCACATTGTATTTGTAAGTTACATATGTATATGTAAGTGGTATTTAATTCATATGATGACATTATTCTTGATTAAAATTGTATACCAACCATCTATTAACTTAGAATATAGTAGGAGTCTTTTTAATCAAGTTCGGCCACTGATAAATATGTATAAGATCTACTCATAACTTTGATAGGAAGACTATTTTGTACGATGGCCGATATGGTCCGGACAAAAAATAACCACGAGTTGTGTTCGATTTGCCGGCAATTATTAGATGCAGGCAAAAAATAACCACGAATTGTGTTTGATTTACCGGCAATTCTTAAATGCCGGCAAATCTTCGATACTGGCAATTCCTATTTTAAATATTTAAATAAAATGCCAGATGATATAGAGGTCCCAAAAGTCAAGTTTTCTTAATTGGACAAAGGGTGTGACAAAAAAAAAAAAAAACCCAGTTATACTCGATACGTGGCATTATTTATGACACATCAAAACGAAGTCAAGCTTTTTTAACTAACTGGCTACAAAGCAGCACCCCCTCCCCAAAAATAAAAAATAAAGTCTATAACGCGGGTATAGGGGGGCTATTTCAACACTGGTCGGGGTTAAAAAAAACTGCCTTTATACAAAATGTTTAAAAATCGTGTATATTAGTAAATAAAACTTGTGTACTATATATCGGGCCTCCTTGTTATATGAGGTCCTACAGATATACATACGCAAATCGTCAAGTGTAAACTGCTCTTCTTCCTCATTAAACATGAGAAAAGGAAATTCGTTTTTTTCAGATTTTTAATAATCTTTGATTAAGATTTCGAGGGGCCTAGATAAAAAGTGGACGATACAAATTCAGAAGTTTTCTGTACTATCATGATCATCCTCTCAAGTGTTTATGGTACAATGATGTTTATGAACCAGGCAAGTTTTTTTCAAACATCTAATCAATTGACTACATGTAGCTGGATCGTCAATCAACAGGCAGCATAAACAGCGTTCATATAATATTTGAGGTAACACTACCTTTGATATTAAAATAAATAACACAACTATTGAAAATTAAATAAAAATGGGTTGGTTATGAATTTTGAAAGATACTATACTTTTATATGGAATGCACAGGTCTGGAAACCCCTTGAACAATGTCTATATGCGATTTTCCCCCTCACTTAATTCTCTCATTACTGTTTTTGGTCAAGCCTTTGCCCTGTTAAGAAATCGTGACTTTTGTGAGCTCAATATCCTCTGGCATTTAAAATTAAATATTAAATATGAGAATTGCTGGTACCTAAGATTTCCAGGCATCTGAGAATTGCCGGCAAATCAAACACAACTCGTGGTTACTTTTTACCGGCATCTAAGAAATGGCGACAAATCACAACTCGTGGTTTGGAAAAATAATTGATCATGTAAAATCGTACTAAAAGTTCGCAATAATTATTATTTGAATTGATAATATATCTATATTTTATATACCATTACTAACATAAGAACAGATTTAAAATGAATTACTTGTAATATGTTGATGTTGACGAGTAGTTAAATCACAACTGAGCTTGTTTCATTTAAGGAATGCAAAGGAGTGACAATATTGAAACATTAAAAAAAGTTCCAAGTTTGTGCAAATTACCTATTCATTTGTAGAAGCAATTAATATTCTCTAATGCAAAAATACGACACTTCTTGAAGAACTGCCATTTAAATTGTAAGAACATGCTTAGTGTAGATAATGATTCATAAATGTGCTAACAAACGTCATATAAATATGCATAATTATGTAAATTTTATATGAACGTATTCTTGAACTTATGAAAAACTTATTGCAGGAAAATAATATACCATTAGATATCTAAAAATGATTTTATATTAGGTGGACATCAGAAATTAAAGAGGTGAAGGTGCTCGATCTCAAAAACCCTGTTAACAATACAAATAGGAAATATGGTTGATTATGTTATAAGAAAGATAACTCCACAATTCTTCGACGGAGCTTTTAGTTATCTCTCTATTCAATGTTGCACAACCAGTAATCACTGATATTGCAAAACATATTTTACATTCAAAGTGTTTAAATAGAAAACGTGGCCTACATATACATATAAAACTCTGATTATTTTTTTCTTTCTGTACAAGTTAAATGCAAATTGTCATCTGAACATTGCATTGTGCATTGTTAAATATAATACAAAGAAAATAATAGTGTCCATTCCAAATATCTTTCAACTAGTTCTAGATAGTGCTTTCGTGTCCAAATTTTCACAATGAAATCTTTGCTTTCTCCTGAGTGTAAGGGGAAAGATTCTAAGACGTAAGAATTTTACATAATTAGAAAAAGATGAAATGCCTCCACTAGAGGATATCTATATTGTGGCATTATGAGAATTTTCTTGATAAGAGTTTGAATGATCTTACTCTTAAATGAACTTTTATCACATTACCCTTTTAACCAGTGGATATTAGTAATTCAATATTTTTTATGTTCCACTCTATATATTCCTACGCCTTGTGATATCATGTAAACAAATATATTTTGAGTAAACATAAAAAAACGAGGTACAGTATATTGTGCTCGAAAATATTCAAGTAGTGGCGTAAAGGAAATGTGGATTCTCGAAAATTTTAAAGAATGTTTGACAATTTGACATAACAAAAAAATTCCAATTCAAAAGCATAAAAAGGTATGATTTTTCAACACTTTATTAAACTATTTCTTACGATAAATTAAAAACAGGCTTTCTGACATCGTACATAATTGCTTCAGTAAAAAGGGAACTCGGAAAAGGACTATATTCGGTAATGAGCAATATTTGCCCCCAAAATCAAACTTTGGCGGAGAAATATCTAATTATGTTCTAAAACAGGGGAATATCTGCAGACTTCAAAGCACTGAATATTTTCATAAGCCATGACGCCATATGTTACATATGACGTCAGAAAGATGACGTAAATTCAAAATTAAATTTCAATGATTTATACATAAAAAATGTATATTACGTGGATAATTTGAGTAAAAGTCACCGAGCGCAGGTCTGCTCCAACTCAATATTTTGATATAATGTGTAGAATGATAATATCAATGAAATATGTAAATATTGTTCTTGAGCAGGCCTGCGCTCTATAAATTTTATAGTAAAAGTTGAACAAATTTTGTCCATTTTTCCCTTTTTCTGAAAAATAACACAAAATCCGAATAGTTTGTGACGTCATAAAAACAAAAGTTGCCAATAATCTACTTCGAAACTATAATATTTTTTGTTAATTTAGATTTCTAACACAATATATACAATTCAGCACATTTCAAGAAATTTTCAAAATATGACTTTTGTGGGGGCAAAAATGTGCATATACCGCATATAGTTCTTTCATGTCTTGTGATAAGCATTGTACAAAATTATTTGTGAAAAACAAATTTGATTCTACAAACACTGAAGATGACTTTAAAAAGATACATTGAAAATTATATCTATGTAGTCTCTCTAGACAAAAAAAAAAAAAAAATAAAAAAAAAAAAAAATAAAAAAAATAAAAACGTTTTAAGCAGGACTAAGGCAAAGTCTTACGATCTACCGAAGTCCCATTTTAATACGTCTTTAACATAAGAAAATATGCTTACTTTACAAAAATCTAACGCATATTGCCTATATATTGCCTATTCTGAATGAATATCCAAGGAATAGAAAATGAAAGACTTCATTATTATTAAATCGTTTTGTTTTTTCTTTTGTTTATTTGTTTGTATTTTTCATTCATTTGAATTTATACAAAGTTTTATGAAATTATTTGCGAAAAAAGGCAAATATACACATTGGGGTGAATTATTACATCTGTGAAGCTTTCTGGTGAAGATAAAAGTAAAAACTTTAATATATGGCAGCCTGCATTCATATACTCACCAGTATTGTACGTTTACTCAAAGCTGTCTTCAAAACATATGGTTGAATCATGCATGTAAGTGTATATTTGTCTACATCTAACTCTTAAACAAGTACATGTACTAATGTGTTAAAAATCGAAGAATGATTAGCAAATGATTGATTTTCACATTACTTACTGAGAAGCTGTTATTTGTACAGGAAGAGCATTATACCTATCTTGAACTAATGAACACATTGCAGATAATATAACTCTACCTGTCTCATATACAACTGATTATTTCAAATCTCATGGTTAACTGTTACTACATACGTTAGGAAAGTTGACGATGGATAATCTCAAGTCATACAGTTTAGCTGTTTTTTGGCCGTTAATGTCAATAGCCAGTAAAACAACCGAACATGAAACAAATGTGACAGACTCTTTAGTTTATAATATTTTGAGTTCACTGGGATATATCCAGTCGACGTATGAATGAAAGTAACTATCGTGAATTAAATACGAAGATAACGCACAGTATTCAAGCTCAAAAGTCCCTTCAAACAATATAAATCAGAAGCAGAGCAAACACGGACCTCTTAAACATCAGAGGTGGGATTAAGTGAGATGGAGGAGTCAGCATCCCCTGGCGACCGGTCACACCCGCCTTTACTCATTGTCATGTTCGGGAAAAAAACGGAAAAATCCACAGACAATTCTGTTTTGATAATGGCCTAACAATTAGTTTGAAAAACGTCAGTCAGCAATTGACTTAATGATTGATTGTATTTGCTGTCAAGGTCATTGTATCGACCATAGAACTTGCGAAATAATGATGACTTTAAACGAGACTGTTGATATGCTTGTTTAATCAACTTGTTTGTCAATAGTTTTCTCATTTTAGAAATTGTTCATACGTAGAGCATGATCTTGCGTATCGAATCAGCTGAGAGACATAAACTCCAAATACAATCTATCATTAAGTTGAATGCTAACTAACGTTTTTCGTATTAATTGTTAAAAACACTGAATAGTCTAAGGATTTTTCCGTTTGCCAAATCATGACTATGAGCACACGGCAGTAACCGGTCGACAGGGTATGCGTACTCCTTTCCATGGCATCTGATCCCACCTCTGATGTTTTAGAGGTCCGTACTTACTCTGCTCTGCTCATAATTTGTATCGTTTCAATGGACTTTTGAGCTTGCTAATAGCTGTTTTCTTCATATTTCATTTATAAAACCGTAGATTTTTCAGGCGCAATATATAGCCTTGTGTATTAAGCAGTGATATAGTAATAATAATAAGAAAAGTAAATTATCATTAACGTACCTGCTTTTTGATTTTTCTGATTTCAGGTTTCTTCATTCTTGAAATTCCTTCCACAAACTTTACATAACATGGTCTGTAGAATTTCTTTAATTATTCATTATTCTCTTGCCATTTAATACTAAGGTACAGTTTTAGAGGGGAACATTAATTTAATTAATATATTGAAAGTAGTAACACAATTCCAATATAAAACAGTAAAAGAGTAATAACCATAATGGAAAAATTCTGGTGCAAGAACCGTTAAAAAAGACAACGCAATGTGAAAGCATGATGATTATACTGACTGGCCAGCTATTTAGAAGTATTGATTGTCAAAAATTGTTTTGGCTAATTAATCATCAAATGCACATTTCCCTTTAAAAATGTCCTTCATAAAGTTAGCAACAACGATTATTTTTAAAATTTACAAATTAGACGTAATAAAATTGAAGTTATTTCACAATAATCAATATCTATCATTAGCACATTGTAATCTTGCTTTCATGATGCAGCAAGCCATTTTATCTTATACAGGCAATGAGGCATACTTTACATAATTATTAAATAGCATGGCCAATGACAGGTATATTCATCCACGCGACTGCATTTTAGCAATTATTCAAAAAGTGTCTGCTAAATATACGCTGCACTGATGATATCATCTAACGTTGTATTATTCCCATGTCATTCTACGATGCAAAGAAATATACAAACAAAATGGTTCCTAATTTTCAAAATCCACATGGAGATAAATGTAAAGTAGTTAATTTATTTTATTGATTTATTCAATTCATTCGAGTTATCATGTTCGGTAACAGATTTAGATAAGATTATCTTTAGGCATAATCAATTGATGAATATGATAAAGAAGGTACAGATACAATTCTGACCCTGTATTATATTAAAATGTGAAATGTTGGGGAGAAAGTTATAATTTATGCTTCTGAATTGTTCAAGTTCCATGCAACAATATCATGCAAATTGTTTTTGTTATTGGATCTCCTAAAAATCCATAGTGACGTCATAAGCATGTGCAATTTTAAAAAGTTGCAGAAAACATCAATTTTCACTGGAATTTTCTTTCAGAAAATATAGACCACATGTATCGCGAATAAAGGTTTAATGAAATGTGTTTTCTCAAAGATTTCTGCACAACATATCCGAAAATTGACGTGGGCGACGGCTATGGACACTATTTTCGTAAGAAAAATAATCAAATAAATGAGTCATTTTCAGGCTTTTTATGTTTAAAACTTACAAATGTAACAAATTGATGAATTCATATTATCAGAGTATATTATTAAAACGGTCCTTCTTTATGCCATTTTTTCCCCGAATTATCACCTTCATTTTTTAACTTATATTAAGGTATTCAATGTGTAACAAGCAATGTTGAAGAATGAAATAGAACTATATATTTAGTCATCTTAAGTGTTTGGAGGCTTTAATTCAAAAGTTACATAAAGTTTTGACCATACATATTTGAAAAATATAGAATTTCAATTCATACCCCCGCTGTTGGAAACAGTGAAGGTGGCTTTATACCATATGAAGATTTCTGTTACTTAAGCTCATTTTTATACTGTAATTTTATTTTAAGTGAACATAAATTACATAGATGCTTACTAATAAAAGCGATTTATTTTCAAAAGTTGCTATAAACTAGCATTTCCAGATTTACATACCTTACTCAGTGTTATGTGTGCATTAGTTAAAGGTATTAATTTTCATTTTTTGTAACTTTAAAAAGAGTAGGCTAAAAATTACTTTCATATTGATATAAAATGATTTAATCAATACTGTACAAAAATAAAATGCATAAAATATTATTTATCAATTTTGTTTTGGAATTATTAAGCATTTATTACCCCTACCCCCTATTTTAGCATTCAGGTAGCTGAAACACAAATATATCTTTATATTCCCAGCATACACCATTACTATTATTTTGCGATGCTTATATATTTATAAGAATGAAAAAAAAATCATCATGAATAAATTAGCCTGATGGCATATTAAACGATGTCCTTGACCTTTTATCCTTAAAAAAGTACACTTTATACATGAACACTTCTGGGAGAATAAAAAATTATAATCTTGTCATTCTGTTAGCTGAAAAAAAATTATATATTGTTCCTCATATGTACAGAGTATTGTCAGAATCATGAAAATGAAATTAATTTGATATGAATTATACCCCCCTCCCCATCTTTTTTTCCCCTAAAAAATGAAAACATAGTTTTTATTATTATTATCATTATTTAAAAAATGCTTCCCCAAAAATCACATGTGTGTTCCCTATCTTAATTAGAAAATAACAGTAGAAATAATTTAGTCGTAAATCTTTTCTTCTCTTTTTTTTGAATTTTCTCTCTGTGACGGTTATTTTATGAACCTTTAATTCAGATAGAAAGTTTTCACATTTGGACCACAACCTTAGTATAGTTATACAACAGGAAACACCTTTTTGCTCGTGGTTTCACACAGATAACAATTTTGACCTTCAGTTCAGAGAAAATCAGAGAGAAAACCTGGGAATCAGTTTGAATTGCAGGCAAATGCATAAATCTATTTATTTATTTTCAAATGAATGCAAAAGTACCGACCTGTAACCGCAGTCTAGTTTCTAGTGAATTGAAGATGCCAATTTCTACATGTTTCTCTACTCTGTTCACTGAAAACGAGCAGAAATTACATGAACTGCAAAAACGTTAATATTTACGTACATTAAAAAATCCTACCTCCTACCTCATTTTTTTACACATCGAAAGATGCGTGTTATTATTAGAATTTGAAAAAACCCATGTATGTATTTGCTTTGCTAAAAATGATTCGACAGCATTTTGTTTAACAAAACTACCATAACATGTTTTCCTATAAATATAAAATTTGTTCTCTCCTCTGTTCAGTTATTTTCCTCTGCTCTGTTCATATAATGCCAAAGTCTATAAATCTGTGTTGACGAAACACCATGCTTGTTTACAATGGTCGAAAACTCTTATGACTTGGACAGTGTTACGAAAAGTGTCAAAGTTAAAAACATCGACAAATGCCGTCATTTTTAACCGGAAGTGCCCTGATATACATTGAAATCCTTAAAGAATATTTACAAACCTTTTGAAAACATCGAATGTTTGGTCATTAAGTTAAAACCGTACCTTCCTCTTTGTAAAATCATCCTAGCCCTTATACAGCACTATGCATTAATACATCATTTTAGCCATACTACAAACTAGCTTAAGGATGAGCCAATTACAATTAAAATTTCAATGCATTCTGAAGAGATTGAAACACAAGATTGACAATTGCTATCGAGTCATAAATGGAGGGAAATCTATTGTAATCTACGTGAGTTAGATTGTAACTCATGATAGTAAACTCCATTTCCATTTATTCTTATCAATTAACACGGTTCAATAGAGGTAGGGCGTTCGAGTCGTGATCGGAGGCCAGGGTTCTATTCTCTTTTGCCGCGCCACGTCAAACCTAAGATAGTTATAGTCCAAAATATCTTACGTTTTGCAGGCGTTTTCCACGAATTTTATTTTTGACGTGCTAGGAACACGTCAGAACCAGCGCCATTATGAAAAGTGGAAATTTTGATGTCCCCAACTAAACTCAATTTTCGAAACTTGCAAATCGAAATAAATGTCAATGCACAATGCTTTTAGTTTTACCAATATTGCTAAAAAGAAACTATCAATCCACATTTCGATACAGTTCTCACAGGATTTCAAAATGCACGAAATCAAAACAACGTCAACAGTTTGATAATATGTTTTAACCAGATGTGAGTAAGACATTCAATTCGGTTCCCAGATATCGAAAATCGACTCGAGAATGTCGCCTCCAGTTGGAGGCAGCGAATTTCTACTTTTTATAATGGCGCCGGTTCTGACGTTTTCCTGTCACGTCAAAATCAAAATCATGAATAACACCTGGAAAAGTCAAATATTTCGCACTAGTGTAGTGATTATTCCTTCTCCAAGCTCGTGAAATTAGTAATATCAAGAATTGTTTGAGATGTACATTTTAGATAAGTACTCATATAGAATGAATCAATTCTCAAAGAAAATGGGGGTCAGTGTGCATCTTACCGAGCTACGGTATAATTAAGTTGACCTTTTTGCACTTTAATTGTAACTAATTGTAACTCTGGCTAATCACTTTATACATTTATTGACTGTGTTCGAGGACAACGTGCGTTTTGTCGGACCCAAGAACCAAACTGTTTGCCTGAGGCCGTTAGGCCGAAGGCAAACAGTTTGGTTCGAGGGTCGACAAAACGCATTTTGCCCGAGAACACAGTCAATAAATGTTTTGTTATGCCTTTTATTTTATTTACATGCATGTATCTTGTAATGGTTTCCATAATGTAAATTTCCTTTACCCGCACTGCAGTTAAACTCGGTCCCGCCCATAGTGTGACGCAAGCGGTACAATATCTCATCGACAGGTCCAATATCTCACTCTGCGGTCAAACATCGATTTTCAATGGACCGCTCAGTAAAAAATTGGAAATGTCAGACTTTTTTTTAGTATAGATTTATATAGGAAACAATTTTTAAAGGTATAACAATAATCTTTATTCTATTTTATCGGATGTAATTATGGCGAAAAATATAATTTTATCTTATGTAAAATAGTTTAAATCATATTTATCATTGAAAAAAAAATCATGCATATTAATGCATTGTGCGACCTTCTTGCACTATAAAGTGTCATATTTGGGGCATTAAAAATATAAATAAGCAATAAAAATTTTTGTTGTATCAAACATTTTATGGCTTAAGTGCTGGTCGGTTGGAAGTATCGTGTTGTTTAGTAAAAATATTTTGTTGTATCAAATATTTTATGACTTAAGTGCTGGTCGGTTGGAAGTATCGTGTTGTTTTAAGTAATGAAAGACAAAGTTGGAGTCAGTGATGTAAATTTTGAGATATTGGTCAAAATGTGCGATTTTTGGGCAAAAAACTGTGAAAATTTTATCTTGGTTTCTTTAATATATCTTCATTTCTTGGCAAAGTCTGTTGAGTGAATGTGTAAAATTTGTTCTAAAAATATAAACTGAGAGCTATATGTAATATTTCTAGCATATTATAACGAAAAATATTCTCTAAGTAAAAATATGTTGCGCTAAAGTTCAAAGATATTAAATTTAACAAATTTTGAAATTTGAAAAATTTCCTTCCAAATATCTTTCCACCACAAGAAAAAGTCCGTCATAAATCAATCTTCTTTTTGAATTTATGAGCAGTTATTTTAATTGAATGTAAAATAATTTGCACTGTTTAATTTAAATATGCTATAAAAATTGAATTGTAATAAATAGTTTTGAAATAAGGGGTTCTGACTGAACTTTTCTAAAAAGATGACGAGTGACATACCATTATACCAAGGTCCCGTGCCACGGTAGACGTTGACACGATAAAGAACCCTCACTACTCAATGACCCATAGTGCAAAATTTGAAGCCCTTTACCAGTATATAGTCACGTCTCTATGAGTGAAAAATCATTGGATGGGACGTAAAACAACACACAATCAATCAATCTAATCATTAATCAGAGTACACGTTAGCACGATAAGGAATCCTGACTGCTCATTGGCCCTAAGTGCCGAGTATAGGTCCTTTTTTTTTTGAGCCCTTCATCTTTATATGGTGAAGTTTCTATATAAGTGAAAAATTCTTGAATAGGATGTAAAAAAATCAATCAATTAATTTATCTTTTCTGAAATCAAAGCATAAAAAATGAATATAAATGAATAATGAATTATGTACACTACAAGCCAAGACTGTTCTAAATTTCATAATTTGATAAAGAACGTATAATGGTAACATCTTCCAGTGGTCAGTAGTGCTGAATTAATAATCTTTCTAAAAAACTATTATTAAAATACATGCAAAATAATTAAATCACTGTTCCGTATACCGTGTATGTATGGAGGCTAATAAAAATTAGTTACAGGTTGAAATTATGACAGGGGTTCAGCGAACTTTTGTAAAATACTGTTTGTATTTATTGTCTACATTGGATGAAAAGAGATGAATATTTTATTTCACCATTTTTGTGTGATGTAATTGTGTTAATTTTAACCTTATTTTTAATGCTTTATCTGTGTTTATTTATAAATCATGATTTCTCTGTACAACAACAATGATCAATGTTATTGCTTACCCTGATCACTGGAAGTAACGATTGTTTAACTCTGATGAACGCGAAGAATGTTTTCTGTAAGATCAAGATTTATTCCTTTAGGAGTCCCTTAACGTTTAATAAGACGACATACATATATCAGTATATAAAATCGTTACAAGGCCAGGTACTTTATACATGTATAAAACATGTCAACAGCAGTGGCAAGGGGATCTTGCTAGGTATTAGCTGAAAACCGAAACGATGAAAAATTCAAGGTGGTATATTTCAAATTTTGCAAAAAAATCCAATGACAAAAGAATTCCGACACAATAAGTTTCTCTGTATTTCTATGATTTCCCTAGTATTTCTAGGATTTCCGTAGTAGTATAAATTGATTTGGAAGAAGATCTGAAGTTTAAAAAAAATATAAAATCAGAGTATTCCTGTTTATTCAAATTTCTGTGTGTCTACATTGCGGTGTTGTACTACTAAAGGAAAATGTTGCACTCCACTGGTAATTTGAAATCTATTCTCAGATATTATTTTATATAATGAACATTAAGTTTCACAGATTTAAGAAAGGCCACGAAGGGTACATTATATTCTTGTAAATGAACACTTTGTAAGAAAAATTATCACATTTACAGATTAAAGACATAGTATGTATCAAAAAAATATTTCTAATTGAAAGTTTGTGTGTGAAGTATAGGATGTATAACAAAAACTGGTTACATGTATCGGAAGACTGCAGATACGACATATGTTCAATATCCCAATGAATGATTCGAGGGAACCATCCGAACTCGTAGAGTCTGTATCCCTTACAGACTCAAAAGAGTGATGTAATAATTACCTTGACCTGTAATTAGACGTTGCAAATATATAATTATTTTGCAAATTACAATGGAATGACATAGTTAGCCCGAACACTATCATCATTACACAAGCAGCAAAACAATATATACCGCGTGCGTACATAACTTAGTATATTTCATAAAGAACAGTAAATGCATGAGTAACTCTGTATACGGCTCCGTTCGAGTCCTGAAAGAATTATAATTGCTTCAAATTAATTAAGAAAAATTGATCCAGACGACTGGATCAAATCCCCCCCCCCCCCCTCAACCCCGGGAAAATTTTTTTTTCTTTCGTATTTATAAGATCTATGAGATTCAACTATGAAGATTTTTTAAAACTTTTTATGTATTGTTTCAATGGACTTTTGAGCTTGGTTGGTGTTTGATATCTTCATATATCATAGTAAAGGTGAAATCTCCATATATCATGCTAAAGGTGATATCTCCATATATCATAGTAAAGCTGATTAGTACTTAAAAGTAGTGATAACAATATTAATTCATATCTATTCAAGCATAACATATTTTATGAAATTTATTAACCAAATTTAAATATACAATGATTTGAAATACGGAATTCTAAGATTTCTTCATAGGCAGTGGTGTTGATGCTAATATTTTTGACTTATGGAATCTGTAAATGCAAAAGAAACAAAGGCAATTAATAATAAGTTCTTTTTGTTTTTAATCTCAAATAACTTCATTTTATGTAAAATATAAAATTCACATGTATACAAGGTGCATAGAAAAGGAAAGATATGAAGACAGACGGAAAAGAAAGCAATACCAGACTTTAGATGGATTTTCAGACATAGCTAAATAATCATCTAACGAAAATGTTAATATTTATCTGCACTAATGATTTTTTTTCAGACATGCAATACTTTTGTTGATTTTTTTTTTAAAAAAAAGAAAGAAACATACTCTTCATCCGTAGAATAGCATCTAAAACATTCTGTATTTTCTTCTTGCAAGCAGTGATAGGACAATGGCTGTATGCAAAAGCACAGTCTTCACATGTCAAAAAATGGCCACAAGGCTGGAAAACCTTACACTTTTCTTTCTTCTGGCACAGAGAGCAAAGTGTCAGTTGGTGATTGTAGACTCGACCTCTGTAAGGCTTGAAAGGTTTTCTGGAAATAAAATTAACATTTAGCTAACATGTTGTTTAGATTTGTTAAATATCTGAATGAAAATAAGATTTCTACTTTTATTTAGTAACTTTTTGTTATTTTTTTCCTTTACGAAACAAATTCTAAAAAGATTACTGTCGGAACATACTGACAATTGCTAATTTAACAACAAAAAGAGGCAATACCCGAAACATGTTTTCATCTTAAACATTTCTCTTGTCACTATCTTAGCTAATTGTGACGTCTCCATCTGAATTATGAGCTATGAAATAGACGAACAATACATTGACAAATAGTACAGCAGGAAACTGGTTCAAAACCTACGCACGTTTCTTCAATGTTATGCAGCAATGAGAGAAAGAGCGCTTTATCTGTTACAATCATTTTAGCTCAACTGAGCCGAAGGCTCAAGTGAGCTTTTCTGATCACATTTTATCCGGCGTCCGTCTGTCTGTTTGTCTAGCTGTCTGTCTGTCTGTAAACTTTTCACATTTTCGACTTATTCTCAAGAACCACTGGCCCAATTTTAACCAAACTTGCCACAATGTATCCTTAGGTGAAGGAAATTCAAGTTTGTTCAAATAAAGGGCCACATCCTCTTTTACGGGGAGATAATTAGGAATAAGTGAAAAAATAATGGCATTATTTAAAAATCTTCTTCACAAAAACCACTCGGCTAGGAAAGATAAAACTTATGTGGAAACATTCTCAGGTAGTGTAGATTCAGGTTTGTTCAAATCATGACCCCCGGGGTAGGATGGGGCCATAATGGGCGATTAAAATTTGCATAGGAATACATAGGAAAATTCTTAAAAACTTCTTCTCAAGAACAGCAAAACCATGATTAGTCATATTTATATGGAAGCATCCTTAGGTAGTGTAGATTCAAGTTTGTTCAAATCATGACCCTTTGGGGTAGGGTGGGGCCATAATGGCCATGGGCGATTAAAGTTTTACATAGGATTACATAGTAAAATTCTTAAAACATGACTCCCGGGGATAGGGTGGAGCCACAATGGGGAATCAAAGTATTACATAGGAATATATTGGAATTTTTTTCCCCAAGAATAGAAAAGCCATGATTAATCATATTATTATGGAGGAAGTGTAGAATCAAATTTGTTCAAATGAGGGCGCTGGGGGTAGGGTGGGGTCACGATGGGGGATAAAATTTTTACAAATGAATATATAGGAACAATCTCTTGCTCAAGAACAGCAAAACCATTTGTTATATTGATATGGATGCATCATCAGGTAGTTTAAAATTCGAGTTCCCCCATGTAAACTTTTCAATACTGAACTGATTTTGCTTTTTTCCCAGCCAATGTGCTCAGGTGAGCGATGTGGCCTATGGGCCTATTGTTTTTGGGCTTTGATAATTATAATTTATTCAATTGTCCTCAAATTGACTACTTGAACCAATAATTTTTACTACTGGGGTATTGTTAGATTTGTCATGAATACAAGCAATAGTCAATTGCTGAACTATTCCTTTAAATAGCAATAAAACGTTTAACAACCATACGTGGGTCTTTTCGACCAATTCAATGCAGAATGGCATCATTACACACGAACACTCTCCAAAACGCGTGATGCTGTTCATTTCATGCTTTAAATCAAAATTTCATAAATCGTTTGTCTCTTCCTATTCTTTGAAAAATAATCTTTATCTAATAAAAAAAAAATAAAAAATCTTGTTTAAAAAAAAAAAAAAAATCAATTATCTGGTATTGCAAGAGGGCTGGTCGAAAAGCTTCGCAGACTTCTGACATAATTTTTTGACTTAATGTCATATTATATCCCAATTTGATGGTCATGTTTAACAATAAATGCGAATGAAAAAAATTCAAATATATCATGATATATTTTACAATTATTTAAAACTGCAAAATGGGGTCAAGGAGTAGGTCAAAATTTAGTAATTTACAAACAATACACATAATAATGTTAGAAGAACGAGAAAAGAATCTAGATGTTCAGAAGAAGAATTGTTATATAAGTGTATTTGCCAAGTTGTGACTTAATATTTTGTTTCATTGAAAAGAAATCAACTTCAGAAGATAGATATTAAAAAATAACGTCATAGAATGTCATGGAGCAGCGATTAACAATAAAGTTTTGTGTTGCGCTTGGGGAATTTTCAGAATAAACTCCGAAAATGCTGCAGGGAGCAGGAAAATAAATTTCAAAAGTGAGTCGTGCATTTGTGTGTGAATGGCACAGGCGGGTTTTGAGTGGTAGAGACCCTGTATCAGACAATAAACAATCGGAGAGGAAAAACGGATTATCATTAAAGATCTGATTTAAAAAAAAAATAGTAAAGTCTGATAAAGAGAAGGCGCTTCAATGTTTCTGATCTTTTGAAAACAGAGTTACGCGGTAAAACAAAATGAAAACACTGACAAACGAACTCATGCTACTTGAACAATTGTTAGTAAACAAAATGTTAACTGGTATAAGAATATTTTTGATCAGTGGATATGGCGCCAGACTCTTATTTATAAGAAGAGTACTTTTGAGAAACTCGTTGCGTTATGTTTTTGACGTAACAATGCTGTCAAGTATGCTATGGTAACAAAACATGTTGATTTCAGAATTAAGGAAAATAAGTTCCAGTTAATCATATGGAATGAAAATTCACACATTAACAAAATTAATGTTTTGACATATAAAACTGTACAGATCTTGCTTTTCTCGAATACAGTGTAACAATGATTGATATTGTCCTCGATCTTTTGGAAAACCCTCAGCGTAATTGCTTTTCTTCCCTAATTCTGGGACCAGAAGAAGAATAATTATGTATAAAGGCACGTTTTTGCATAGTGACGTGAAAAATTTTGACCCAATTTCATTTTGCCCTCGTCGTCGTCGTCGGAGAATTTCAAAATAGCGAGACTTCAAAATGGTAAATAATTTCTTTCAGGTAAAATCTTTTATGGTAATATTTCATTATAAACACCACATATAATTACATAAAAAAATGTTAAACACATTCATGAAATGCACATGAAAATACAAACAGTAAACATGCACAGGTTTGTTTCAATTGTTTGCTAAAACTTCTTTATAGAATAATGTCGCTTTTGATTATATCAATAAAAAAAAGAATAATTCAGTTATTTATGTTACACACGCCTACACAACGACAACCATGTTTGCTTTCCTAATTTCGTCCTAATACATCGGGGTTTCTGTGAACGGTAAAATGCATCGAAAATCGTTCTCTTTTTTAGGGGCAAATGAGCGGGGATTGTTCTTACAGTTTTAGTGCCCTTATGCCCAAAGAGTTCATGCGATATGTAGAAGGGACTCAGCCGAGGTTGATATACGCTGGAAAATACGCTGAAAAGGGCCTATATGAACGTGTTTAAGAATTCATTTTAACAGCGGATATTACAATTTGAGCTGAAACAATCTTGGAATAATTATTGCTTCAAATACCTTTCAAATTCTCATCGTTATTTCATGATGAAAGGGGACGTTCTCGCTCATCTTAAAGTAACATAGTTCTTTCTTAGAAAACAAGGAGACTTAAGGTATGTCACTCGCCATCCTTTTAGAAAAGTTTAGTCAGAACCTCTTACTTAAAAACTATTTATTACAATTCAATCTTTATAACATATTTAACCCTTTAACCCCCAGAGACGCATTTGGACGCATTTCCAGCATCACAGATATTTAACTGTTGGCGTTTTCTAAATATTCGGGATACAACAACACAATTGATATTTTCTGAAACTAGAGAAGAAACTAAACATTTTTTCTACTCAAAACCTTTCTGTGCGATGTTGAGAAATTATCATAAACTTGAATTGAATATTGCATATCATTGCAGGAAGTTGATAAAACTACAATAAATGACTGATTTTGTGCTATATTCTGTTGGCTTTATCTAAATTACAAACACAATAAAATAAAAAATGAATGCCATAACCTGAAAGCTGGGAATATGCCCTACATTTTTTATTCCGGACATTATAAGGTACATGCATCCGTTACAGAGATATTTGTTGTTGAATATTGGAACTTTTACGAGTGAAATACTAGTACACAAAATGCACTATGACGTCATTTGACGTTTTACATGCACAATGAAATCGTTCATGAGCTCAGTGTAAAACAAACTGGTTTTTTGATATATGGAACAGATTTATTTAAAAAAAAATTGAATTATTTGTAAAGAAGAGTTAATGTACGACACGTTTTGAGCCATAAACAACATGTAATAAAAGGAATTTTCTATAGCTTTGGGAGATATATACATGTAGTAATAGTCTCTCACCCAACGCCCCGATGATTGCGTGCACCCATTGTACGCCGTAAACATAGCCAAACAAACAGCTGGTTTTAATTAGATTGCTAAATTTATAGAAATAATTTCTGAATAAACACACAGGAAACTCAGGTTTCTTTGTTCGTGTTAAATTCATTTTTCAGTCTTCACAGAGTTAAGAACAAGTGTATATCAAACTGGATAAAAATGGAAAACTTGGGATAAACTAACAAATTCTCCCTCATTGCCTAATCCTTTACAGATTAGCCGGGATTACAAGTATGTGTATTGAAGAAACTGAAAAGTTGAATCTACTGCTACAACAAAAATAAAACGGAGCAAGTATCTAAAATATTTGCCAAAACATCGCGCGAAAATAGCAAAATGTGCTATTGAATATAAAAACCGCCATTTTACTATTTTTTAAAAGCTGTGGAGAAATGAAAATGAAAGTACAATCAGAAGTATTCGGAAACTACGCTCTATAATTTAAAAAAAAACTGTAGTTTTTTCACTATAGAAATCAACGGAAAATATTTTTAAAACATCCCCCTCTCCTTTTTACAGCAATTTTGAATTATTATTTAACAAATTCATACCAAAACTCTTGTTGTTCCTGGGGGTGGGGGTATGTTTACAGATAAATTACATGAGTTAAGAATATGGAAAAAATGAAGGATCATTTATCCATGTCTATGAATATTTTAAAATCTGAGTACTATTTTAAAATCTCTTGGTGTTATAAAGCCTAATTTCAATGGATATACATCTTCTAGACCCCTTATAAAAGGACTTGTGATTAAGAGCAATGGACTATTTGACACTGGTATTAATAATGTTATACTGTAATTTTTCAATTTACCGGGTGGTAGTAAATACAAGAGCTGGGCCACACCGCTCACCTGAGCTTATTGGCTAGGAAGAAGCAGTAATCAGTTCAGTATTGAAAGGGGAGGGGGGCAAACTTTAATTTAAACTACCTCAGGATTCTTCCATATCAATATCACTTATCATGGCTTTGCTGTTCTTAATCAGAAGAATTCTAAAGATTTCCACCGTCATGGTAGCTCATTCTGTAGAGCGCTCGCTCCGTGATCGGAAGGTAAGGGGTTCGAGCCCCGGCCGCGACTGACCTAATTCGATGGAAAAAATAGGTAGCAACTGTTCCCCCGCAAAGCGCTCGGCACTTTGAAGTGAAAGTTGCGGGTCCTTCAGATGAGACCTTAATGACCGAGGCCCATGTCACGGCAAGCGTAAGCACGATAAAGATCCCCCACTGCTCAATGGCCCTGAGTGCCGAGTAAAGGTCAAAATTTGAAGCCCTTCACCGGTATAAGGTGAAGTCTCTATATGAGTGAAAAATTCTTGTACGGAACGTAAAACAACATACAATCAATCAATCCTATGTTTTCCTATGTAAAACTCTGATCTCTCATTGTGGCCCCACATTACCCACCCTGAATTTGAACAAATTTGAATCTACACTACCAAAGGATGCTTCTATAATAATATGACTAATCATGGCTTTGCTGTTCTTGAGCAGATTTTTTTTTCAAGATGATTCCTATATTTTGTTCTTATGCAAAACTTAATTGACCTTCTGTTGTGTCCCCACGATTTCAACATACTTGATTCTACAATACCTAAGGTTGCTTCTATATAAATATGACTAATAATGGCTTAGTGGTTCTTGAGAAGAAGATTTTAAAGATATTTCCTATGTAAAAGCATTTTATAGTAGAAAAGGATTTATCAAGAGAAAGTTTCAAAAATGTAATTAACTAAGCAGTAATTAATTAACAAAGATTGCATTGTTGTGTAAGGGGACAAGCGTTTTTTCTTTTAAAAATAAATATTCAAATAAAAAGAATATTAATAAATACTGTGGTGGAAAGATGCATAAAACATTAGAAATAGAATGACAATTGAAAACGATTTTTTTACCAGATAATATTTTTATAATTGAATTTTTCAAATAAAAACAGATGGAGATAACCCTTACCAAATTCAAGGTTATAAATTAGGACACATCCCACCCTTACATGCTAATAGTAATAAATGGGAATTATGTCTAAATAATCTGAGTATTTAACACCTACATATCTGTCGTGTATTCAATTTTATTGAATCTGTTGATATTAGGGATGGATTACCTTAACTTCTCTATTGCTGATTCAGCATCCAACTTCTTCTGCTAGCTTCTGAATGCCTGACTTTCCCAATGCTGTGGCTTATATACCCTTTGGTTTGGCTAGTCCATTCCAAGGGTTGCTAGGTCACTCCATTATTTCATGTCTTCAATGCATTTTACATGAATGCCCCTTAACAATTACACCTAAATGTTCCTATGAAAAACTCTGACCCACTGTTGTGGCCCTGTCCTATCCGTGGGGGTCTTGATTTGAACAAACTTGAATCTACACTACTTTAGGATACTTCTATATTAATATGACTAATAATGGCTTAGCTGTTCTTGAGAAGAAGATTTTTAAAGATATTTCCAATATATTCCTATGTGAACATTGACCCCCTATTGTGGCCCTGCCCTACTCCTAGGGGTCATGATTAGAACAAACTTGAATCTACACTACCTGAGGATACTTCTATTATAATATGACTAATCATGGCTTCGCTGTTCTACAGAAGAAGATTTTTAAATACATTTCCTATTTATTCCTATGTAAAACTTCGACCCCCTCTTGCGGCCCCGTCCTACTCCCGGGGTTCATATCATGAAGTATGTCATGAAGCTTTCAAATAAGTTTCATCTTTTCTTGCCCAGTTGTTCTTGAGCAGAAGATATATAAAAGAAGCCACCAAATTTTCACGAATTCTTAATTATCTCCCCTTGAAGAGGGCATAGCACTTCCTGTGAACAAACTTAAATTCACCCAAGGATGCTTTGTGGCAAGTTTGGTTGAAATTGGCCCAGTGGTTCTTGAGAAGAAGTCGAAAATGTGAAAAGTTTACGGACTACAAACGAACGCCGGACACTCTTTGATCAGAAAAGCTCACTTGAGCCTTCGGCTCAGGTGAGCTAAAAAATTACAAAATGATAAGTTGTAATATTGTAATTTTATATTTACTTCCATCCGGTAAATTCAAATATTACAATATGACAGTAATATAATTCAATCACTAGTGAACTCTTGTTTGCAATATAAAAAAAAGATAATGGCAAAATTGTCATTTTTATTGAATAAAGGGGTGTAAAATATAGGCTGGAATCGAGAGTTAGTGTGCGTAGTGCTTTGCCATACTCTCCCCATGGCCTTCTTTTAAAACTTACCGATGAACTAGTGATAATTTATGTTCGAGTACTTATCAGGGTGTTGTGAATTCTCAGATGCAGGTCTCTGGAACTAGGAAAGTAATTTTATTTAGTGATAAAACTCTACTGAAAGTAAATGGGGGACCATTTAATGTCAAAAACGACTTGGCATTAATATTGTTTCTTGTGGAACACATGGGTTTTCCAAAAAGAAAAAAAAATCTGGTATTTAAGGCGAGATATTAACTCGCATGATTCCGCGGACATCAAATCAACATTTAATAAACGAATTAGAGACAATGTTCAGCAATATTTCTCCTCCTCTCCCTTCGACCAACGTTTAATATATGGCAATTTTTGTAACGTTGATATTTGTAATTTTAATGTGTACCATGGCGTTGAATATAGTATACCCATGTTTTGTTAGAAAGTTCATTCTCAAAATTGCTATTTTAGCAACCATGGCAACACTGTTCATTGAAATAAAAATACTAAAATATTGAATTTTGTATCTTAGTGTTCTTTACATGTGTACCAAATTTTATTGAAGTCAGGCAAAAACTGTAAGCGGGAAAGTGATTTGAAAATTGCTGAATATAGTATACCCATGTTTTGTAAGGAAGTTCCGTTCTCAAAATTGCTATTTTGTAACCATGGCAACACTGTTCATTGAAAAAAAACTAAAATAAAGAATTGGGTATCTTAGTACACTCTAAAAGTGTACCAAATTTTATTGAAGTCAGGTAAAAACTGTAGGAGGGAAAGCGATTTGTAAATTGCTTATAATTGCGACAATCAGACAGCTGTAAAGCCAAAGTCTAATACACGGACATTGTGTAATTGTATAAACTCTTTCTATCAAATAAAATTGACCAGTATAACTAAAAACTAATTGTTTGTATACTTTGTTTTAATAATTTAACTTAATCCTCTGTTATGGAAACATTGTTTGTAAATTTGTTTGTATTTCTGTGATGTAAAAAGGTGGAAAACACATATTTTGGCAATTATGGGTCTCATTCGTTGCCATGACAACCATGACGTCATTTTACACTGCATAATTAAATACTTTAAGATTTAACCTTTCAGAAAATGTATAGGTTGCTTTATGTAAAAGTGACTAGAAAATGTTAAAATTTCAATTTGAAATTTTTAGGCAGTTTTACAGAAAAAAAAATGCAATATCTCTGGTAGTTAAAGGGTTAAATTAAACAATGTAAAATGTTCAACATTCAATTAAAAAACTGCTCATATATTCATAAAGAAGCAAGATTTAAAAGGAACTATTGTGGTAGAAGGATATTTAGCAGAAAATTCTGCAAATCTACACATTTATTAAATTTAATATCTTGGAACTTTAGCCTCACATACTTTTACTCAGAGAAAATTTTCCGTTATGATATGCCTGGAATATTAAATATAGGTCTCAATTTATATTTTTATAACAAAATTTACACCTTCGCTCAACAAACTTTGCCAAGAAATGAAGATATATTAAAAAAGTTAAGATAAAATTTACACAGTTTTTTGCCAGAAAATCACATATTTTGACCAATATTTCAAAATTTACATCACTGACCCCAACTTTTTCTTTCATTATTTTAAACTACTCGATAGTTTTGACCGATCGGCACTTTAGTCGTAAAAAGTTTGATACAAGAAAATATTCTATTGCCTATTTAGATTTTTAATACCCCAAATATGAGACTTTTTTAGTGCAAAAAGGTCACACAATAATTTATGCGCATTAATTTGTATGATTTGTTCAATGATAAATATTATTCAAACTATTTTACGTAAAATACGATTATGTTTATTGCCATGGTTACATCTGATAAAATATGATAACGGTTAAAGTGATTAACCAAAGAGTTACAATTTAAGGGGGACCGACCCTCTGATAAGAGAGATAACTTTCCAAGTAAAATATCCTAGTATTACTCATAGTTTACTGTATCAGAGTTTAATTATCGAGACCTTTGAGCAGTCAATTCGATCAAACTTAACATACAATGGAAACATTACCATATATTTCCTTTGACTGTACTTTTCAAATTGTTTTACTATGTTTGACAAAAAACCATTTAAATCCAGTTTTAAAACCCTTAAAAATTGAATAAGTTTTATCTTTTTAACTATCATTTTAAAAATGGTTTAATGTATCAAGCACCAAAAGTAGAATTTTTATTAGTATTACACTTTTTTTCCAGTGAAAAAGTATTTATAAGAAAGATAACTCTTGCTAACAGATGTATTGTTTTCTTACAACCACATATAACATTGTGATATTCTGACTTAGGAAGCAGCGCTTCATTATGATTTCTAATATGAATTTAGTATGTATGACACTAAATATTATTTTCATATACACCGCATATTTCTAATTTTATGTTGTGATAATAAATTATTACTCTTCCTAATTTCTGTGTTAAAATTTCTTCATATTATGATCTGACATAAAAATCATTTCTGAAAAAATAAGCAGCGCTTCATACCTCATACTATTTTTCATTTGATTTTGATGATATAGCTCTTGATGAAAATCAATGTTGGGAAGTTTAAAAAATTTTCGTGAAATTTGGAGCAGAGGGTCATTAGTCCTTAAGTGCAAAAAGGTCAACTTAATTGTACCGTAGCTCAGTTAGATGCACACTGACCCCCCATTTTCTCTGCGATTTTGAGTCATACTATATGAGTACTTATCCAAAATATACTTCTCAAAAAATCCTTGATATAACAAATTTCACGAGTGACATACCTTAATGCTTTGTACAATGCTTTTGTTCTCGGGACTTCCATATTTTTAAGTATATTCCTAGCAGCATTGAAAACACCGTTTCGACATCATACTCAAGAATTTTGGCTCGAATCTGAAGACTAATTTTCCCGTTTTTTTTCACCGCTTCCGATAGTTTCATCATAGACTTCTTCGTGTTCTTGTATAAAGTCTAGTTTGTCGATTCCTCATAATAATTTCTCAATGTCCTGCTCAAATGTTTGAATAAATCCAACTTCTGATGAGATATGAGCAGCACTAGGAACTGGTTTTGTAATATTACAGGTATTGGTGATCATTTCCCTAGTAACGTTATATTCACAAACGAAAGAACATATCATACACGTTGGAGTTATCTTTCTTTTTACTTTATTTAGACATGGCCGCAGTTATTTCTTGAAGGAAATATAACAAACTCTGTGGTATCTTTATTTGAGTTCAGATGGATATATTTTAAATCAGTGCTGGAATAAAAATTAATATTGTTAATTAACAAAACGTCTTCGATACACCTAAATAGTGAATTAAAGGCCACAGCAAGAGACTTCTTCTTTATATGAAGAAGTTTCAGAATAACACTTCTTCATATGAATGCAAAAATAGGTCTGCATTTGCTGGGGGGGGGGGGGGGGGCAATCGTGACCCATGGGAAGTCCGACAAATTGTTGGAAGTCTTGATCTCTAAAAACTACATAGATATTGTCAATCAGAAACTCAAGTATCTTTTGAATATCAACCTCGGACTTCTTGTGTATATAATATATAAATCAGAATGTTGTTTTTTAACAAACTAATTTCGCAAATGACCAATGAAAAGGTAAGTAAATTTACGAGTTCCATCTTTATTAAAAAAGCAGCTGTCTATGATGTCAAAAAGCGTGGACTTTAATTTTTCATTGGAAATAGTTGTATGGAGTGTTGAAAAATCGTAAGTTTTGATGTTATTGATTTTGAATAAATTATGTGATTTCAAATTTTCTAAAATTTCCTTAAAGTTTTTAAGTATCCACATCTGATTTATACCACCTCTCGAATATATATTGTTGAATATTACTCCTGAAGTTTCTCTTTTACTGCTGTTAATATTTTAGTGAGGAGTAAAGAAAGAGGTTTAGTATAATATTTATGCGCTATGTATATTTGTTTGTAAGGATCTTTTTGTAGTTCAGAAATCCAGTATACGTATGGTAATTCAAATTCAATTTGATTGTTGGGAATATTATATAATATTTAAAACTTACATATGATTTTGAAGAATTTCCTTCTGAGAAGGGAACTATGATTTACATGTAGATTACCACTTGCATTCGAATTCTTTTTTAAGTTTTGAATTATTGAAGGCAGAAGAATAGATGTTTTCATTTTCCCCTCAGTCGCCAATTGCGAGATTTTAACACCCATCTGATACTTTAAATCCATTCTGACATACTGTCAAGGTCTTCTTTTTCATGTTTGGCCCATCGCCTGTCGTAATCTTCCACAGAATTCATAATATTTATGAAATTATGACGCCAGTAAAAAGATCGGGGTTCTCTAAATCTTGACCATTTTAAAATAAGTAATTTAAGGTCCTCATTATTAACTATATTTACTGCACCAGTAATGACGTGTCTCGCAGGACTATAGTTGTAAAGTGAAGGAGACTATGAAAACGTTGGAGGATTATGTTTCAGATGTTTGATATATCGACACTATAGATTTTTTGTTATTAAAAAGGAGATGGGCGAACAAGGCGAGCAGAATGCCTATAGCTTCAGATATATAAAAAAAACATAATCAATTTGCGAATTTAGTATTTAGAATTCAGTTCTCATTATTGAAATTAATGAAATTCTGATAAAAAAACTTTTTTAGGAAAATTTTATCGGCAAAAATTATTCTGTAATTAAAAAAAATGTGGTATTCTCGGGGTTCGAACCCTAGCAATAAAAATCCTGATTATCATTTTCCTTTGAGACTAACACGCTAACCATTACGCTAAACAGCTCTTGAAGAATTGTGGCATTTAAATCATGTTTGTGACATGACCCTTTACTAAATGGACTTCAAATATTTCTCGGACAGATGCGAATGTTGTGTCATAAAAGTGTATTTTTAAGGTAGAGTGGGTCTTTGCTCCATGTTTTTGTTGACTAAAAAATGTATGTTTTTCGGCAAATTTTGAGGATAAACCTTGAAAAATATAGAGTGAAGACCCAGTCATACCGAAAAATTGTTTTTAGTATGAGAAAATGATCCTTTTTGCCCTCTCTTGTGTGTGTATGCTATTTCACAGGCAAATAATTTCAATTCTAGTGAGATTATTCGAAATTGTGGAAATTTTACATAGAACATACTTTAATATTATTTAAGATGAAATATCAAAGAAAATTTTGTTATGATTAACATTTAATTTTTCACCTTCATGTTTGTTGCACTATAGGCATTGCTCTCGCCTTGTTCGCCCATCATCTTTGGAGGCAATAGTGGATGTATATTTATAAGAGATAAAAGGTGTCGACTCCAACTTGAAATATGGTGGAATACAAGACTGGACCCTTTTATGATTAAGAATATGACATATATTGACTGCGTCTATTCCTTTGTCGGTAAGATGAAGTTTAAGGAAGAAACGGGTTGCTCGAGTAGTATTCTTTTCCGTAAAATGTGGTGGGTTAAAACGCCTATGATTTGCAATATCCATAATCACAGATATAGCTTGTATTCTGGTGTCGAAGAATTCAAAAGGGACTTTTTTTTTTTACCTTTTCAAATAGACTATTTAAAACTTTTAAAGGGACAGAGTAAAGTTTGGTGCGAATGAAGACCTGTTTATCTACATAAGGTAATAGTGAATTAAAAGAGTTATCATGTATAATTTAGTTTATTGTAAGACCGATACGCTTACGTGTCTGTGTATTGTTCGAAAGTCCCATTCTATCCACATTGCTACACTGTGGACATTAAAAATTCCCAACACTATCGACATTGTCATTGCTACTATATATGGAAAGGCCGTGTCTAGTTTCCCAATCAAGTATTCTTCTCGTTGTCTATTGACGATTTTAAGACATAATAGACATATTATTATAAGACATATTATTTTCACTAGATCATTTTGCATATTTTTATTCTGACAAGGCTGAATATTAAATAACCAAAAACTTATACTTATTTTACATTATTTAATTTTTACCCATGGTCACTGAAAAACAATCTATGTAAAAGTGGGAATTCGTCTCAAAGATATGGTCATTTAGAGATTTATGTAATGTAGACATTAAAAAAAATTGCTGAACTCAAATCATGGAACCAATTTTTCCGAATATTCATAACTACATTTTTAGCGCTTTAAAAGTAAATGGGTTTAATATTTCAAAACACGTATAACATTCTCTGGGTGATACAATACAAAGCAGGTTATCAAGTTCGGATTTCTGTACACTGTTGAATTAATAGAAGAAGAGTGCAAATGAAGCTTGTTTAAGCGTGGTTGAGATAGGTTTTTATAATCCTCACAATCTGGAAACCTTATACATCTATCTGATCAACGCTATCGATACCATATAAACATTGCGTCCTAGATCAGTAATATAAGAATTAAAATATTTTAACAAGAAGCCCATGGGTCACAACGCTCACCTGCGTCACTTTGGACCTACTGTTCTGCATCATTTTTTTAAAAAAAAAATATACATGTATTCATGTGTAAGATTTTGATTGCTTTTTGTGACTCACCAGAGGCAGTAATTTGAACAGAAAATGAATCATCTATACTACCAGAGTATCCTTCCACGTTATTATTATTCATCATGGCTTTGCTGTTATAGGGAAGAGGAGTTTTAAAGATTTTTCCTATAAAATTCACATTATGGTCCCTCCCTTCATTGGTATCAGATGCATCTTATGTATAAAAATCTCAGATAGGCAAGCTTGTGCTCTATGTTTCCCGAAGTGAAATGTATCTCAAATTTGACGAAATTCGACCAGAATTGAAGAAATTCGGGAAAATGTCCTACTTCTGCACTCTCTTGTGGCCTCCGTGTAAGCTTTGAATCAAAATTAGTGCTGATTTTAAAACAAGCATCATTTTAAGTTCTTAACTACAAACTATCACAATTGTGACTGTGTTCTGATTTTTACATCAAATAAGGGACCAGATTCGGCCATTACCATACGTTGTCCTTGAGCAAACAATTTGTCTTCTAATGTCCATAAGTAAAGAAGATTTTCAAAAATATAATTAAATACAATTATAAATAATTAGCATGGGGCAAACTAGTACTTAATCAATTGTCAAAGATCTCATGAATGTTTCAAAATCATGAGTGACTAACCTAACACTGAACTTTGATCCTTGGAGATCTGAGTTTGAGTAATAATGTGATCGAGGGCTGATAGAGCCTCATAATCATCAGTAAAGTGTACATGTATGTCTATGAAAATAGAGGAAGATTTTCAAAGATTTATATTGTAATGCACGTTTTTGCTTATTTCAGAAGATCTCAATTAAGTCTACAGAAACAAGAAAAAAGCTGACTATATAAGTATATCATTTGAATTTTTTTATGAACAAGAAGATAGACCCATTTGTAAAACAGAAATAATTCAACATCCATTTCATTCAGTTCACCAAAAATTGAAAATAATTAGTGATTATTTTACTCTAATGGTTATTTTGTGTAACACCTTCATTTTTAATTTTCATGTATATCAATCTTAAGATACAAACCTTTCGACATGATATTGAGAATGTCCAATGTATAATGGCCGCCAAAAGTGAAAAATTGATAGGTATAAACTTAGGACAGATTACGTCCGCCATGGATTCTGACAAACTGTTTTCCTGCGTGTGTTTTTGAAAAATTAATTTTAATATTTTTGCAGTGAGAAAAAATGGCCTAAAACGTATCGTCTATATAGTAAATATGATCTTTTAAACCAAAATCGTAACGATGTAGTCAAGAGCATTTCAGAAGTCATTTGTTTTAACGGAAGTCCTATAGCACCCACCCTACATCTCTCTGTCTCTCAGGTATTATTTAATTAATACTAAAGCACCAAAACAATTCATAAAATAGTCTTCGGTGATTAAAGATCTGTACGTAATCGATTGCTTATAAACAGTTTCCCTTTAACCTTAAATCGTGTAATTTGTTGTAGTTTGCTTTGTATAGTGCTAAGAGTAAAATCAGAAAAAAGAGAAAGGATGGGAAAAACCCTTGCATTTTCATTATCAAATATACCAAATATAACATTGGTAAATTTTAAGAGGCGATTCGTCCGCTATGAGGACTATATTTACACTGTCTTCTTAGGTAAATATTAATGAAAACAATATGTACAGTAATTGTACCGTTACGGTAATTTTTGATAATTCTCAATTTGCACATCCTTTCCTATTTATCTATATTACATGTACAGTGTAAACCACAATTATATTTTAAGTACGCCAGTTGTTCAATATTAAAAAAAGTCCACATACTAATTGAGTTTACATATAGCCTGATGACGTTTTGGGAATAAAGTTTTCGATTTACAAATGGAAAATAATAAATACCGCATTTGATCATATGCATTTTAAAAAGGAGGAAAGTCAATTTATTCTTTTTTTAAGATCAAAATTGTTGTCATCTTTCCTACCACCGTTAGTCTTACAATCTCCAGATGTTTCAGAACTTTGATGATAAAATATTTAAAAAATGCGTAACATAATATTACGCTTGCTTTGCCAAACTAATATTTACACAATTACAAAGTACCTAATATATTCTTCATAAAAAATATTATAAATTGACTTACACACATGAAATATCCAAATAAGCAATACAATCCCTTCAAATAATCTGAAAACATTGTGAGATATAGATGGTAGAAGTTACATTGTAGTCGACTAGAAGTTAAATACCTAGCATACTAATGGATATTTTATAAAGCACGTCTATAGAGCCCGTCACTGTAAGATGAGATGACAGAATTTAATACATAATACTTAAATACAGATTTTATCCAGATCATGAATTAACTATTAACAGATACCCTTACATTTAAACTTGTTAATCACTTGTTACATATAATATCAATTGAATTGCTTAGTTAAGGTTCTCATATAATGCAATGTGTATACTAGCAGACACAAATGCATGTTACAGCATAATAATTAAATTTTATTTGTATTCTAGGCTCTGATTGGTTAATATCCAAAAAGGAACACAAATTATTTCTGTATAACCTGGTTTGGTATGGGGACCCCCCCCCCCCCCCCCCCCCGACAACCAGCTGAATCATCTGTATCCATACAATCCTCTCATTTCCAGTCCTCGGGATTCATGGAAAATTCCAGATTTAATAAAAGTACCTTTAACTTCAAGCAATAATTCGATCTTACCACATTTAAACAAACAACAAGGCTGCTAGGCCTATGTATCAGTTTTTATCTCCCCTCGCTTCCCATGACTTCCGTTACTTCCGTTACTATGGTTGTATTATTGAGCGGCAAATTTGAACGAATAAAAAGCAACGAAATTTTACACCCATAGTTATTTAATGATTTTAAAATTAAATTATAAGGAATGACTAATTCTTGGCCAAGTTATTCGAGTATAACCTGGTTTGGGTCAGTTTACGCTGTTTTATAATCCGCTTCGCGTATTATAAAGCGTAAACTGACCCAAACCAGGTTATACTCGAATAATTTGGCCAAGAATTAGAGTCATTCCTAAAAAAAATATTGATATTATTCACTGGTTTCTTTTACTTCAAATTATAAAAAAAAATATCTTGTTCGTGAATATAGGCAGGGATTGATATGTTTCACATCATGCTGTCAGATAAACAAGATGCATGCGATTTTTTAAAGAAAGTGTGACACAGAAAAATCCACTGAATCAGATGCGCCTCAAACTTCTTTTATTCTAACACTAACTTTTATTTTCACTTTTGAAAGCTACCGAAGTATGTTATGCAATAGACAGGTAAAATGATACTCTTTTTATTGTATCTACAACTTTGTACATTACCAGAGTGAATAAAGTTGACCTATGATCTTTTGACTGTAAAATCTATAAGCCTGTTTCTCCCTTTACCTATTATCTCTGTTACATGTTTTAGACTGAGAGGTAGGGAACAAGTCAAAAATGACCCAGTCGCAGATAAATTTTCAATGTATTTTCACAAGAAAAAGATAGTGCAGAATAAATGCTTTGCATTTCTTCTTTTTGATAATAGATTTATATATTTTTTATAAAGCAATATTCTCCTTTATGCCATTGTTTTAGGTGGAAAATGCGAGTGATTGCATAGTTTTGTAACGTCAACATTGCAATAAGATACAGATTACCTTTGTCAGTAAATTAACACAACTTGTTATTAAAGATTTTAGATTTTTATGTAAAAGATTGTTATTACAAATGAGGTATTTGAAATAAAGCAAGACTCTTCTTAAGCATGGAATGCTTATTTTTGGATATCGTCGGTCGTATAACAGCACCTGGCCCCAGGATCATGAAATTGACTGAGACTTAATTCAGCTTAAGATGTTTCATAATCCAGGAGACTGGTCCAGGAGACATATTAAATACCACTCGTTAGCGCGGTATGACTGTGTGTTACATGGGGTTGAATATTGTAGATTTTCTACGGATTTCATGATGAAAATGACATTGAATCTAAAATTCCATCTAAGTATATGCATATATGTCAAGTGTACATTTATCATATGCATAATAGGACTAAAAGTGATTTTATTTTGGTGCGAGGTTATTTCCCAGTTTAAACCTAAATCTAATATTTATAATCAGAGAAAAAAATCATTCAATTGTGTTAACTTACAGAGTAGGAATAGATTACAGCTTAGTGCTATAACCAAATACAATATATTAAAGCAATAAACTTATAAATTTCATATTTGGTGAAACTTTAACATTTCAAATAAAAACATAGTCAATTTTCAAACAACAATTACAAAGTAGAAAGAGCAATATTTCTGAACGTAAAGTGTTAAAAACCATGGGCACCGTGTAATTCATGGACTGGAGTTATGGAGTGGAGTTTGGAGTCAAATTTTGGAGTCTAAGATTTTTTTAACATGGAAAAACATGTTCCAGAAATTGCATCAGTATGAAAGTCTTTCATTCTTTTTGTACGATTGTTGGCTGTTTCATGTCTTGTAACTAAACAGATTGGCAATTCATAGTTTCAGAAACTTACAAATTTTAATTAAGTCATAGTACCTATAGGTACTATGACTTAAGGAAGCTCTAAACACCATCAAAAAAGTGCTTTTTGGACTTGGAGAAAAATATATCATATAAAGGTGTGCATATTGAGACTATTTAGTTCATTTTCAACATAGGGTACCTGCCTTATTTCTGCAGGAAAAATGTTCAAAGACAATGGACTATTCGTGAGCAGAAATAACTGTCGTTTACTTACATTGGGAAAATTAATGGAAATTATGAATTCAATTACTTATTCTTGGTCTAATATAATGCTAAGAAAATTTTAATCTATTATAAATTGTGTAATTAATTGTAAATAACCATTTTTCTATCTTAATTCTAAGGGTAGATCACTCTAACTGCAAAAAACTACTCTAAAAGTAGAATTCTTCTGTGTTCAGTGTTTAGAGCTTCCTTAAATAAAATTTGTAAGTTGCTGAAACTTAATATGTAAGTATTTGTAACTTGAGAAAATTACATCAATATTTGATAGACAGACATAATACTGACAAGATAACCCTATTCTTTGAAAATGTTTTGAAACTGTTGAACATAATTAATCAACAGATATAGTCGGTCTTACTGATTGTTTACAATTTAATTCGACGTGTTAACAAACATGTCAAGAGGTTCAGAGTT
Source organism: Saccostrea echinata (assembly GCF_033153115.1). Classification (NCBI taxonomy): domain Eukaryota; kingdom Metazoa; phylum Mollusca; class Bivalvia; order Ostreida; family Ostreidae; genus Saccostrea; species Saccostrea echinata. The sequence goes on along the minus strand of NW_026889765.1, from coordinate 10,141,318 downwards.
TAAAGCAATTTATAAGAACGCTTTTTTTCAATATTACAATCACCTATTTATTACTTTCCATGTAAAATTAAGAAAAAAAGATAATTAGTTTTAAAATAAGTTTCAAACTTTATACATGTACCACTATTATATGGTGTACTAAAAGGTCCTCTTACTCCCTTACTTCCTTGTATTAAAAGCGACATAGCAATTACCATACTAATCTCTCTCACTTTTCCTTGGGTTGTCGCTCCTTCACCCTCAGAAACCACAAATCTACTATGGGTCATATCACACTTCAAGTGTGTTAATTGTTTTTACTCCAGTTTATCTTTATTAAATATTGAATAAATTGTAAGTTTTCTAATTGATAGTGGAAGCTCTGTAAGATTACACTGGCTCATAGAGAAAAGCCAGAATCCTCACACCCAGTTTCAGAGATGTTGATTAAATTAAGGAATAACTGTCTAATTTTTTGGTTTCATGATGTGATCAATCGATTGGCTTGCGTGATAATTTGCATAAACGCCGAAGGAGTGTATGCATAAAATTATCACGCAAGCCAATCGATTGATCATCGTCATGAAGCCAAAAAATCTGACAGTTATTCCTTATATTTACATGCTCTTGATTCTACTAATTCACGTGCTACAAGCCCCGCTTCTGTCTCTGTCTGTCCCTCCCCGCACGTGATTTTTTTTCACCACGCCTATCGATGAACCAGTGGATTTATGTAGAAATAAAGTAATTTTTCTATTTGAAATTTTATCTCGGACAAAGACATTGGAAATTTAAAAATTTGTGAACGATGACCATTTAATTTTGGAGTATGTGATCTAGTGTTGAATTAACTTATAGTTCTCACAGAACAGCATGCATGCATTAAAATCATTGCATTCTTTAATTTATATAAATATTATTATCCCTTATTTAGCATTACAGTGCATTCCTTCCCATTAACTTCTAAACTGATAAAATTGTGTCACCAATGTATTGTATTTCTATTATAGTATCATGCTATCATTTAATTATTTAAGTAAATGTATGTGAATTATTGATAATTTTTTTTAAAAGTCACATTTATTATGCCCCGCCATGAATATGGCCGGGGCATATAGTGTTTGTCATGTCCGTCTTCCGTCCTTCCGTCCTTCCGTCTGTCCTTCCGTCACACTTTGCGTTTAGCTCTGTTCAAAGCTCAGTTTCAAAGAAACTATCCAAGATATTTCTATCAAACTTCATATGCTGATAGATATTGATGAGAGCTATGCAACTGCATCAACATTTTTTGACCTTGACCTTTCCTTTGCCCTTGACCTCACTTTTCTTAAATTAGTGTTTAGCTCAGTTTTAAAGATACCATTCAAGATAGTGTAATCAAACTTCATATGTTGATACATACTGATGTAAGCTATTCAACTGCATCAACATTTTTGACCTTGACCTTTCTTTTGACCTTGACCTCACTTTTCTTAAATTAGTGTTTAGCTCTGTTTTAAAGATACCATTGAAGATAGTGTAATCAAACTTCATATGTTGATACATACTGATGTAAGCTATTCAACTGCATCAACATTTTATGACCTTGACCTTTCTTTTAACTTTGACCTCACTTTTCTTAAAGGACTTATCGCATGTTTCTAAATTATTTGAAATTAAAAGCGTAAAACGTTCCTTATGACCACAGTTTATAAATTTTGTGTTTTTTCTGCGGATAAACCGCGGTAATTAACCAATTATTGACTCAAATGAAAACCGCTGAATTAAAAATCTAAGTTAATTAGATAGCGATCACGTGACCCTGTGACGTCAAAGGCGACAATGGCTGATCAGCTCTTCGCGTAAATCTTACTAAAATGTACGCGATACAACCTGAATTTTCTGCGTTATGGACGACCAAATCACTGATTTTATCGATATGAAATTTAATGTCCAACCTTATATTTTAGAATTGTCAGCAAGAAATAATCTAAAAAATACGTTAACATTGTAAAAATAACAGCGACGATAGCGAGGGAGACGCGGCGAATACGAAGAAACTCGCCATCACAATACAATTTGATTTGTCATTTTATCACATGTATTAATTTATTTGATTCACAAATTTAATATTACATAACTCTGTTATTCTTCCTTTTTTAACATAATTTTAATTTATGCAAGTATACTTTCATATGTTTTGTAAAGGATGGCGGTCTTGAAAAATAATTTTCCGATCACGAAACATTGCCGTAATCAGACCTACAGATTCTAAATGTCTGGAATAAAAAAACCAAAATATCTCAAAATTCTTATACCTTAGAACTAGTTAATGTTTCTATAGTAATTGAAAATCACGTTAGGAATTAATTTTTTCAGCATTTTTCATAATTAACCTGCATTTGTCGTTGATAACTTCGTAAATAGTGTGCAACTTCTCATCTCTCTATCACTGATTTGTCGCCTATGACGTCAGAGCAGTATTTCGCCGAAATCCGACTGAAATATGCATATTGCCGTATTTGAATTTCAACTCTCAATATCTCTTAAAATATGCTTTCAACAACGTTTATTGTATTCAGAATTTTAATAAACAAGGTTGTAGATAATATTTTTCATAAAATTAAGATTTTTGAAAAATCATGCGATAAGTCCTTTAAATTAGCGTTTAGCTCAGTTTTAATGAAACCATGCAAGATATTTTTAACAAACTTCATATGCTGATACATACCGATGAGAGCTATTCAACTGCATCAATATTTTTTACCTTGACCTTTCCTTTTACCTTGACCTCACTTTTCTTAAATTAGTGGTTAGCTCAGTTATAAAGATACCATTCAAGATAGTGTTATCAAACTTCATATGCTGATACATACTGTACGTATAGAAAGTACAGTAATTATAAGTGCTTCACTGCTGCCGCGTTCTGCGGGATTTATTTATCAGTAACTGCCTGTGTTGTTTTTGTAATAAATTACCCACCAATCTACTAGGTATTGTTTGTAAAATTATAAATTGGACTTGATCTTATACCATGTACCAATTATTTTTTGTTATTTTAAGATTGCTCAAGCGCAAGGAAGAACCATAACTGTGATATGTTTTGACACTTCGATAATTACATGTATCAAAACAATTAGCTGACATTTTAAACTGTATAAGGACATTTTGATAGTCAGAGCAAACAATAATCGAATAAGCAGTATCTAACTGTTTAACAATTTACAGGCACTTGACGTGTGGATGATGTGAGATTAACCCCCCTCTCCCCCAATTTATTTCATAAAAATCTTTAAAAAATATCTCCTGGCAATTTTTTTCTTTGCTTACTTAAATAAAAACTGACTGCATGTACAAACCGATTTATGAATTCTATTGACGGGGAAATCATACACTTTGGAAAATTAGGTTTTGAAATTCAAATAATCATGCTATCCACGCGTTACGTTGCATATATTTTGATGTTACTTCTTAAATAGATTTAAGTAAAAGGGTTTCTGAATTATAAATAAATCATGTACCAGTGAAGTTTCAAATACAATTTTATTTTCAGGAAAATGTTCCGAATATATTCGACTATCGTTCGAATAATGCTATCGAACAATCGACTAAGGAAAATAAATATTTTGACATCCCTAGTTGAAAGCAATGGTGATCATTATTTATGTACCAGTTAAATTTGATTAAAGTAGAGAATAAACTGTCACTGTTTTAGATAACACACTTTTTGACAATGAGAGTGAAATTAATACTCATGACCTTATCTGAAAGAATTTGTGGGAATTCGATGCAGCCACTGTATGTCCCACATAATATCAGTTTATCAGAATCTGTCAAGAGTTATTTATACAACAGCATGCAGGCAGTGTTGCGATTATAACAGACCCATTTATTCATATCAGTATGCTATTCATTGAAGTACAATAATTATGGGTAATCCATTTTTGAGGAAAAGATTAACCAGAAGATTAACATGTCTAAATAAAAATTAATATGGATATAATATCCTGAGATTTAGGTAATAGATAATGTGATCTTCTCCTGACTTGTTCAAACAATCAATATCTTAAATGAACATTTGTTATTATCTCAACTCCTAGAACAAAAGCTTTCAAATATGACTGATACGATGTCTTTCAAGTATAGGTTGTGCTGACCCCCGCCTTAGTAAACAGCTTCGTACTTCGTTTGTTTGTTTGATTGTATGTTGTTTAACGTCCCTCTCGAGAATTTTTCACTCATATGGAGACACCACCACTTGCCGGTGGCGAGCTGCAAATTTTGTCCTATACTCGGCACTTACGGCCATTGAGCAGTGAGGGATCTTTTCCGTGCCAGCACATTTCTGCGATACTGGACCTCGGTTTATACGGTCTTATCCGAAGGACAGGTCTCCACGTCCCACAGTGGGATTCGAACCAGCGACGTAAGGATCAACCACTGCGCCACGCGGGCGACAGGTTAAGATGTAAAAGCAACAGATGCGACGAAAAAAGACCCAAAACCCAGCGTTAAGTGCAGCTATCCTTTGATCAATAATTATCATGAAAGATTTCATCGTCAAAATTGCTATTTACAAATAATTCAAATATACATTTAAAAAACGCATACCACTAGTTCCTTTCATAATATTTTTTTTTAAATTACAGAAATAGAAATTAAAATGTTCATCTACACTTTTCCAAGGAACACACGCATCACTTCCAATAGCAACATGGGGATAAATAAAACTATAGAGTTGTCATGTGAGGAATGTGTATCTTAATTCTAAACTTCAATAAGAAAAATTAAATTTGATATTTATACCAAGATTGATCAATGTAAAGCTCACATTCAATAACTCTTATTTTGGGGGCATTGCAATAAAGAATACATTTGCTTAAACAATCAGAAAATCTCAGGCCAAAGGAGCAGAAAAATAACTGGAAATGGATTACGGAGTATCAACTGGGCATGAATATTGTAGCAAGAAACAATATTGGTATGTTTTTGATCATATTGTTAGGCGATTCAACAAAATTATCTAAGTTTAGCAACAGGAGTTCTGTTAATCATTGCAATAGCTGGTGCATTATAGCAAAAATCAAGCCCAAAATTTGACTCCAAACTCCACTCCATTACTCCACTCCATGCCTCCAGTCCAAGAGTTACACTGTGCCAAAACCATGATCCTTTTTTTTTTTTGCACTCACAATAAAGCCATGAATAATACTGTAAAAGAGCACCTGTCTTTTAGGAAGTATGTGCATTTACACAGCTGCAATTTGATCAGCAAGTCATCTCAATCGGAATACATGTATTTCAAAGGAAATTAAGAGAAAGGGAAGCTTAAGAATACATCCATGTAGGGGACAGGGATGGGGTAATTGAGAAAAGTAATTGTAATTGAGTGTAATTAATTACATTTTTCAAAGTAATTGGAAGTAATTTGTAATGGACCATTTTTTTTTCAATTACTTGTATTTGTAATTTAAGTAATAACACTGAAAAAAATACCATGTAATTTCAATTACTTTTCAAATACATTTTCAATTACTTTACATAATATATATTATTTGTATTTAATAGGGAAATATTTCCATCACAGTTACATTTTACAGTTCTTTTTATTCATTTAAAACATCCTAAGCCCTTTTGTTTTTCAAATTCCCAAACTTTTTTTTACATCCTTATAAATGAATTTGATGTATTGGCTTTTTATAATAATATACTGAAAGGAAAAAGAAACGCAGGGTAAACTTTTTAGGTGAAATAATGTTATATTTTTCAGACGTATTTTTCTGTATTCCTATCTAATACAGGTGACTCGAGATCTCTCGAAGTTCAAGGGACCGTAAGAAAAGTTCGAGAGATGGGGGGGGGGGGGTTCGAGAGATAGAAAGTGAATAAAATCCGGAATTTTCAGTTCCGATCATCATTGTTCTACTATTATGCATACCGGAAGTATATGTTGATAATGTCATTATCATCATTACACGTTTTCATTCGTATTTTACAGGTAATTTACTAGATTTCAACAACAATGATCGTGTTTTGAATAAATAAAATGATTAATTTAAGTTTCAATATTTATTTGTTCTCATTTCATGATAACATGAAACCTGAATAGCAATTGTCGATTTTTTCTAACCCCCGGGCGCGGGATTGATCGGTCCTTCACAAGATTGCTCGTAATCGGTATACAATTCTTGTGAAAGGTTTTCTTGTGCAATGTTTGCCAAACTTGGATTGTGTAGACTCTAATAATATTAAAGTTCATAATATATGGAAAATTATTGACACGTCCCTAAATTATTTTCTCAAAATTATCGTCTCGTCCAGTCAAAATAAGTTGTGAAGCGATTTGTTTATAATTTACCAACTAACCAATTAATTACATCAACACTCGGTAGACTCACAGGTGTAGTATCATCTATGTAAACACCCAGTTAACACGTCCATCCCAGCCCCAGGCGTTCACTGTTACCCAGATAAGTCCAAGCTGAATTAATTTTACGCTTGATTGACATGTATACAAGCGCAATCAAAACTTCGAGAGATAGAAAATTGTTTTACTGGAAACCAATATTAAAGGTGGAATCAAATTTCTAAAATCTATCAAAAATTATAGTGTACACCATATATTTTAACAAGTGATTTGTTATTTTACTTTCGATTAGTAATTCTTGCTCATTTCGGTGGCTACATCCTTCTTGTGTGCATTACTACATGTATGTCAGTTCAGTTAAAAATTGAGAATGACTATAATGTTCCCTGTGATGACACGAGAGGTGATTGGACAAGGGGAATAGGCGAGTTTGCAAGATACCTGGAAAATCGCTCGACAAAAAATGACCTATAAAGAATTTATTTACTAAGAGGCTAGAAGGTTGTTTATGCTTTCTTACGAATTACCATGTTTATTTATAAAAGTGTCTCTACCCATCCATTTGTCTGTATTTGTATTTGTCTGCAATTCACATTTTCTCTGTCAAAACTGGAGAAATTTGGGATGTGGAAGAATTTCAACTTTAAGACTGATCAATGTTTTCTTTTTTCATTGCCCTTTTGAACCAGTTGCGACGTTTTGCAAAGCATGAAATGCAAGGAAGAATTACATTTATTTAGTAGAGCGCGTATGAAGGCTGCATATGTGCCAGTTGTTGTTGTTTTTCGTTATGCCAAACTCTAACCTGTAAGGAGAGGCAACTCTCACTAGTGTGTATAATTGTATTTATTTATTGAAATATGAATCACAAAAAGAAATAGAAATAAACTCCATAAATACTCAACAGTAACCACGTTGTCACTTCATCGTACAGCCTAGCACTCAAATACAGGGAAAATATCAAAAGTGAATGCATGTATTTCCTGAATTTTAGGAATACATGAAATTCCTATCCTGCTTAAGAAATACATGTATTTACTGTTTTCAGTTAGTAAATACATGTACGAGGGTTGTCCGGTAAAATCATGGACAAAGCGTTTTTCTCGAAAAATAATGGGCGCACTAAGCTGAAATTTTCAGCAAATAATTATTCATCATATTTAAGTGCATCTTATTTTTTTTTGATAAAATATAGGCAAAAATAAAGATTTTATTATGCTTGAATGTGCACAGGGTACGGTCCTACGGCGCACATCAAAAAACCAGGGTTTCATTAGCGAATACACGAGTATTATTTCGAAATAAAAGTATTATATAGATAAGGCTGGGATAAAAATTATCCTATGTTTAATCCACTATCTATCATTTCGTCTTTTGTAAAATATCAAGACATTTGCTTAATTTTTGGCAGTTTACCGAGCATTTGAAATGGAAAAGTGGTAAACGCAACACACGAAAAATGGCGACTGACGTTACGGCGCACCGGAGAGCAGTTCAGTTTGATTTAGATCACAGGAGTTCGCATACCTATCAATTTTACCGAAATTTTCAGTATATATAAAAAATACGTAATACCTATAATAATAACACAAGGAGTGCAACGCATTCCAGGTCACCGGGGAACCCCTCCCTTCATATCGAGGCTGCCGCGCAATCGAAAATTATAAAACACAAACCATTCTTTTCGGAAGGAACCATTCTTTATGTCTGTTAATGCATATGATTTGAAATGCCTGTTTAACAACAGTAGCAGTGACATTTCTCAACGACTTCGCTCAAACGTTGGTTGTCCGCGACGCCATTACGTGACGTTATAATGGGTGCGTTGATTTACCCAAAAAGAAAAAAAAATGCCTGAGATGAATAATAATATGTAAATTTAGATAATTTAAGGTTATGTACGATATAAATGTTCTACAAACAAATTTAACAGTTCTCCGATTTTACATACCGATGTAAATAATATGAAGAATACAACGTACAAAATGATACATGTAAGAAATCAAAATGAATTACATGTACTTCCAGTAGACAAATGATTTGAACATAACAGGGAAATGTTTTGAGCAGTGCGTTTCTCCTAAAAGATAATTATTATTTCCTTTTGACATCTGAAACATCATTTCAAAAAATGCTTTGGGCACTTTTTGATATTCATGCATGAAGTGTGGGTCTGTACATGCATGTGTAAAATGAAATGAATTATTTAATAATGTAACGCTGCATTCATGTGAACAAAATTGTGAGTGATATAAATGTAGTTCAATAATAAAATCATATACCCCCCCCCCCCCCCAATAAATAAAAGTAAAATGGAAGCGCACATTCAGCAATTGAACAACCTTGAATATCTACCCCTCTCCCCCCCCCCCCCTTCTCCCCCCCCCCCCCCGACAACTTATACGTCAACATAGTAAATACTTATAAAATGGCATCTTTTCGCTTGTTAAAACAACAGACAAGTATAGATCAGAAAAGCTCACTTGAGCCTTTGGCTCAGGTGAGCATGAGCACAAATTATGTGTTACGTATTTTTTTTAAAAATAAGTATTTAATAGGTTTTTTATTTACTGAAAATTTCGTGAAAATTGATGGGTACGCCATCTTCCGTCATAGTACCTATATTAAATTCTCAAAGTGTACGATTGTTGAATAATCTTTTCGTTCTTCCTTTTTTTACTTGTCAAAGATTTTCTTGCCAAAATTGAAGACACATTAACTTGGATTAGACACCCCCCCCCCTCTCGGCTCCCCCGCTTTCAAGATTTTTTAACACCTCAAACGTAAACTAGTAGGAATATTTGCTTAATTTTTAATATACTACATTGAATAAATTCAATAAGGATTGGAAAACAGGCAAACCCTTTATATACCCGTTCAATGTCTAAAAGGTCAAGACAACAAGGAGTACTTTAGTATACGTAAGTTAATAATCAATGATAAAGATTCATGGGCAATTTTTTTAGGGGTATTATAGAATAAAAATGAAGATGATGTCAGCCCCCTAAATTATTCACTTATTGTTCCATCAATACATAAAAATTTAGATTTATTATTCATAAGTTGTGTATTGACCACCACCCCCCTTCCGCCTAATGCCCCACAAATCTGCTAACTTATTAATGTAAAATGTTTTATATATTTTATTTATATTTCACAATAGACAAACAAGTACCCGTATTTCAAGGTAAAAGCTTTATCTCTGGTATCATACTGTATATGATTATTCATTTCAGGCATTATGTTCCTTTTGGGTAAAGCGACGCGCCCGTATTACGTCACGTAATGGCGTCGCGGACAACCAACGTTTGAGCGAAGTCGTTGAGAAATGTCACTGCTGCTGTTGTTAAACAGGCATTTCAAGTCATATGCATTAACAGACATAAAGAATGGTTCCTTCCGAAAAGAATGGTTTGTGTTTTATAATTTTCGATTGAAAATTGATTGCGCGGCAGCCTCGATATTAAGGGAGGGGTTCCCCGGTGACCTGGAATGCGTTGCACTCCTTGTGTTATTATTATAGGTAATACGTATCTTTTATATTTACTGAAATTTTCGGTAAAATTGATAGGTATGCGAACTCCTGTGTTTAGATGTAGTAATGACGCCCTAAGAAACTTTAAATGACTACAGAAGAATAAAAAATATCACTAGATCTTTAGTATACAAGTGAAATGGAACTTTTCTTAGCGGAAGCTTTTTGATCGGGTCCCCGGGTAGAACAAAACATACGAACAAACATCTACTGGCATAGCAAAAGACGCTGTCACTGTAGACCGTCGATATAAGAAAGCCTATTTAGATGAATGATAGTGAGAGTACTGTCCATAACTTACTAATAAATACGCAGAAGGTCCCATGTGTGTGCGAGATTGGTTCCTCGACTGTTTATGGAGGAATATAGGGAAAATCAAGTATGTGCATCAATGAAATCCCCGAATTTAAGTGGGGCTTATCCAACTTTTATTTAGCAAAGAGAAAACGTGACGCTGCTTTAGACACTTTGACGTTATCATCCGTGCGCCATAAGGCGATACCACACATAAAGTCTCATATTTTGTTTTAAATTATTTGAGTAGATATCTATTTGAAATTTGCATATTGATGAAAAATGCACTAAAAAGTAATGAAAGTTTTAGAACGCAGTGATGATTATTTTTCAGTCTAGACAACTTGTCAACGATTTTACCGGACAACCCTCGTACATGAAATTCCTGATTTCACATATTTACTGTAACATATACATTAGACAGAAAATAATTTTGTGACACTTTCACGTATTTCAAAAGCACGTTGGAGGTAAATAACTAAATTGCACAGTTCTTTAAAAATTTTTTTACACTGAGCAGTTGTAATAACTTGAAAACTGAAGGTTTTTCCAGTAATACTTCTTAATACATCGACATCTAATAACACTAAATTGAGGGCATTTTAAAATAAAATGAAATTCATCCTCAATATCTAAATGGCACATTTCACAATATCTGGTATTTACTGGTATGTAATTGTGAGACCAAATTCAATAGCTAGGTTATGGGATGACATACGTATTTTACTTACAGTGTAATTGCTTCTTATATGTGATTGGAATAGCTTTTGTTAAGTAATATTGGAGAGAGAAATTATCAATGATATGCTTCAAAATTTTGCATCTTGATGAACAGTTTAAATATTTAAGACATTTCCAATTAACAGAAATCTATTGACAAAAGAAAGAATTATATATTAACCTAAGCACACACACATTCGCACACACTTGCACACCGTTCTCTTAAATTTCACATATAAAAATCAATAAACCTTTATAATTTGACAGACTAAACGTTATTTTCTTTATATAATATCTATAATAATCATTTATATTGTTGTCCGTAATGTTCACTCGTACAGTTCTGTATGTCTAGGTTTGCCACAATCAACACTGATCAACATGAGCTCTACGTTCTAATTTCTTTCAGATCGACTTATCTGAATCACAACACGTCAAAAGTTTCAGCATATAGGCAGAGATGTACAAAGCAGTAAGTGACAATCCTTTTGTTTCTTGCTAATATTTTTGTTTTGAATTGCTTTTTTTCGTGAAATTACTTGCACGTATGTGTCTTACGAGTGCCCCTGACTGCTCGTAGACTTAGGATCACCTTTAACCATAACTCGCAAATCGTAATAGATAGTTTTCAGTAGGTCCGAATTAGCAAGAGTTATTTCCCGTTGACCGCCATATTGGAGGTCAACATGCTCATATTCCTTCATTATTCAACCAACTTTAACTTTTTATACTGGCCATTGTGAGGTAGGAAGCATTGTTTTTCTGAAAAAATAAAAAAAACATTTGTTAAAGCCTCTTTTATTTCATAATTTTTGTTTTATAAAGATTTTCCCCAAAAAGACAAAGAGGAAAAATCAACATGTTGACCACCAAGATGGCGGCCAAGTGAAATAACTTGGAGAAAAATTATGTCATATGAAATAAAACTATCTATACTCACATGTAGAGAAACGCACTTAACGCGCTATGCTCATATTTACCTCTACGTTTACGAGCTAAGACCTGTTAGAGAAACGGTCGCGCCTTATTAGGGTTAATGCTAAATATTACACATTAAGGTGCTCCATTGTAATACATTTGTGTGAATTTATATGAAGTACTTCTTACGCAGGGAATTGAAACAAACATAAATAATAAACAAACAGACGAGGAACAGGTGAGATCAGCTGTACGCCATTATTAAAACAATGTGTTAGGATTTGAGATATTGTTTTAGAATTTTTTTTTTTTTTGCAATATAATAAACAGATTATAAAACTGGGTGTTAAACCGATCCTAGTAAGTTTAAGGAAAGAAGGATGTAAATTTAAAAAGGCATATGCTGTAAGTAGGACCTATAAGATATAATAAAAGTACATAGTACTCATTCATCTTGATTTTGCTTTCAACGATGTAATGTGAAGTAAATTTGAACAAAAATGAAATACAATGTTATGTATATACAATAAATATTTACCCCACCTCTGATGCTTTTTTGATGAAACCCTGGCTTATGATTGGTGGAAGTATGTCACGTGAAGGGAGTGTTATACATGGTCGCTTGAAAATCAATGCACGGTAAATACATGTACGGAGTTATCGTTCTTTTTTGACAATTAAATCCTTAATCTATTTATCTGTCAATAGACAAGAGGCTTGGCGAGAATCTGTTGACACTAACGTCAGTAAGAAGCACACATTAACTGTGTGTACGTTATTACGGCACAAACACTAAAAAAAAAAACAACAACATTACGTAGCACACGGGAGTAATGAAACATAGCGGGAAGAAAAATTTTACAAACCAAAGACACCTGAATATTTAATTATATCTAGGTAGGGTAAATTCGTTGCAAAGTTTTGTAGTGACCGGGTACGGGATGATACCTGGTGAGTAAAAAATCTCATCCTTTGCTCGGCTTCGCCTCACCCGGTATAAAATTTACTAACCAGGTATCATCCCCTATACGGTCACTACAAAACTATGTAACTAATACTATACGAATGTCATATATAATATTTATAAAGACTATGTTAAACATGAATACCCTGCAGATTAATCATGCATAGAAAATTTGATGTTTTAAAAACCAAAGACTGTGAATACCTTAAGTTTATTTTTTTTTTTCCATATTAAACAGTATGATCTCTCATGTTTCATCATCTGGTAATACTTTCTTGAAATCAGCCACAGGTAATTTGTACCATATCTTAGGCACTCTTTCTCTACCTTGAACATTGAGCACTACAAATACAGCCAGTCAGTATTAGGTGCATCTAGATTTCGAATGAACATATTCAAAATCACCATACCATATATCTACGTTCCACACAAATAACCTCGATTAATTACTACAAGATGAAAAGAGGAAAAATTATATCACAGATGTACCTCCGAGGTGATGCATTCTTAATGTTTGGGTGGAGAAGAAAGTCTTTGATTGTAAAAAAAATAATGTAAAACTCTGATAAATCCTTATTGATTAAACAAGAGAAAAACATAATTATCTGTATTCTCGATAAAAGATATTTGAATTCACTGATAGCCATTTATTCATAACAAAATGAATAAATTCCATACATTCTCATATATGCCTTAATGCATGAATGCAATGCAATCTTTTTTTCATCTCTATTTTTACTTGAAAAATACTTAACACTTATCCATCTTGCTATATTATACCTTCTGAAAAGTAGAATAAACCCTCTTCCAAAGTTAAATGAAGTCCTCCTGAACAATACTGGTCTGACCTTGGACTTATGATATGAGCCGGACAAGCATCTCCACGATTTCTTATGCTGAAACTTATGCCGAACCGGTCAGCCGCAGCTTGTAAGATGGCACTGTCAGGCATCTCACCATTTCGTCTATGGCGGCTGTTTAATGACAAAATCCGATTATAAACACTTTTTTCATTTACTTTAAAAAGTATGCATTTTCTTGTTCGGAAAGCTTGATTCCATTGTCTGATAAAAGTTTTATCTTGTACAATAATAAATCTTAATTATATTTCATTTCTACAGCAAATAGCAAATTTATACACCCATCAATAATGATAACAACCTGTACAAAATATTGCTCCAATTCTTCATGAATTTAGTTCTTAAGTTAACTGAAAAACCTACATTATATTTGATAGCTACCATATACAGTCAAACCTCATTATCTCGAACTCGAAGGGACCGAGAAAATACTTCGAGATAACCGAGGATTCGAGATATCCAGGGTAAAATACATAAGGAGTAAGCAGTTGGGACTTCAAAATCACTTCCACATATCCATGGTATTCGAGATATCCGTGTTCCAGATACCGAAGTTCGACTGTACATGTTAGAATATCTTTTGTTCCTACTTTAGAATCACCCATTGCATTAATTGTCATTAAAGTAGACATAAAAAAGACTGTGGAGTCATGTGTCTTTGATATGCAAATATATTATGCCGTCATATTAATAACTACTTGTAGTAATCATTTATACAATTGGTTGATCATTTTTTGTATCAGCTGATTTTGTAACATCTTGAGTTGTTATACTTCCCCTAAATTAACATGTGCTCGATGTATTTATGATTATGACTTGATGTATTGTTGTTTATAACTCGTTTATGTTGAATAGGCTATTTTTATTTCGATATTGCAAGGATCTTGTTGAACCCTACTGATATTCTATGTAAAATAAAATAACAAAGTTTTATTTATTTGTTCTATTTGCCCTCGTCACTTTACCAGAACTCTGATTGTATGGCGCGCTAGAATTGTAATTTATGCATTTAACCCCAGGTCACTGTCTATTTTTGTCTGGCGGTCTTTTTGAATGTACATTGTTGCTTTTTTCCGGGTTGTGACATTTATTTGAGTGACAAAGATTCTTTGTAGTAAAACGTTTACAGTTATATTATTTTATGTATAATTAAAGTTGTATTTATTATTTTATTTGGAAGAACCGATAGTGTCTCCGATGGTTTCCAACCTTGCGCGTGTGTTACCCCGATGGATGGGAAAGTCTATATAAACAGTCGGTAGACTTTCCCCGATACTTCTTCCAGCTTAGTTTTGGTAAATAGATGTTACAAAATATCACTAAGTGTAAGAAAATAGATATTTTATATTTATACATAAATTTGTTTATAAGTAGAGAATCTATCTTTGTCAATAAATTTCAATTTCAAAAAAACATTCTCTCATTTTAAAGCTTTTATTATAGTAAACAAGGAGAGATAAAGTTTCCATCGTCAACGTCTGTCTCGTCTGTCTGTCTAGCTATCTATGTGTCTCTAAACATTTTTATAAACGTTACTTTTTCTCCTCCAGTTTTGGTCCGATTTAAGTAAACTTACCCGAGTACAAATAGAGTACAACCAGATAATATGTAAATCTATCTATCTATTTTATCTCAATAAAATATGTAGTCATGGGAATAAAAAAGAAATGTTTTGGAGACAGAATATTTCAAAATATTACACCTTTTACAGATTTCGGTCCAATTTCATTAAAACGCATTACAAAAGTAGGCTACAGCTAAGTAAATACATGTAATTCTGATTATTTTTTAGTGTTACTACTCCAAAAGAGTTTGCTCCGATATCAATAAAGCTTCGTCCAATGTACATATTAAGTCAGCTGTATGAAGGTATTTACATCAATAAATTGCTTTTCCACAGTTAATAGAAATCGTATTGCATCAGATTCTTTTAACCTGCGATTCCCTAGAGTTTTTGTTCGGTTTAATGCACTTTGTTATACAAGTGACTACATCAAGATACAAAATTCTGTTGTTTTTAATTTCGATAAACAGCGTTGCCAATATTAAAAAAATAGAATAAGAAAAATAATAAAATTTTAGATTTAAAACGAAAGAAAACTTCATGTGTATCATGATAAAAAAATACAATTCTGCTAATCAATTTCATTTTGACAAATTGCTGTGATTACTAAATCTAGAATGCTTTGACAAAGAGTTTTGCAAAATGCTTATCCTCCTACTTTTTACATATCGTTTGAATAAAACCTAGTGTCAGTTTAGAAAATTTTAGACACATTATTGCATAAACGTAACTCGAAAAATTGGTACAAATCCATCTGCATCTTTGAAACTGTAAAGAATTATGGATATATGTACATTTTGCTTCATAAACACAAACGTATCTATTCAAATACTTTTTATTTATCCTAAAGCAAGTAACACCTAACTTTTATCACACCGGTGCTTCTTACCACATATATAAACATTTCATACCACATTTCCCTTCTAGTAAAATGTATACCCTAATGAATGCAACAATTCTAATCGTGAGTCTACCTCATTGTATCCAAGTTCCTTCCTTTTTAAGAATATATTTTCACCGAATATCTTCAACCCCTTACTACATTTGAACTGACATTAATTTTATCAATTTGAGTTACTTTTATATAATTTTAACTACTGTAGATCACAAATTATACGCGACACCTTATTTTCGCGAGATTGTTATTTGGTATTTATGAGCGATTATCATTAATTAGATTTTTTTTTTCTGTGTAATCTTTACTTTTACAAATAAACTCGAGAATTAAAATTTTTCGCGAGCAGTTACTCAAAAATGAAGATCTAGCTAATAAAAAGTGATTTACATTAATTATCAAACTATTCCTGGGAAAATGAATTTTACTAATTATTTCTATATATATGTATTTCTTCGCAAAAGGTTTGTGACGGTACATATTGTCATTTTATACATATTGTCGTCGGCGACAATATGTACCTACTCTCAGTGCACATATTGTCGTCCATCGATCGGTACATATTGTCGCCGGCGACAATATGTACCGAGACGAGCCCTATTTTACTCCTGCATAATGGACGACAAAATGCACGGTCAAGCACTAGCACATATTGTCGTCGGCGACAATATGTACGGTCAAGGTCGGCACATATTGTCGTCGATATATTGTTTTGACGAATATTCAGAAAGGAAAGAGAGATTGACAGACACACAAACACACGCACGGAAGGAGACAGACAGCATTACTCGCAATAGTGAAGGGAGACTTTATTTGGTCAGAAAATTTTGTCCACTATGATATGTCAAGATACCGTAATTCTTGAGATAGCGGATAAATCAGCCTATTCTTTTTTCTTGTAATATATACTTGGAGATTAAATACATGTATTAGTTTTTTTGTTCAGTAGTAATGATTATTTGGAAATTATTTTTTTGCGTCATTCTTATATACAATCATGCGCCGATATAATTTGTGTTGGGGTTGAAATTTTTAGATCACCTGAACTGGAAGTTCAAGTGAGCTTTTCTGATCTCATTTTGTCTGACCGTCCCTCTGTATGTATACTTTTCACAATATATTTCAGCTTCTTCTCAAGAACTACTGGATCAATTTCAAGCAAACTTGCCACAAAGCATCCGTGGATAAAGGGGATTCAAGTTTGTTCAAACGAAGGACCATGCCCTCTTTCAAGGGAAGTAGTTAAGATTTAGTGAAAATTTAGTGGCACCTTTTAAAAATCTTCTCAAGAACCACTGTGAAAGAAAAGTTGAAACTTATGTGAAAGCTTTATTATGAAGTGTAGAGTCAGTTTTATTCAGATCATGTCCCTCGAGGGAAGGGTGTGGCTGCAATAAGTTTTTCATAAAATATTTAGAATCATTTTTTTTTTTCAAGAAGTACTGGGTGAGTTATGTGAAAGCTTTGTTACATAGCGTAAGCTCAATTTTGAGGTGCTGGCACAAAAAAGATCCCTCACTGCTCAATGACCCTGAGTGCCAAGTATAGGTCTAAATTTGCAGCCCTCCGCCGGCAAGTGGTGACGTCTACATACGAACGAAAAATTCACGAGATTGACATTATAACAACAAGCAAACAAACAAAAACAAAATCAATATTGGTCAAATCATGACCCCAGGGATAGGGTGGGGCCGCGATGGGTGATCAAAGTTTTACATAGGAATATATACAGAAAATCTTTAAAAATCTTTTCAAAAACCAGACAGATGTGGCACCAGCGCACCCCCCCCCCCCTCGGTAGTTTGATTTTTTCTGCTTTGATAAATATTTGTTTATCTTGTATATACTCTCAATTTAGTCAACAGGTAAAATTTCACAATTAATTTTTTTTAATATTTACAGTAACACATCTGACTTTAAACTTTTTTTGCTTGTCAAAAAAGTTCTTAAACACCCGCACACCCCCTTCCCTCGCCCCAAGTTCTGAAATTTCTGTATCCACCACAGAGAACAGCCGTAGGCCCGTGATTAGTGATATTTATATGGAAGCATCCTCAGGTATCGCAGATTCAAGTATCTTCAAATCAAACCGGGCCTAGGGTTGGGCCACAATGGTCGATCAAAGTTTTACTTAGGAATATTTGGAAAAATTCTTTAAAAACTATCTTCTCAAAAACAGCAAAGCAATGATTAGTCATAAATTAGGGATGTCAACGAGTACTCGGTTAACTGGGTACTCAATCGAATGTCCGAGTATCGAATACTAAAATCGGTACTCGGTTATTCGGATGTATATTTTTTTTAATGTTTCAACGTGCATATATTTATTAAAATCATCAAATAATTTGATTTAAATATGCTTTGTCCATATCTATACAGTAATTACGTCACATACACCAGTAAATACCCGTTATCGCCTGTGGCTGTGTACATTTATATACAGTAACTAGATGAAATCCCGCGCAAGCGCAGGGAATTGAATTTATACCACTAACGACAGAAAATATATAACTGTAGTTTCTACTGACAGCCTACAGGTTTATAGCAGGAAGAAATACTTTGTTCAATGATGAATGCCTCCCCCCCCCCCCCCACCCCCGCCCCTTTCTGTAAAAACTTGAAAAATAACAATTTCGTTAATTGGCGTTTATTGTGAAATCTGTTATACCATGTTATGGATATTGTACTTCAGATGCTCTTATTTCATTTCCGTCAAGGATAAAAGCAGCAAATATGCACATTTTACTGATAAACTGCATGATTTTTTTTTCGGGGGGGGGGGGGATTCACAAATACTTGGGTCTTGGTTTATAAATATGTATGTACCTTATTAATCTGTAAAAAATGTCGTTTACTTCTGTGTAAAAATTAGTTTTTAACGCCCTATAAATAGGCCGAGTATTTGATACAAAAGGCTGTATTCAGAAAAAAAAAACTGAAATGTATTGATTAAAGCACAACATTTTACTCAGCTTTAATTGTATTTGAACAATACCTTATTCATTAATTTTCTCTTTTCATGTTAGCAAGTTTATTACGAAGTACAAATTGTACTTCGGGTTCGTTGCCACGATGCTCTCAGTATAAGGAATACCTGTACATGTATATACAAATTTTACCGATAAATTTATTCTAATAGAAAAACCTACTACATACATGAAATAGTCTTTCGATATATATAAATATATTCAAAACTTATAGTGTTCTCAATGATTTACCATTATTTCAATGACCATTCATACAAAAGCTTTTTGTTTTGAAATGATCGCCTCGTTTTTCCATTTAACATCGGGCTCGATGCTATGTGATGTTCTAGAAGCTTCCGTCAATATTAAGATCGGTGAATGACGAAAATAATTTGCAAATTTCCCTCTTTAGTCGGTTATCACAACTTATTTCTTTTATATCATTTAAATCAAGTTTTGATTGAATAATTCAGTGATGACGTTTAATAAAATAAATAAATGATTGCTTGTTGTCAGTTTCATTAAAAATTGCCAGTATCTTAGATCCGCCAACCGGAAACGCCACCGTACTCACGTTTTTGCTATTTCATGGCTGTTTATAGAAAATAAAAGTAGACTTTTAATTTAATGTACGATACTGACTATGCGAGTGAAATCTAAATATAGTTTACGGACATCATCTTGTATACAGTGTATTCTTAGAGGAGTAAGTAAGAACTCCGGTGCAGCCGTTTCGGAGTTATTAATTTATAAGTATAGATTACCGTGACCAATCACCAGAACACTGGACACCGTATAAAGCTCTTCTCACGTCTTATGACCCTAATTTTTGGATGGCTTTAATTATTATTTTCATTCAAAAAACATCGTTTTATTATGATCTATTGATTATCCTTAGATTATTTAATTAGAATACGGTAGCGAAATCGGACATACATTGAAATAGAACTACCTATTCAAAAGTGAAGAATTATTTATAAATAACCGAAGATTTAAAAAAAAATGTTGAAATCAGCTGTACATAGTAAATTTAGCGTATACGGTGGGAAACAACCATATATTTAAACCATCAATGTCTAGTTTGTTTGGTATGCCAGGACATCAATGGCAGTTGGAAACGTGCGATAATTTATGCATAACGGTTAAAGTTGTAAATATCGAGAAATCAACATACTTTCAGAGATATCATAAAGAAAACATTTGGAAATGTAAATAATATACGACTTGCGATCACGACAACATCCATTCCCAAAGATATTCTATTTCTAGTCTAATTATACAAAGTGCGCCCTTCTCCTGTTGAGAAAATTGTCTTCCTAAACAAAAACTGAAAAGCATTTGTTAATTGGCCATGTCTTTTGTGATTGTTTCATACATAAATAAAGTACCAAAAATCGTTTTGTTGGGCTCGATGTTTATGTACATGTATTATAGACGGAAGGAAACATCGAAGGGGTAAACAGTTCTAAATAAAATCAACAAACGTTTACATGTACACGTTTACAAGAACAGCCGTAGGCCCGTGATTAGTGATAGTGACACTTTTTCCGAGTACCTGGGTACTCGATCGGAAAAAAAAACCTTCTGAGTAACCGATTATCAAATATTGACCGATTTAACATCCCTAAGTTATATTTATACGGATTGATTGATTATTATTATTGTTTAAAGCCGAGTCGGCAATATTTCAGCCATATTTTGGCGATTAAAGTAAGTGTATATGACCAATTTTGAAGTTTTTTTTTGTTTTTTCTCGCCATATTTATATGGAGCATTGCTGAACATTGTCATGTGACATATCCTAATGGATGACAATATGCGCGCAAGTTTGTTACTGCATTTGAAATGACTTTGAAATAGTTTAACTTGTATTTGCTTATTCTTAAAAAATTTCAAGTGTCCTTCATCCTTTAGCAATTGCAAAGATCCTTTGCATCAAGTATGATTAAAAGTGGCCTCTGAAGAAGGGTCAAAAGAAAATACAAATACATAGAAAGATAAATAACCTAATAGACGGGCACATTAACCTTTGGTTAGGTTAAATGTTAAACTGAACACATTGCTTGATACATAAAATATCTTTTTTATCTTACAATGTAATGAGTAACTCCTAGCACACACAGAGGAGCCTCATTTATTCGAAAGCCGTTTATTTGGACAATTCAAGTTCCAGACTATTTTTGGGGCACCAATTCTTCTGTCGTTATTTTGTCTCAAAAATCCGGAAATTAGCATTTCTGACAGTCGATTTTATTTTTCAATGAAATGATCCGGACGGTGACTTTCAAAGGTCAATTGATTTTGGACAGATCGAAAAGTGTGCATTGCCATGAAAACAGTATGATAGACATGAGTTTAGTGACTCGTAATGAGGTGTTTACCTGTGTATTGAGTTATTGAATTCTTGGTGCGTAGTTCTGATTTGTACCCTCGACTTATAAAAAACAGAAACAAGAGGACCATGGACCACATCGCTCACCTGAGCACTTTGGCTAGAGAAAATTAGATATCAGTTCATTATTGAAAAGTCTCAATGCCCTAACAAAAATATTATAGTAAACTATAGTTAACTATTGTTTACTGTAGTTAACTATAGTAAATCAAAGTATCAAAGTTTTTACTATAGTAAAGCAAAGTTCCAAAGTTTTTACCATTGTAAATCAAAAATCCAAAGTTTTTACTATAGTTTACCAAAGTTTCAAAGTTTTCACCATAGTTATTCAAAGTTCCAAAGTTTTTACAATAGTAAATCAAAGTTCCAAAGTTTTTACTTTGATACTATAGTTAACTATAGTAAACTATAGTTAAGTATAGTTTACTATAGTATTTTTTTGTTAGGGTGTATAAGTAGTCCCAACATACCCCCTCCTGTAGGGGGGGGGGGGGTGGTCAAGATTTGAACAAACTTTAACTTACACTAGCTGAAGACGCTTCCATATTTCTTTGACTTTATGTCATGTCTTTAGAAGATTTTTTTTTCTCCATATACCGATATTTCTTTGAAAAAGTTTGATCTATTGTGGCCCTACCCTGTCCCTGGTGGTCATGATTTAGACAAACTTGATTCTACACTACCTGAGAATGCTTCTGTTTTCATATGACTAAGCATTGCTTTTCTATTCTTGAGAAGATATTTTCAAAGATTTTCTCTATATATTTCTTTGCATAAATTTAATCCCCTGTTGTGGCCCACCCTACCCCGGGGGTCATGATTTGAACAAACTTGAATCTACACATGTAATGAAGCTTTCACATAAGTTACATCTTTTTGGCACACAGGTTCTTGAGAAGAAGATTTTAAAAAGATGTCATTAAAATTTTTAATATTTCTCTATTAGATCCCATTGAAAGATAGTGTGGTCCTTCATTTGAACAGATTTAGAATTTCTTTGCATAAATTTAATCCCCTGTTGTGGCCCACCCTACCCCGGGGGTCATGATTTGAACAAACTTGAATCTACACATGTAATGAAGCTTTCACATAAGTTACATCTTTTTGGCACACAGGTTCTTGAGAAGAAGATTTTAAAAAGATGTCATTAAAATTTTTAATATTTCTCTATTAGATCCCATTGAAAGATAGTGTGGTCCTTCATTTGAACAGATTTAGAATCCCCTTCACCCAAGGATGCTTTTTGGTAAGTTTGTTTAAAAATGGTCCAGTGGTTCATGAGAAGATGAAAAGTTTACAGACGGCAGACGACGACACACCACAGACGGCAGGCAGAAGCCGGAGACCCTATGAACAGAAAAGCTCACTTGAGCCTTTGACTCCTCAAAAAAAAAAAAAAACAAACAAACAAAAAAAAAAAAAAAACAAAAAAAAAAACAAAAAAAAACATCAAAATGCACAAGATGGTTTAAATACCCGGTATACTAAAGTTTGTTGAACACCGTGGTTTTTTTTTTAAATTAAAAATGAATTCTGGTTTTTGTTTAAGTAAAATTCAGAATTCGTTTTATAATTTGATATTGAGGTGTCAAAAAAAGAAAACTGTTTATACAAATAAACTCGTTATTCGATTTCAGTAATAGAGATAGCACAAAATATCGTACAAAAAATCTCTTGACAAGCGTACTGGCTTCAAATTGTGTTCAAGGAATTGATAAAATTTATCACATCTCGTGGTTTGATCAGTTAGGAATGTTGGTATATATCTCTTGCTTTCAATTGTATGAGTAAAAAATACCGATGTACATTTTTTTCAACAAATCTAGATGTAGGGTATACATGTATCTGTCATGATATTCAGCTTTTCATAACTAGGAATTTTAATTGTATGCAATTAATTGCATTGTATAATAAAATTACTGCTTGTGCACACAATAATGTGGCTTGATTATCTTGTGATTCACCCAGACGACAGACGAAATAAGTTACACTTCATTGCACATTACACCTGTGAATTTGCAGTTTTGAATTCGATATAAAAAGTATAAAAACAGTTTTTGGTAAATTTAATATTAAGAACATATGGTTTGTCTGTTTAATTTATGTTAGGTTAATAAACGTTAATATTGTGCTTATTATATTATATTTACATTTCCAATGTCTTTGTCCGAGATAAAATTACAAATTGTAAAAATACTTTATTTCTACATAAATCTACTGGTTCATCGATAGGCGCGGTTAAAAAAAATCACGTGCGGGGCGGGACAAATAGAGACAAAAGCGGGGCTATTAGCACGGGAATTTGCAGAATCAGGAGCATGTAAATATAAGGAATAACTGTCTTATATTTTGGATTCATGACGATGATCAATCGATTGGCTTGCGTGATAATTTTATGCATAAACGCCTTCGGCGTTTATGCAAATTATCACGCAAGCCACTCGATTGATCACATCATGAATCCAAAAAATAAGACAGTTATTCCTTAAATATTATTTTGCTACTGCCGACTTGATTTTGAATATACACAGAGTTGAGGAGTCAGTTCAATATTTAAAACAAGGAAAACGATGTTGTGATCAAAGATGTTTATTAAATAGATTGGGATTAATTAGGATTATTATTAATGAGTTTTAACATGTTTTAAGAAGGAATTTTTTTTTTTTTTTTTTTTTGGGGGGGGGGGGAGGTCTTAGCAAATAAACAACAAAAATGACCTTGTGTAAAATTGTTCTAAAAATAAGAATTTTATTTTAGATACTGTGTTTATTTAAAATGCTGTGGTGCATAATCAATTTAATGTGCAAATAATTAATAATTAAGTTATTTAAAAACCTACTTCAGGGATAATTGAGTTCAAATTGATTCAGTTATGCAGACGATTTGACCGTGAAGCAAAGTGTCCGGATTAACGAGGCTCCAATGTACTTTGCATTTGAAAAGTAATTGTAATATAATCCTTTAGGAAAAAGGGACATTTATTGCAATTTGAAATAAAATGCTGTTCAACAGCATTTCATGTATTAAGGTAGACTTGCTTAAGTCTCTATTTTCTTTTTTATTTTAGATACTCCTTTTACTACTTTGAGATTATGTGATATATAAATTTTTGATAACATTTATGACGGGTATAGAGAAGAGGTTCGAATTTCTTAAACTCAGTAGTTATTAAAAAAATTAAGTAAATAAATAAATCAACAATAACATTAAGACTTGAGCAAATCTAGCATTAAGGTATCACCTTAAATCCTGAATTTTCCGTCACATTGGTACAATTTATTCAGAAGAAACATACAGGCCGCAGTGTTAGATATCAAAATAATGTCTTCAATAATTTAATGATATAGTTAGGTATTGTAGGTTTAGAATGACGTTTTAAATTGTTCTCATGAACAAACCTTAAGTACTGTTCGTATCCTTCATTTCGACTACGATCAATTAATGGTCTGTATTGATCTTCCAGATCTGATATATAGTTGATGATTGTTTGACGTACATATAGGTGACTGCCTTGACTTCCATAAAGGTTTTGGCTTAACATTTTGTAGAAAATGTTTCCATCTCCTAAAAAATGTAACAAACTAAAATATATTATTGTATAAATGGATTGTCGTACAGTAATACGGAGACTATTTACTATAACCTCTCGCTTGGAATTTGAATTTGAAAAAAAAATCACATGTTTGAGCACCTTTATCCATTTATAGACTATAGACCTATAAACTTTCATACTAAGAATATAAAATGTTTCAATAGCTTTAATATTCATACTTTTCGTAAAGAATATTTTTTCTGTCTCCTGTGAACGATATTCTCATGTAAACAATATAAATTACCCATTTCCTGTATTTGCCTTGACAGAATTTATAAAAACTAAACAATATAGTCACAACTGTCCTAGCATTCACCTAAAATATAATCAATGGTCAATTTGAACCTTTTAAATTTTTTCTTAATAAGTTTTACTTATATGAACTAGAATGCGCATCCAGCGCCAACTCCATTCCTTACTGTTTGCAGTCGCCATATTGTCGAATCTGTGATTCACTTGTGTTAGATATCACGTGGTTAAATCCAGTTAATATGAAGATCCAAGCAAAGTATAGTTTAACTTTATAATTCGCTAGGGTAATTAAATATTGTTAAATTGAGCTAATTGAAAAAGATTTTTGTATCAATCAAATACTTGAATAGTGTAGTATTTTTGTTTTGTTTTGTTTTTTTATTTAATATAAGTATTGTCTTCACCGAAAAATAAAGAAAACAATTTTATCTCTGGCAGATAAGATCAGAAGATACAAAATATTCTGCAACAGAAAGAATCAATTTTCGAGTTGAAAAATAATTTTGATCCTAAAAGAAAGTGTCGTTATCATATGGCTGCATCACCAAAAAATTCAGTTTTTCCTAGATAACGTTCTATTGATTCTATTCTTCCATTACTTTATCAAACGTTAAATTTTATTACCTTTATACTACATAAATGACACATGGTTGCAAGGGCATAATTAAGTTGAAGAAACTCAATTTAAAAGAAAAAAAGGTAGGTGACGTAATTTTTTAAGAGCTCAGCTTTGTAAAATTAATTTATGCAACCCTTACTGTTAAATAGACACTTATATATATATATATATATATATATATATATATATATATATATATATATATATATATATATATATATATATATATATATATATATATATATATATATATATATATATATATATGTATGTATGTATGTATGTATGTATGTATGTATGTATGTATGTATGTATGTATGTATGTATATTAATGACAACTCGTTATCATTGACTAATATATTCATAAGATGCTATATCATACAGGATCACAGGATCAGCCTTAATGTAAAACTAAAACCTTTTGTATTTCTTTAATAAAAAAAGGTTGAATAAAATCATTTGAATTCAGTAATAATTTGAATATATTATTCATTAATTATGTAATGAAACTAGAAAAAAAATGAACTTCCTGATTTAGCTACAACCTATCTCACATGGCAACTTGGGTTAAATAATTCTATGACTGCCTTATATGTTGAATAGAAATTTAAAAAGGCTACCCCAAAATTGTTTTATATGAGGAGATCCCGTACAAAAGCATGCTTCTATTGCTTGAACATATGATATTCTGCAAGTTTATTTTGATTAAATATGTTTTGAACGGACAGGGCATTGATGTAAAATTACGTTACAGTTATTAAAAATAACAAACTATTTTTTCTACTTATTTAAATGAGAGAACGCTAAAATAATGTTATGCGCACGCAGAAGTGGCAGAAAGCTCAACATCTGTGACAAACGAACCGAACAGATTGAAATGATTATATGTACTTCCTTGTTTTTTTTTAGAAGAAAATGAGAAGTACGTCCTATTTAAACGAATTTCTTCTCTCTCTCTAACTCTATGTATATGTTTGTGTGTAAGTTAGGGTGTGTGTATGAGTGTGTATGTGTGTGTGTGTGAGAGAGAGATACTCTTTTATTCTATTTGTTTTTTACGAGGACTGTCCAGAAAGTTCGCGGACTTCTTTCATAACTTATTTTGCTTTTTGTAGAATAAAATTTACTAATTAACAAATAATGCATTATTACTTATTATTATCAATTAATGTCTGTAGTCATGTCTCTGTAACACGACTGAAAGAATTGAAGAATTGTTACTTAATTTTTCATACAAAAACAATGACGTCCTTGAACTTCATGGGGCAGCGACTAACGATTCAGTTTTGTGTTACACTCTGGAAACTCCAGAATAAAGTGCTGGGGGAAGCAGAAAAATGTCAAAAGTGAGTAGTGCATTTGTGTGTAACTATCACAGGAAGGTTTGGGGTGATAGAGACTCTTTTCAGACAATATATGATCTGTGAGGAAAAAAAGTATCAGAAAAAATTAGATTGAAAGTTAATAACGTCTTAGAAAGAGAGATGGGTGCTTTACTGCTGAGTATCTTGTGAAAACAGCGTTTGTCGGTAGAGGAAAAAATGAATGAAAAATTATGGCATTGAAGGTAGAACCCTATGTACTACATCTTGACCTTTCGCTCAGATGAACTAAGCAGAAAATATCTGAAGGAATTCAAACGTTCTTTATCCTATGATTTTAGCAGATTTTGAAACTCCATTTAGGCAATTTCTTTACAATCTCGTTTGAAATTTATTTCAGTAACGCAATTGTCGACAACAAAGAGTAAGTTATTCTTTGTTTGGTTACAATATGTCTATATATTCTTGAATAGAACGCAGGGGCCCTGTGCACCTATCAACATATGGTAGTTGAAAATACTGTGGTAGAATATTGTTTTTTCACCTCGTATTTTTAATACAATAGGAATAGATACACTTCATAAACATTAATCACTTTTTAAATAACCATATACAAAAATATTCTTCATCAGTAAAGTAAGATTTCTTACCAGTGTTTCTCTATTTAGATTGCTATTTCTTTAAAAAAGGAAGGGTATTCACCAAACAACCGAGACACCAGTTTGACTACAGTCTCTCAAGAAAAAAATGATTATATCAATTTCCTCAAGGAAAAAAACCCATATGTAATGATTGATTTTACAAAATAACTGTAAGTTTTATTTTCCTTGTCACATGTTACACATAAGATATTTACACTTTGATATGTCCTTGTTTATTTAAAGTACAAACTTTATTTTCAATCATATTTAAGAACAGAGAAGTTGGTGTAATAAACAAGCAATATGTACAAACTCTTCTTTTCATACATGTACATGTTATTAGCGAGTTAGATCTTTTTTTAGATTAATGTAAAATAAAAAGAAAATTGAACCTAAAATTGATCCCTCTGGTACTCCCGCTGTGACTTACTGTTTTTCAGACTTTATATTACCAAATTGGACACTGATACAGTTTAAGTATGAGTCAAATGAAATATGAAGATAACGAACAATAATCAAACACGAACCTTCAAAACATCAGAGGTGGGATCATGTTCCATGGAGGAGTAAACACCCCCTGCCGATTGTCACACCCTCCATGTGCTGCTTGTCATAATCGGGCAAACGGATAAATCCGTAGGCAATTTAGTCTGAAAAAAAAAATGGCCTAACAATTTGTGTGGAAAACGTCAATCAACAGTCGACTTAACTATAGATTTTATTTGCTGAAAGGTCATTGTATCGACCATAGAATTTGAGAAATGTTGACTTTAAACGGGACTGTTGATATCCTTGTTTCATCAACTTATTTGTCAATAGCATGCCTTGTTTTAGAAATTGTTCGTAGCTAGAACATGATCTTGCGCATGAAATAAACTATATGTAATTTGAATTTTCAGTTGTTTAAAATTGTCGTAATTTTATACTATTCAATATTAGATATAAATATGACACTGCTTTGAAAAATAAATTACCAATCAAATTTGTTAGATCATGACGTGAAGTTCATACATATGTACATATAATGAACTTTTATATAAAGTGAACTATTTTTCATCTATTGTAGGAAGCATCATAGATAACCCAGTTTCCTTTTGAATGTAACAATTTATATGAGCAGTAGACATCTTTAAATTTTGTAGAATAGTACGTTAATTTGCTTAAAAGTTTAAAAGAAAGGTAACTCTAACATAACTAATTCAATATGAAACTTTTTCTGCATTAATATAGCTACTGTAGATTCCTAAATATACGCGAGGAATAAATTATCGCGTAATTACGCGAGAAGCACCACTCGCGAAATAAAATTCCTCGTTTATTTTTATGGTGCATTAATGTATGTAAAATGTGTAGATAAATCAACCATTCGCGAATTATTGTTCCCGCGATTTGACGCCCATAGGCAATTTCGCGATATTAAGTACTCGCGTAAAATAAGGAATTTACAGTAATATTCCTCAGCATTGTAATTATATTGATAAAATGATCTACATTCTCTTTGCCGAGGCAAAAGCCATGGATGGCATATTCAAAACTTTGGCTAATAATTTCGCATAGTGCCATCTTATCACAAGTATAATCTAAATTGCCACTATAAAGTCCTTGTTTTCAACCTGCATATTAGACAAAACCTTTTAACAAATAAAATTAAATAAAAATTCTAGCAAGAATAGAGCAAATCCCTCGACACGAAGATGCCTGCTTTATTATAAGGATCTTGAAAAAAATTCGCATGCAAAAATGATCTCCATTCTATATGCATGTGTGTTCAATGTATCTCAGAATGTTCATGTACCATTCCCTTCTGTTGATTTTTTTGCTCTTAGTAAAACAACAACACATGTACCATGCACTGATGAGACTGAATCCATATTTGAAGAAGTCAATGACGCATACATAATGAGTCAAAATAATTTCTTTTATTATATTAGTATACATCTATTTACTGTCTATGAGGACAATAACAAGTTTATCGTCCCCCAAGACAGTAACTATTTCCCGAGGCGCAGCCGAGAGAAATAGTTGTTGTCGAGGGGGACTGTCGTATATTTGTATGCAAATTCATTGAAGGGTAATGAAAGGGTCGTAATAAATCGATATATTGCAAGGGCATACCCTCAATGAATTATAACAAGCTTTTACACATAAACTCAAGAGGTATGAAAATATTTGAAAAGTGCTGCGAACCTGATGAAATCTTTCAAATGAATTAATTATATCTATATTTAATGTACTTGACCAGCAAAATATTCAGCATACGGTCTAACAAACGTAATTTTAGCAGTCATATAGTAGAATCTATATAGGTTCGCAGCACTTTTCACAAACTACAAAGAGTGTTGAAAAAAATTATAAATTAAACTTAGATTTTCAACTTGGTTATGCCCTTGCAATATTGGAATTTATAGATGACCTCAATACTGCAGGTATATTTGCTAAAATCACGTGACTGCCACATTACGTCACGAGTCTACATAAGAAATCTAATCGTCCCCAACATGTAGTTTTCAACCACATTACATTTGTCTGATAATAGTAAAGTCCTAAAAAGAATCGCCCATCCTTGTAAAGAATGTATTTTCTATGTAAAAAAAATCGCCGATATTTCCATTTGTCACCTTAACTGTACTGCGTAAGGCAAAGTCCCACACTAAACTAAACTAATAATCTAGTAAGTGTGCATCCCTAGATGCAACATTTATGGTTTATGGAATTTGGTCTGATAGGGCTTGCAGTTACTTGGTAATGGACTTATCTAAAAACTTCAAACTGTCACTCATTCAGAAAATGTAAGTCAATTTCAGCATCTGACACAAGTTTGAGAGTGTCCGTCGATCCCTTGATGCATCATCCATGCAAGTTTGGTTCAGATGGGCCTTATAGTTACATGTACTTGGAAATGAGATCTGCTCCAAAAACTTTAAAATGGTCACTCATCCGGAAAATGAAGGTCAGATCCAGCATCCGAAGCAAGTACAGTAGGGTGCATCCTTAGATGTATCATCCAAGTTTGGTCAATATAGGGCCTATAGTTACTTGGAAAGGTATGTCACTCGTGAAATTAGTTATGTCAAGGATTTTTGAGAACTATACGAGGGTTGCTCGGAAAGTTCGTGGACTACCGTCATAACTTTTTTTACTTAACGTCATATTATATCCAAATTTGGAAGAAATATTTCAGTAAATTCAAATGATGTGTATTAATTTTTTAAAAAAATTATATTTCAAACTTATTTAGACTTAAAAAATGCGAAAATCGGATCACGGAGCAGGTCAAAATTTTGTAATATACAATCAAGACACTAAATAATGTCTGAAGTCATACCTTCTGTTAAATGAAACAAAAACGGAAAAATCCTACACGTTCAAATTAAGAATTGCTTCATCGTTTCGATTCCAAATTATGACTTAATATTTTGCTTCGTTGAAAAGAAATCAGTTTCAGAAGATATGTAGTCCTCATTGAAAAAGGCAAAAAGAAGACCGTCGTAGAACGTCACGGAACATCAGTCAAAATACAATTTTGTGTTGTATTCTGGAAAACTCCAGAAAAAAACTCTGAAAATGCTGGAGGAAGTAGAAAATATGTCAAAAACTAGCCATGCATGTGTGTGTACATGATACAAGCGGTATTTGAATGATAGACTACTCTGCTTAGACGATGTTGATCTGTGAGAAAACGGATTATCTGTAAAAATCTTATCAAAAACAATGAAAAGTTTGTAACATCATGCTAAGAGTTTGACCCTTCACAGATGCTAATCTTGTGAAAGCACACTTATGCAGTGAAAAAATATAACATAAAAACAAAGTGATGCTACTGGAACAATTGTTAGCAAAATAGATTTCAAAATATAGAGAAACATTTTTAATGAGTGCACTGGTATTGTGCAATACTGTGTGAAATGTATAGGGCTAGTATTTTTGAGAACCTCGTGTCGGTATGTTTTTGACGTTACAGTGTTGTTGAGTTTGCTCCGTTGCTACAAAACGTGTTGATTTTAAAATCAAATAACATGACTTCCATTAAAAGACATGAAATGAAACTTCACATTTAAACAAAATAGATATTTTTACATATGTAATACCAGTTAACTTGAAATCAAGTATAAAATTGGATCAGAAACATAATATCTACGATTTCAGTAAGGCATTTTTATTATGATGTTGACACGGAGACACTGGCGACAGCTTACATTGTTAAGACAACGATCTTGATGATGAAGGTGTGTCTACCGAACTTCCGAAGTGCAGTGTTTGTCAGCTGTTTGTGGCGTGATTGCATGGCATTGATATTTTCCAACAGATTTTCAAATTTATTGTGAGTAAAGTTTATTCAGAGGTCTACAAGAAAAATAAGGGTAAACGTTGAGACTGCAGCTCAGACAGGAAACTTATAACACGTAGTTTTCTATTCTCTATGTAAAATCGATCAAGAACTGTGTTAAATACTCGTTTACTTTGTTAATAAAACGATTATTATTTTACTTGCGTATTTTGTACATTTTGTACATGAAAAACATGCTATACTGCTAGGTAGAGTAAGTCTTTTTATGTAGATATTACTGCGCTGTGTGATTAGGTCACGTAATGACCTATGACCTTCGAAAAACTTCATACAGGTATGAGGATATTTGCTCTCTGTATGTTTATATAAGAGAGAGAAACCACAAATGTATATATTCAAGCATAACATTTCTTATGAAATTTATTTACCAAATTTAAATATACAATGATTCGAAATACGGAATTAGAATTCTAGGATTTCTTCATAGGAAGTGATGTCGATGCTAATATTTCTGAGTTATGGAATCTGTAAATCCAAAAGAAACAAAGGCAATTAAAAATAAGCTCTTTTTGTTTTTGATCTTAAAAAAACTTCATTTTATGTAAAATATAAAATTCACATGTATACAAGGTGTATAGAAAAGGAAAGATATGAAGACAGACGAAAAAAGCAATACCGGACATTAACTGGATTTACAGACATAGCTAAATAATTATTTATCGATATTAGAATGTTGATATCTATGTATACTGATCAGTTTTTCTGACATGCAATACTTTTGTTGAATAAGAAATTTAAAAAAAGAAACACACCCTTCATCCGTAGAATAGCATCCAAAACATCTTGGATTTTCTTCTTGCAAGCCGTTAAAGGACAATGGCTGTATGCAAAAGTACAGTCTTCACATGTCAAAAAATGGCCACAAGGCTGGAAAACCTTACACTTTTCTTTCTTCTGGCAGAGAGAGCAAAGTGTCAGTTGGTGATTGTAGAGTATTGAACACTCAACCTCTGTAAAGCTTGAAAGGTTTTCTGGAAATAAAATTAACATTTAGCTACCACGTTGTTTAGATTTGTTAAATATCTGAATGAAAATATGATTTCCACTTTTATTTACCGTATATACTTGCCTATAAGTCTTTTTTTTTGGGGGGGGGGAGGGGGAGTTAAACTTTGGTCCAAAACTCTTTATCCGATTTATACGTGAGTGATAAAAAAAGATAAGTATTTTAGCAGATCAATCCCTCTAATTTAAGCTTAAAAAATACAACCAATTCATAAGCAGACCGTCTTATAGGCAAGTATATACGGTTGTAACTATTTGGGTTTTTTTTTCATTACGAAACAAATTCTAAAAAGATTACTGTCGGAACACATTGACAATTGCTAATTTAACAACAAAAAGAGGCAATACCGAAAACATGTTTTTATCTTAAACATTTCCCTTGCCACTATCTTAGCTAAATGCGACGTCTCCATCTGAATTACGAGCTATGTATTAGATGGACAATACATTGACACAGAGAACAGCAGGAAACTAGTTCAAAACCTACGCACGTTTCTTCAATGTTATGCAGCAATGAGAGAAAGAACGTTTCATCTGTTAGCATCTTTTTGTTTGGTTTTGATAATTATGAATTATTCAATTTTCCTCAAATTCACTACTTGATCCAATATATTTTAATTACTGGGGTATTGTTTGATGTCATGAATACAAGCGGTAGTCAATTGCTGAACTACTCCTTTAAATAGCAATAAAACTTTTAACAACCAGACGTAAGTCCTTTCGATCAGAATGGCATCAATACACACTAGCACTCTCCCAAGGGAGTTATGCTGTTCGTCTCATGGTTTAAATCAAATGTTCATAAATCGTTTTTCTTTTCTTATTCTTTAAAATCTCTCTCTCCCTCTCTCTCTCTCTCTCATCTAGGCAAGTCAATAAACTTGTTTATGATGCCGATGGAATTCTCGCGGCACTGTCCTACACTAGACATTGAGAATGGAAGTGAGATATAGTTATTTGGACATTAGTTTTATTAGAGGATCGTTACCGATACACTTAAGGCAGTTAGATTAGTATGCCAGTTGTTGTAAAAATGTGCTTCATAAATAAAATTAATTCATTACAATGTGTATCTGTAATGATCAAACTATCTGTTATTGTACAAGGGCTAATCGAAAAGCCTCGCAGACCTCTGTAATAACTTTTTGACTTAACATCAAATTATATCCCAATTTGAAGGACATGTTTTAACAATAAATGCAAATGAAAAAAATTTCAAATATATCATGATATATTTTACATTATTATTCAAAACTGCAAAAATGGGGTCACGAAGCAGGTCAAAATTTAGTAATTTACAAACAATACACATAATAATGTTAGAAGTCATATTTATGTAAAATGGCGAAACGAAGATCGAGAAGAGAATCTAGATGTTCGAAAGAAGAATGTGTTAGATAACTTTAATTTCCAAGTTGTGAAGTTGTGAGTTGCCAATTTTTGCTTTTCAGAAGATAAATAGATAGATATAAAAAGATGACGTCATAGAATGTAATGGAGCAGCGACTAACAATAAACTTTGTGTTGCGCTCGGGAAATCTTCTGAATAAACTCTGAAAATGCTGGAGGGAGCAGGAAAAATGTCAACAGTTAATCGTGCAATTGTGAGTAAATGACACAGGCGGGTTTTGAGTGGTAGAGACCCTGTATTAGACAATGTACGGCTACTTAAACAATTGTTAGTAAACAAAAAGTCAACCGTTATAAGAATATTTTTAATGGGTGGATATGGCGCCAGGCTGTGGGTGTAATGTAGGGAGAGTATTTTTGAGAAACTCGTTGCGTTTTGTTTTTCAGGTAACGATGCTGTCAAGTATGCTCCAGTAACAAAACATGTTGATTTCAGAATTAAGTAAATTAAGTTCCATTTAATCACATTGAAAGAAACTTCACACACATGAACAAAATAAATATTTTAACATATGATAATGTGCTGGTCTTGCTTTTCTCGAACACCGTCTAACAAAGATTGATATTGCTATCTTTTGAAAAGCCCTCATAGTAATTGCTTTTCTTGCTAAATTTTGGGACTGGACAAGAGGAATAATTCTGTATAAAGGCACGTTTTGCATAGTGTGCTCATCTGCGACACTACTACATGTATATACCTGAAAAATTTTGATCCTCTTTTCATTTTTTGCCCTGGAAGGAGGATGATTTCAAAATGGTAAATAATTTCTTGCAGATAATATCTTTTATGGTAAAACTTCATTCTAAAAACCACATATAACTACAAAAAAATCTTAAAATACATTGACGCAATGCCTATGAAAATACAAACAGTAAACATGCACAAGTTTTAATTGTTTGCTACAACTTCTTTTTAACATAATGTCGTATTTAACTAACAATAAAAAAAATAATTCCATTATTTATGTTACACATTCCTACATAAAGACAACCATGTTTGCTTTCCTAATTTCTCCCCAAAACAAGGGGGTTTATGTGAGCTGTAAATGCAGCAAAAATCGCTCCTTTTTAGTGGCAAATGAGCCGGGATAGTTCTTAGGGTTTTAGTGCCCCTATGCCTAAAATGTTTGTGCGACTTAGAACGCACTTAGCCGAGATTTTAGATAAGTCAATACGCTGAAAAAGACTCTTGTCAATGTGTGTAAGATTTTCTTTAGCAGCGGATATTAAAATTTAGTTCAAACAATGTCACCATGGAATCGTACTTGCTTCAAATAGTCTTTTGAATTCTTAATGAAAGGGGACATCCTCGCTCATCTTAAGGTAACTTAGCTATTCCTTTGAAAACAAGAAGACTTGATGCTTTGAATAGTGCTTTTATTCTCGGAGCTTCCAAGTTCTTTAGGTTGTCTCCTAGCTACATAGCAGCATTGACAACATGTTTCGACAGTATATCCAACGATTTGAACAATTTTGATTCTACACTTCCCCAGAAAGATTTCACATTCCCGTTTTTTTCTCTCACTGCTTCTGATAGTTTCATCATAGACTTCTTCGGGTTTTGTATAAAGTCTAGTTTGTCAATTTCTGACTATAATTTCTCTTTTCCTTGCGCTGCCTTGCTCAAATGTTTGAATATAAATAATTTTCTGTGGAGAATTGCAGCACTAGAAACTGGTCATGTAATAGTACAGGAACTGAAAAACATTTCCTTAGTAATATTTTACTCACATACCAGCGCTCATACATGCCGGATGGAGTTATCTTTCTTTTATTCATTTTATTTGAAATGACCGCAGTAATGTAACACAACAGAGATATCTTTCTTTACGTAACTTTAAAAAGGGGCTTGTGTAATGGGGCAAAAATTACACTGGACAAAAATAAACCTGTATACATTATTACATCAGATTTGAAATATATATTAATAAGAACCATGCGTAGAAAAGAATGATTATAAAGCTTACATGTAAATTTAAGAAATTGAACATTTAGATATATCGACGACGTTCAACAAATATTAAAGTTCATTCCTACGTTAATTCTATATATCCCTTTGAACTCGAAATAAAAGATACCACAGAGTTTTTACTAGAAAAAGACGTTAATGGTAACGTAATGGTAACATAGCAGCAAAACGTAATGATAAACGGGATGCCCTCAACTTTTCTATTGTCAACTTCCTTTGTTTTAGTAGCAATATACCATTATCACCTGTATATGGAGTTTATGTCTCCCAGCTGATTCGGTACGCAAGAGCATTACCTATGAAAAATTTCTAAAACAGTCTCGTTTAAAATCAACATTTCGTAAATTCCATGGTGTACTGACCTGGGCAGCAAATACGTACAATATTTTATTAAGCCCAATGTTGACTGACGTTTTTCATACAAATTGTTAGGCCATTATTTTCACACTGAATTGTCTATAGATTTTTTCCGTTTGCCCTATGATGGCAAAGAACACACGGTGGATGTGACCGGTCGACAGGGAATGCTTACTCTGCATGGAACCTTATTCCACCTTTGCTGTTTATAGAAGTAAGTGTTTGCTTTGCTCCAAATTTGTATTGTTTCAAAGGACTTTTGAGCTTGATTACTATTCGTTCCTTCACATGAAATTTACCGTTCACGGTAGCTCAGTCGGTAGAGCGCTCGCTCCGTGATCGGAAGGTCGTGAGTTCGAATCTCGGCAGCGATTGAACTACGTCGAAAAAAAAAGGTAGCAACTGTTCCTTCGCCAAGCGCTTGGCACCTTGAAAAGAAAGCTGTGGGTCCTTTGGATGATACCTAAAAAATCCGAGGCCCCGTGTCACGACTGGCGTTGGCACGATCAATAACCCTCACTGCTCAATGGCCCTGAGTGAAGAGTAAAGGTCAAAATTTGAAGCCCTTCATCGGTATATGGTGACGTCTCTATATGAGTGAAAAATTCTCGAATGTGACGTAAAACAACATACAATCAATTAACCAATCATTTTAAATCTTAGATTGTTCATTATTAGTGCGAACTTTCTATTAATCTGTATTTTGTTATTGATATTTGGTTTGCCTAAACTTAAAAAAAGGAAGAATTGACAATCAGATTGTACTATTGTACATCAACAATTTTTTTTATAATTTTATTTAAGAATTTTCTCCAGCACTTCATTCGGATTGTGAACTTAAAAAACAATTACTTGTCTTCTGTCTGTAGTAATCACTTTGAATAGAACGTGCAGATTTTCATAACAAGGAATTTATAAATTTTTGTCAGTTTCAGAAAACATGTGTAATTTCCATTCGACATATTTCAACGAAGATGTCGGCATGTAAATTTTGTGCATATCTCCATTTTGTCAAATATTGCCTCCGGTTTTCATTAAGTGTGTATACCCTTTTTAGGTTTACTTTTATATATATGTTTCGATTAAAAAATAATTTATATACATTCACTTCTATAATAAATGATTAATGTAATCTCTTTAATGTCATACTGAATATTTCAAATAGAGTAGTTTTTCTGATATACATTCACAAGTGATAATTTTTATACTACGTTGAATAAAGTCGTAATTCAAAATACCGCCGCAAAATTTAAATAAAAATATCAGAAGATGCATGCACTTCCAAGACGAACTGCAAAGAACCATTAATTAAAAATTCCATGGTATTTTTAATTAGATTGGTGCTTCCAATATAGGTTCCTTGCATGTCGCATAGTACATTGGGATGGTTTGTCTCTTAGAATTGCTTAATTTAGATGTAGATATAGAAACAATACTTATACTATTCCTTTGCTTTGACTATTGCTTTTGAAACATGGATTGCATGTTCTGTGAATTTCACAAATATAATATATGACAGAACTTTTTAGATATCTATTGGAAGATATCAAAATCTTTTAAAAAATCAATTGATTTCATTACGAATATCATAAATAATATGTTAATTAGATATTTACTCTTACATCCCCTATAGAAAACGAAATAAAATCTGGACTCATATCCTATATATTTCTTGTGTTCTTGTCAAAATTCACTGAATTGATGGTAATAGTCTCTTGTTATATTTTAATAGTTGAAAACCCTTAGCAAGGTTTTTTTTTTTTTTTTTTTTTTTTTTTTTTTTTTTTTTTTTTTAATACAAATGATTATTAAAGAACTAAGACATAATATTCCCTCTATTTCATCTTGCAGTTTTCCGAAACTCTATCCTCATTCTACATTATTTAATCTTTACTCAAGGTCACTGTATAAAAAATATGTAAAATGTGTGAATTCAACTCAAAGATAGGCTCATTTAGAGATTTATATGATGTAGACATTTTTAAAGAAATTGCCGAACTCAATTATCAAACCAATTTATCATTTCCATACTTTTAGAGCGCTTTAAAATTCTATTTAAATAGGGGTTTTATATTTCATATCACGTGTAGTGTTCTGTGGGTGACCCAATACAAAGCATGTTACAAAAATCCAGTTCAGATTTCGCCACACTATTGAATTTAAACAGCAGAAAAGTGCAAATGAAGCTTGTTTCATTTTTGTTAAAAGAAGATTTTATAATCCTCACAATTTGGAAACCTTACACATGTACATCTGATCAACTCTACCGCTACCATTTAAACATTGCGTTCTACTTCAGTAATAAAGGTATCAAAATATTTTTAGAAATATTTCTTTTCTGATTTCAATAGCTGAATATGAGTGGCATGCCAGGGAGGTCCAAAAATTTCATTGTAAAGGGGGTACTAGGTAAAACAAAAAGCAAAAACACAGAGGGATCATATTCCGTCTGTTTAGATGTTATATAATGCTTGAAACATATATTGGCAAATTTAATATGGACAAAGGGGATCCCCCTGCTCATCATACACTATAAATAAACTTAATTTTATTCAATTATTTTTTTTAAATATGAAAAAAGCATCAAACCAGTTTTTGTCACTTAAAATATACTATTAAGAATTCAGCATAGAATCTGAAGTTTTGAGCATTGTTTAGTCAAGCTAGAACTAACAATGCTATACTGGGCTTGAGACTGAAACTCGGTACAAATTGAAAAAAAATCCTGTTTTCATTATCCTTGCATAAAAGTTGTCTCTTAGATGCTCATGGGTAAATAAAAATCTAAAAACATATGATACTTTCAATATATATGTGGAAAACTTGAAATTGGGTCAAGATCCTTAGGGTTCAAATTTCAATTTTTGGAAAGGACACACCTAGGTTGTAGCATATTGTCAACTTGTTTTCATTTTTGATGTTGATTGTCCAGGATTAAAGAATTTTAAAGAAAAGCTGAATTCATTATAAGTTACCAAGTTCGTCCCACCCTGGGCCTGCATGCACATTGTGGTCCTGGCTCCTACATGTAGAATCTGAACTCTAAACCCAGAGGACTTGAATTTCAAAGTTTTGATGAAGGGCTGACTGCTCATTAAATGCAGGCAAACGTTTACATGTACCTTCCAGTTCTCTATGACTAAAAATGAAGATATCCTAAAGACATAATGGATATCTAATGTAAGATTAAACCTGCTGTCCCCTCTCCCAACATGGGGCCAGATATTTGCACGTAGGGAACATGAATTTCATAGATTATGAAAATTTACAATTAGCCTCTTTATGTCCATATATAGAGAAGAAGATTTCAAAATATAATTAAATCTGAAATATATGTACATGTTGAAGTACTAGTTTGCCCCATGCTTATCTGAGACCTGTATCCAGAGAACATGGATTTTCATAATATAGGTAGAAGTCTAATTGTTCGTTCATACTGCTTATTATCTAAAGATTTAATGAATTTTTGTTTAATATTCTGAGAGACAAACCCAATCTTTGACTGAACTTTGAATCTATGGGATCTGAATTTTGATAATGTATCGAGGGCTGACAGAACGTCATAATCATTTGTAAAATTTACTTGTATTTCCAGGAAATAGGGGAAGTTTTCATATTCATATTGTATTATATTCATATAGTAATACATAATCTTTGCCTATTTCAGAATATTTCTAATGTGTATGACATGAACCCAATTAAAAGACTATATAGAAACAAGGGAAAACTGTATATATAAGCATAACATTTTACTTTTTTTATGAACAAGACGATAGGCGATTGATAATTTTATTCACTTCACGAAAATAATTGAAATAAGTACTAATCATTTACCCCAATAGCTATTTTGTGTTAGCCTGTGTTAGCTTGAGGAAAAACCTTCATTTTTTTTTCATGTATATCAATTTTAAATGTTATAATACAAACCTTTCGACATTATAATTATTGAGAATGTTCAATGTAAAATGGCCGCCCAAAGTGAAAAAAATGGATGGGTATAAACTTAGGACACGATAACGTCCGACATGCATTCTGTCAAACTGCATAATTTTTGAAAATATTAATATTTTTGCAATCAGAAAAAATGACTAAAAAAATATCGTGTATACTGTAGATATGAACTCTTAAAACAGGGGCATACCAAAAGTCATTTGTTTTATCGACATCTCTATAGAAACATCTCTCTCTCTCTCTCTCTCTCTCTCTCTGTGTGGTATTATCAAATAAGCACTAAAACAAAGCACTTAAACAATTCATAAAATATTCTTCGATGATTAGATTCTGTACGTAATCGATTACCATTGAACAAACTTTTCTTTTGACATGTGTGTACTTTGTAGTAGTTTGTTTTGTAGAGTACTAAGAGTGAAATCAGAGAAAGGAAAAAGAATGGGCAAAACACTTGCATTTTCATTATCAAAATTTCCAAAAACACCATAGGTAAATTTTAAGAAGCGATTCGTCCGCTTTGAGGACTACATTTACACTGTCTTTTTAGGTAAATATTAAAGAAAACAAAACATTAATTGTTCCGTATTCTTCCATAAATTACATTTTGCACACCCTTTCTATTTATCTATAATACATATACAGTGTACACCAGAGTCATATTTTAAGGACATCATTTATTCAATAATCAAAAGTAACCCACAAATTAATATAGAGTCGACATATAGCCTGATTACTTTTGCAGAATAAATATTTCGATTTTATCAATCTGAAAAAAGGAATATAATAAATAACACATTAGATTATATCCATCAAATGGAGATAAAATCCGTTATTTTTTTCTTTTTTTTTTTTGTCATCTTCCCTACCACCATCAAAGATATTCAGGTCTCATAATCTCTATTTTTCATATTTTTAATCACAATTTTTTTTTACTGTCAAACTAATATTTACATACATGTAATGACAAAGTATTTTATATATTTCTTCAACAAAAAATAAATGATTATCATAAATTGACTTACACACATGAAATATCCAAATAAACATTACAGTCCTTTCAAATAATCTGTAAACATTGTGAGATATAAATGACAGGAGTTACATTGTCAACGGGAAATTAAATCCATAGCATAGTAAAATACATTTTATGTGGCAAACCCTATTGAGGACGTTACTGTAAGATCAGATAACAGAATTTAATACAATACTTAAATACAGATTTTATCTATGTTATTAATAAACTATTAATAGATACCTTTACATTTAACCTTGCCATCCATTTTTTACATATAATATCAGTTTATTATGTTTGGTTAAGATATCCATATAAATAACTGTATGACTAAAGGGCACAAATGTATTTAAACCATTAAAAATTGATAATATTATTAACTTTTTCTACTTCAAAGTTTAAAAAGACTATATTATTCGATGAATATAGGCATGGACTGATAAGATGTTTCACAGTATAATCTATATTTCCTCGAATAAATAAAATACGTTTTATTCAAGAAAGTATATATGACACAGAAAAGTTCACTGGTACTCCACAACTTATTTTATTCTAACACTAATTTTTACTTTCGCTTTTGAAAGATACCAAAGTATGTTATGCGATCGAGATGTAAAATGACACTCTTTAAATTGTGTCTACTACTTTGTACACTACTAGAGTGTATGACCTTGACCTTTGATCTTTTGACTCTAGAATGTATAAGCCTGTTTCTACCTTTACCTATCACTTTGTTTCATGTTTTAGGCGGAGAGGCAAATAACAAGAGTCACGAAGTGTAAATTGACCCAATCGCTAATTTCCAATATATTTTCACAAAAAAATTATATAAAACAGAATAAATGCTTTTCATTGGTGCTTTCTAATAATACATGCATTTATATTTTTCTAAAGCAATATTCTCCTTTCTGCCATTTTTTAGCTGGAAAATGCGAGTGACAGCAAAGTTTTGCTAAGTCAATTAACATTGCAATAAGATACAGAATATCTTTGTCAGTACATTAACACAAATTGTTAGTAAAATATTGTTGGTAAAACTATCATTTCCATACTCACTGAAAAGAACTGTTATAAATAACATAAATGCATTGCGGATGAGGTATTTCAAATAAAGCAAGACTCTTCTTAAGCACTATTTCTGGATGTTGTCGGTCGTACATGTATAACAGCACCTGGCACTAGAACCATGAAATTTATTGAGACGGATAAAAATAGGTAGCAACTGTTCCTTTGCCAAGCGCTCGGCACTTTGAAGTGAAAGTTGCGAGTCTTTCGGATGAGATCTTAAAAACCGAATGAAAAGAACTAAACGAAAAATTGTTATTTTTCGCAAAATTTTGATAGGATAATTATTTTTGACGATATAGAGCCAAATCACTATACATTTAAGTGTTCCTAATGTATTGAAAGCGTATATATTTCCCACAGTGTATTCTATCTCGCCGTGACAAGGTTTCATGTGTGTTATAGGGTAAATCTAAATATGATTAAATAAATTGCATCGAAGTACATGCATATATGTCAATTGCACATTTATCATATGCATAAAAGTGTGACCGTGTAGAATTGGACGGTACTAAGAATTCGTCTGGAACTGCATCCGTTGTTTGTAGAACGAACGGGGTGAGGGAATGTTGGCGTAGAGGGTACAAGGTACAGGTAGAGTCGCTGTGTGGCGGTGAGATAAAAACGAAGTATAGGTGTGTCGTATTCCCGAAGGTCCACCAATAAGTAATTCCAGAGATAAAACAAATGATGAAAGATTCCGTATTTATTAGATGAGTCTCAACGATGGCAACAGTTTACATGAATCAACAAACAGAACATATTAAAAATGATTGAGTCGGATTTGGCCGGAGTGGCCCCGGACTCAGAGTCCTGACGAGTCGGACGTGGCCGAGACTGGCCTT
Organism: Saccostrea echinata; assembly: GCF_033153115.1. Taxonomy (NCBI): domain Eukaryota; kingdom Metazoa; phylum Mollusca; class Bivalvia; order Ostreida; family Ostreidae; genus Saccostrea; species Saccostrea echinata. Next base: position 10,097,497 of record NW_026889765.1, on the reverse strand, counting down.
CGTATATTCCAGACTAATGATTGAAATTATACATGATTATTTATAAGAATGTACATAATGAGTAAATAAATGACAGGTGTTGACATTAAGTAAAATGAGTGAAAGATTCACAGGTATGGAATAATGAAATATATTTAATAACTCTTTGATGTTTGGGCATGAAGAACAGAAAATTACACAATGTTGTTATAAGAGATTAGCAGTTCTTGAGACATAACACTCTGTCTCTTTGTAATAAAAGATCAATTGTCCGAAAAGTGTCACTCGTAAATTAAATAATAAAAAACAATTAGATTCGTTGAACATATTGTGAGAAATAAAGTATGACAAAAAATAAGAAATTGAAAGGTAAAAACCAAAATAAAGTTTTTTTTTCTTTAACAGTAGGTTTTACACTGTGATAAATAGAACAAAAAGTGATTGTATTTCAGTGACACAGTTATTTCGCAGTTTTAAACTAAATCTAATATTTAGTACTTAACTCCGTGCATGTAATTACAGAAGGACAGATTGATTGATTCTAATATGTAATTTTAGTCTCATTCGAGAATTTTTCACCCGTAGAGAGAAGTCACCATATACCTTGTGAAGGCCTTCAAACTAAGACCTATACTCGGCACTAAAGGCCATGAATTATTGAGGGTTCTTCATCGTACAAACGCCTACCGTAGCTCATAAAAATTTACTATAGTTATTTATTGTTTACTTTGGCTAACTATAGTTAAATACTTTGATTAAATAAGAAACTTTAATTTAGATTTTTGTGAGGAAAAAATCTCTTAGGTTTATTACCCATGTTTTAAAATTTGGAAATTGTATGTAAATATACAAGTGATATTTCCATTTAGTATAAAAAATGTGCATGTATAAATTGGAGAACAGAAAGTATAACCATCTGAAGTCCGTTGAATAAATACTTTGATATACTTTAGTAAAAAAAAAAAAAAAAAAAAAAGAAGATATTTTAGCTAACTATAGTAGACTTTTGTTAGATATAACACGGGACCTCGGTTTTTAAGATTTTAACCTAAAGATCCATTGACTTTCATTACTAATGCCTGGCGATTGGCGAAGTGACAGTCATTATCTATGTTCATGTCAAAGGTTTGACGTGGTGCGGCGAACGAGAATCGAACCCGGGCCTCGGATCAGGAAGTGAAGGCCCTACAGGTACCACTGGGCTAACAGAACAGACTGAAGATACTTTGTTTCATGGATCACTTCATACGAACCCATAACAATAATGACAGTGAAAGTCAAAACCTCTCTCATCGTCAGAATCAGAATTGGAATGCAGGGTATATTTTTTCCATACCGTAAAAGATGAATTTAACTTTAAAAATTCTTATTCTCTCTCCGTAATGAAAAGTAATCTCTCCGTCGTCTGTTGCATTAAAATTTCATAAATATTGATAGCAAATTCAACATTTTGCCAATTCTATGATCTATACTATGATATTGTTTGAAAATACAATATGTCGTTAAGTCGAATGTTGACTATCGTCCTCATATAGATTGTTAGGCCATTTATTATTCTTAATGAATAGACTGCAGATTTCTCCGTTTACCGGATCTTTTATCCGAATTTTATACATGTACTTACAATTTCCAGAAATAATAATCACAAGAATGTTTAAGTCATAGATGTGTGTCTTTGCAAGTTGTTTGAAAATTATTCGAAACCTCTCAGAGAAGGACACTGTGAAAATCATCTAAAAATAAATACCCCCTCTCCTATGCCCAGCGAAATCAGCTTCTCGGGATTCGTACAACGTAACAAATGAATAAATAAAATATTCTATTATCTTCAGTGACCATGGCACTAGGTACTATATTTACTTAAGATTTATATTTGATTTTGATTTAGGTCCTTTTGCTAGTAGATTTACTACTGCAACATCACTATTTATCATTTTAAAATAAATTAGTGCTCAAATTCTTTCTTTGGGTATAAAGTGCAAAGTAAGAGATATACATGTACTCATTATGTTTTATAAAACGACGACGAATTCTTCATTTCTTCCGATAAGCTGAGTAAACGTGTAACAGACATTTAAACTCATTTGTGCCATTTTTGTAGCCATTTTTTTTTTCTTCAAATTTTCTAAATCAATGTTCGTGGTTACAGAAATGTCAGTGATATCTTAGATGTGTTTTGTGGTTGCGCTTTTACCACAAATAAATTAAAGTAGAAGTTAATCGTATTGAAAAAATAAGCCAAAAAAAAAAAAAAAAATGAACATGCTACCAAACAACAACAACCAAAAAAATGTCTCTATAGTATAATTATGGGATTTCTTTGCTCATAAATGATGCATATATTCATAATCGAAAATTATGAAATATAATAATATATAATATATAATAATAATATCAGATATGAAACAGGTGTGTCAGACTCTGTGGTGTCTTTTATTTCGAATCAAAGATTTTACATGTATCTATATGTAGGAATGAAATGAATATTACTAAATGAAAAATGATACGGTCGTCGATTTATTGAATTCAACGTCTAGATACCATTTAGACCTCGAAAATGATTAGGATACAGATAAAGACATTTTCAAAAACACAAGTGTTGAAATACTAGCAAAAAAGATATTAAATAAAATGAAAAAAATGAATGTCATTAAAAATTGGTTTCAGCTCCAAAATAAATATGAAAAGCTAGACAAAGAGGTTAATCATAATTGCAGGTAAGAAAAAGGGACTTTACAAATGAACTTGCTAAGGAAGCTGAGCTTGCAGCCCATAGAGAAAATTTTAAGACATATATTACAAAAACTATATAGAGAAGATCTGTTAAAGCCAACCTGGTTAAGAAGAAAAATGTTGGTAAAGCTAGATCTAGAGGAACAGCAAATTACTGTATATACTTACACATCAATGAAATACTTCATAGACCCAATTCTAGAGGACCAATAACATTCTACATAGGAAAACACCTGAATCCAAAAATAGAAGGCTATGTATATTAGTAAGGACTTTTATTATCAAAATTTCTCATTAAATATTAGAATTTACATAAAAGATGTTTACCAATAGCGTTCAGCTAAAACACGTAATTTTTTTTTTGTTTTATTTTTTTTTTTAATTTATTTTTTGCCTTGTGGTTTTTAGAATAATTTTTTTTTTCAAATTTTATTTTTGGTCTGCTTTGTTTTTGTGTGTGTGTGTTTTATTTTGTTTATTTAATTATTTCTCGTTTCTTTTTTCTCTTCTGTTTGTTTTGATTTTCTGATAGTGGATTTTATTTTTTGTTGTTGTTTTTGTTGTATGTGTGTGTTCAAAGGTATTGCTTGAGTTAGTATGAAAATGCTCGAAAAATGCAGATTAGAAACAAAAAAAGGTAAATCACGCACTTGCTGTAAAGAGTCCATCGATGAAGTCTATATGAATTATGGACAAGGACAATAAATTATATTGGCTAAAAAACAGGGACACGACGTAATTGCTGACCGTGTTAGAACTACATGTACATGTATTTTTGTGACTGGATATTCCATATACGTTGGACGACACGGCATGCTTTCACTTATTTGTATATTAGTTTCTATTGGAATAGCCTACAAAGTTAACGGATATGGAGAATTTTCAAGGAATTTTCAATGTGGTACAAATAAAGTGAGTATCAAACAATCCAAAGTTTTAAATTATGTAATCATTATAAATGTCTTACAGCGCACCACTGCGTAAGCATTGCTAATTCACTGACCAGTGTATGCAAAGATAAAATTAATGTAATATATGCCTAGATTTAACATAAGGTGAAACAAGATTGAAAAATCTATTCTGCTTGGAAAAATTAAGGAGGCTCATTACACCCACTTTTTATTTCATATGTCATTACAGCGCCAGTTATTAAATGTATGTGGATTTCAAATATCTATGTGCTGATTACTACATCATAGATATTTTAAGTGATTTTTAAAATTATTTTTCTGATTTTGGTTAAATACTTTATTTCAAGTTTCTAATCAACAGAATTGCAGAGGTCATATTGTCAAGTGATGGATATTTTCTTAAGGAAGAGCCATACTCAGGTTATTTTTTTAGGGAATTTTTTCAAGCTTAAAACATTATTTAACTAATTCTCAAAAAGAAAAGAAAATATGGTAGAAAAAGCCATTGTCATCGTATTAACTTTTTCAGCAGTGCAACTTAAAGTTTGGGGGTACAGACCAACCCACTTGTGGCATAATTTGCTTCAGATAGATTTAAAACAAAGAAAACAAGAAAATGAAAGAACTACATATCAATATGACGTTTACTCAGAGAACAAAAAAAATCCACTGAAAAAAATGAAAAACCACAAACTGTACCCTGAAAACTTATGATTGTAGTGATATTATTCATTTTCATTTAATTACGTCAATAACCTACTTTTTATGGTAGTGGCCCCGAGTATTTATCAGGAAATTACTTTTTTTCACGCTTTGTTCAATGATTCTTTATCAATAAAATATCACGAAAAAACTCTTTGGATAATGAAATAAAATGGAAAATGGAAAGGTGTTGGTAAATATACAAAACAACTAGAGTTTGAGCAATAAACGTCTTAAATATTCCAGTCCGAATTTCCTCTTCCTTTTTTTTTAAAAAAAAATTTTCAACAATTTTTAATCTATAGATAGTTTTCGATAGACACGATTTTAACAAGAGTTATTTCCCGTTGGTCGCCATGTTTAAGGTATACAAGCCCGAGTTTCATTATTCAACCAATTATAAATTGTCATACTGGGCAATTGGGTAAAGATAATATAATTTTTCTTACGAATTTATGTTACCAAGTTTTAATTCAACATCTTCAAGCTGTTAAGCTATCTAAGTTCTTCCTACTTATTTAAAATGATTGTACAATAGAATTTAGTTTGTATACAAGGATATATGTATTAAAGAGAAATTCATATCTTGCCTACGCCAAAGAATAAATAAATACGATGTGCAGATTTTAGAGCGAGGTTTGCCAATGATTGGCATATTCTAATTCGAAAAGGGCGAATTGTTCTATGGGCAAGTTGTCTAAGAGGCGAACTCTAGCATTTTCGCGCATGCGTAGCCTGACGTAAGTCCATGGCATCCGGTTTAACCCCACTTATATATTTTCTGCGTGGACCTCAGGGTCCACGCAAAAATCTGAAATATAAGATCTCTAAACTATTTAGAACCTCGATTTACTTATATTGCCCTTTTTCTGCTGGTTGGAATAATATGAGGTCAATTATCAAAATCTGTTATAATTAGATATGTTATCTGGAATGGGATTTGTGTGCATTTTTGATTTTCTTTATTGCATGCCATTTAATAACCTGGCAAAATATATGAGCTATAACACACCTTATATTTGCAAAAGCATGTGAAAAGACACGTAGAATCTTAACTGACAGAATAATATTGTGAGAAGAAAAAAATCCGCAAAAAAAAAAAAAAAAAAAAAAAAAAAAAAAATTAAAATTCATTCCGAATTTCCTCTGAATCACTATAAACAAAGCAATGAATTTGGATATTTTCGTTAAATGGTATGAAATTAAATTTTAACACTACTATTTATTTATTGCACTGTTATTTTGTCTATTTAAAGCAAAAATATTGTACTTTTTTTTAATAATATGTTTGTTTAAACTAAAACACTGAGTAAACTTTATCCTGAGGTGAAACTTAACTATAAATTTATCCCCTTTTTTGGTTGTAAAAATTTTTAAAAATAAAAGATACACGCACTACACATTATGCATTATATCATAGCTGTAAATTCATGTATGTCAATTATCATATTCATGCAAATGTTTTATTTAAAATATTTGAGTAAACTTTTGAGAAAAAATCTAAATCATGAAAATATATTAAAAATATGCAAATATTATTATTTTCGTTAAGAAAAAGAATATAATCGCATTCATTTAAAAACAATGTGGGTTTTTACATTTAAATTATAGAAATTTGACCTTTTTGCACTGAGACTCAATTTTTGGAAGAATACTTAATATAATTTCCAAGAATAGGGGTTGAAAAAGATTACATCTCTTTTCAAGTATCAATTTTATATAAATTTGTCTATTTTTTCATAAATTTTGCTTAAGACTTTCGCCTAAGATGACAATGAAGCACTTTTACACAAATCCAAATCTCATTATTGAAGATACATGCATCTCTGCACAATTCTAATATACATATCCTATCCTTTCGCCCATTTTTATAAAACAGACTTTTAAATTCCCTTGGGATGAATTAAACATTGAAATATTAAAGCAATTTGCAAAATGTAGTTAATATTGGGGGAAAAGTAAACTGTGCAAGGTAATAGATATTCGAGTTTACAATATCACGTCAAAGGAGTATGGCTTCACCATAAGACATTTAAAAAAGAATGGCAAAACTCCATTATAATATATTCAATATGTAATATTTACATTCAGTGTAATTTTCTTTATGAAATCCATTTGAAATCCAGGACGTTCAAATCCCTATAACACACGCGAAACCTTGTCACCGCGCGGTAGAATATACAGTAAGAACTATTATATGCATTTTCAATACTCTAGGATACATCAAAATGTATAAACGTCGAGCACGGTGTTGATGTCAATTTCGGTAACGTCAAAAATTATGAATTTTTAAAAATATCAAAACTGCACTTACCTAAAGGTAATACATCACCAGCAAAAACTATCTTCAGTTCGGCTAAAACAACATTCAGCTAATCACAGAATTTCCTCCTTAATGTGATGTCCTTCAGGCCTTTGAATTCACTTTCTACAGGTTTGTATGCTTCCAGGGGCACAGTTTTCTTGCTTGGCATTCTAAGGAAAGAAATTATAAAGCACTTTTGCATGTAACCCGAGAAAGATGAACCACTAAGGTCTTTGCTTGAGGATTTTGTTTTCTTTTTGTTATTGGTGGTTTAGTTGGAATTTGCCAGTGGTTCTGTGAAAGAAACCATAAAATTTAGTTTTTCTCTTTTTAATCATAAATATTAAAAACCCATATTCTTGATTTTTAAAATTTATACATGATTCCCAGGGAAAACGAGAAATGACAGATATTCTGTGTCTATATAGCTATTCAAGTTCCTTAACACCACGTCGTATGACGTCATAGTTAATAGGGCAAATCCAATACTGTCTCTTGTAATGCAAATACACAACTGTTCTAAAGGAATGCTCCTAAGAAATCTTTAGTTGCCAACTTAATTATACAATATCTTAATGAAATGTGACTAATTCAAAGATATATTAAAGATTGTGTTTTAAGTTTTAGTATTTTATTTTCCTGCAGGGAAATATTTTGATCCTGTAGGAATTTTGTTTCCTTTAGGAAAGTTTAATCTCCCCTAGGAAAACGTATTCCTGAAGGATTTGCCAAATTCCATTAGAATTTTTCAGAATCCTGTAGGATTTCATGTAAATCCCTAGGGAATTTCTTTATTCCTGTAGGATATTTTTTCTTCCAAGGGTTTTTTTTTAATTCGAAGGTGAGTCTCTCATGTGAAAAAGGTAGTTTTGAAGTCTATACATCATAGTCTATTGGATTACATCTTTGAATTTCTTGAAAAGTGAATGTTTGGCGGGCGCCGATTTGCCACTTTGGAAGTGACAGATTTATCCGACACAGTGTTTTATGTTTGAATGTGCACAGGGTAAGGTCCTACGGCGCAAGATAAAAAAATCAGGGTTTCATTGTAGCATACACGAGTATTATTTCGAAATAAAAGTTTGAAATAGATAAGGCTCGTACATGCTGTATATGGTAGATCTCGATGCGTTTACTATGACATTGAACATATTTTGTGTAATGTAATAAAGATCTGGTTGTCCTTCTCATAGGTCTCTGCTTCTTTGACTTATCATACTGATCATAGATTGATTGATTTTACGTCTTATTCGAGAATCTTTCACTCATATAGAGACGTCACCATAAACCGGTGAAGAGCATCAATTTCTGACCTTTACTCGGCACTCAGGGCCTTTGAGCAGTGAGGGATCTTTATCGTGCCAACGCCTGCCGTGACACGGGGCCTCGGTTTTTGAGGCCTCATCCAAAGGACCCGCAACTTTCACTTCAAAGTGCCGAGCGCATGCATATGGCGAAGGAACAGTTGCGACCTAATTTTATCGACTTAGGACTGTCGCGGCCGAGATTCGAACTCACGACCTTCCAATCACGGAGCGAGCTACCGTGAACGGTTTTGACTTATGATGAAGCCTTTACTTAATTTTTAATGTTTATTGTGATCAGATTTGGTCTTTTTAAAAGCGTTTTGAAGATTTAGATCATCAATAGAGGGAACTTGTACGATGCGACCCAACAGGAAAACGATCGAAACAATGGAAGTTTATTTTTTGTGTAGAACGTCATCAAGAAGTGGTGTAATAATGTACCTTAAAGCAAATTTGGGCATCAACAAGGGACATCCAATAAATTGTTCCATTGCTATAACTGTATTATATTTTATTTGATCATTAGGATAAAAGTATTCAACCCCATATGAGTTTAAACGCTTCTTATATTTCCCTTGATTGAAGTTTTATGAATCTATTTTGTTTTCTTTTTCCTATATTTTGTATAACTTTAATATTATTGTAAAATTCCACGAGGTACCATAATATGCATGTAAATATAAGAACTTTCTACCTATAATTTCTTTTAAAGATTAATGAGCTTTGATTAGAATAACAATTAATGTTCTGTACAGGAGAGGGGATAACAAATATTGCTTCATACATGTAGTTTTATTACATACAGTTTAAAAAAGGTAGGATTCTCTAAAAGACTACAAAACATTAATTTTTTAAAACTATTTGAGTGGTTGTAAACAACTCAAGCCTTGTTTAATACATGCATATGCATTTAATTACAGTTTGATGGAAGATGAGCATTTTCAAGAAGTTTGTTTTAAGGGCGACAGAATGCATATATTTAGCTGTAATATAGATCAACAGTTCATACATGTACATTCCTTTACTAGACGCTGAAATGAATAATACATTATATCTGTCTGTTTCCCATAGGTACTAAATCAATATACCAGAAAAAAAACCGTTAACCTCAACTTGCAAAATACATGAAAATACAATGTTTTTACAAAAGTCATTAGTCTGATGTTCAGAGAATAATAACATAATATCCTGGACAAAATAATTATGTTTCGGACAGTTTTAATTTGCATAATGAAATACAACTGTAATCAGGTATCGAGTGCTTTTGTTTTGGGTTTTATTAAATTTTTTTAACAGTAATTATATCTTATAATTGAGTATCATGGTATACATAAAAACTGAAAAAACGAACGTTAATATATATATATATATATATATATATATATATATATATATATATATATATATATATATATATATATATATATATATATATATAATTCAAAAGTAGTTAAAAGATGATGTCACACAGTAAAAATAATCATAAAAGAAAAAGAAAATGCACAGTTTCCAAATTTCATTTAACACAAGTGCTTTCTGGATTTAACAATCCTTTTTCAGGTGTACATACTTTGAACTGATTTGTTTTGCTTGGTCAAGCAAACTGATCAAGCAAAACAAACTTGACCATCCACTATAGAACTTGTAAAATATTCAAACGAGATTGTTGATAGAATGAAATATATAAATTACATATTATTAATTTGTGTTGATAATGAGTTCCATTTTTTTTTTTTTGAAAAAGCAGCTGTCAATGATATCAAAAGGCCTGGACTTTAATTTATCGTGGGGAATGATTGTATATAAAGTTGAAAAGTGGTTATTATGCTATTGATGTTGGTAAAATTTTGAGATTTCAAAATTTCCAAAAGGTCCTTGGAATTTTTCCACATCTGATTTACATCACTTCTCGAATATATTGTTGATAGAACTGATATGGCTTTACCTATATCTTTACCTAGCTGGTCCTTTTTCATTGAAGCTCTCCTAAAAATATATTTGTGAAAAAGCTTATTTCCACTTAATTTTAGAGAGTGTCTATGGGATATCCAGCAATACTGGGCCCAAGATCCATTGACGATCGAATTGCAATAATCGGTGCCGGTGTAACGACGAAAAGTGACCCCCGTAGAATATTGACCGGGGGTCATTTTTCTACGTAGAAATTTGACCCCCTGGTCAATATTCTACGTAGAGAAATGACCCCCTTTTTTGTAGAAATTATGGCCCGGGGGTCATTTTCCTCCGTGTGGGTTGTAGAAAAATGACCCCGTAGAATAATGACCCCGTGTCTTTTTTTAATACAAAAAAAACTGGTTTTGGTAGGAATATTCTTGTTAGGCAAATACATAGGGGTAAAATCACGCAGCCTAAAAGCTTTAAAGTTTAAGTAACAAAAGGTTACACTATATACATTACATGTACATCAATAATACAAGATGTTTTATCCCATTAAAGAAAATCAAATAACTATAGACTATTATGCTGTTTGATGAGTATAAGAGCAAAAATACACGTGTTCTTAGATTTGTTTTATCAAATTTTATATATTAAAAAAAAAGTTTCCAGAGTCGTCATTTAAAAAAAAAAACAAGATTATTTACTTATCTGGTGTCAGAGAGAGAAATTTATATATGAATAAAAATGCATGGTTTCTGTGTATAATTGTAATGATCCTCTTTAAATTTTACTCTGCGTAAATAATGTAAAAAAAAGAATGAAAATAAAGTCTCAAGGTTTTTTTTCTGAAGTAACAAGAAAGATTAATGTTTTCGAACCCTACCCAAATAAATCTGCGTGAAAAAAAAATGGACAATTGTTAAGAAAATTGGATTTCATATATATCTTTGACTTTCTGGTAAAAAAAACTTCTAATAAAAATATAAGGAAGATTAAATTTGTGTAAAAATAACAGAAAGGACTAAATCAAAATTCCTCTGATATTTGATCTCAGAGACACAAAAAATGGTTAGCTCAAAATCTTTACCAATGTCTTTTGTCGTTTGCTAGTGTCAACAAAGCCTATAAACAATATGAGGCTTTTTACATAAAAAAAAAAAATTAATTAATAAAAGAGGTGTTTGGTATACTAAGAATTGACACAAGTTTATACACAGTAGTACGTATTTCCCCTTTTTAGTTACATGTAATAATTTTTACCAATAGAAAAAAACCAATGTTGCGTTATGAAAAACCTTCTCTGCCTAATTTACATATTATTTTTTCCCTAAGTATGATTGGCAATATTAGCACAATTGAAGTTGCGTTTGCAAGACTACATACAACGGTGCCAAAAATATTGTTCAAGTACGTGATTCGTGTCAGGGTATCTATAGTGGTAAGTTTTGAGGGAGTGGGTAACGAGGATGTAACCCACTCTTTAGATTTGCTAGCCTATAGAAAAAAAAACTAGCCATGTCTTTCCTATGCACAAATTAAGCGATCTTGCTGTGTGATACGAGGTTTTAAAAATATAAGAGTTTTTAGGATAAAAGTAAACAAAAATCTTTTTTCTTACATTAAAAATCCTACTTATGAGGAGTTACATAATGCATATGTGCATGATGATGTAGATTATGCATGTATCTATAAAATGATCAAGGAAGGGGAGTATATTGCCAGTATTTCTATCACAATCTAAGGGCATGCCCTAACAAAAATTTACTATAGTAAACTATACGAGTAGTTAACTATAGTGTACTATTATTAACTGTAGTAAATACTCTGATTAAGTATGAAACTTTGTTTGGAACTTTTTTGAGATTTCAAAGCTGAAACTTTCTTAAATTGATATCAGTAATGTAAATTTTTGGGATGATATGTTAATGAACAAGAAATACGAGGGGTAATCAAAAAGTCGGCGAAATATGGTACACTGTAACTGAATGCCCACTGAATGGCCACTGTAAGGTCACTGAAAAGTTCCTTTCCAGTGACTTTTCGGTTGTCTTTCAGTTACCATTCAATCGACTGAATGACAGATACATTTCAGTGGCCTTTCAGTTATCTTTCAGTTGTATCTTTTTCTTGAATAATCGGCTTATTTTTTAACTTAGAAATTTTATTTCACGTTTTCTTATGAAAATGGATCTGCCCATGAGCGAATCACGTGATCCAAGCGTTCATGTGACATGCTCCGTAGCGTTCTGTTCACAGAAATTAAAAGATTTTTCCGAGTTTTATATTTTTTACCATGCAAGTTATTTTTTATAACAAGAATAGCCCATTTGTCACAAATAGGATTGGTGGATTAGGATATCTTTTCCATGCAGAATGAGCATAGTGATCATCACAACCCGACTCTTTTGTATTGGGGTGCGTCGTTTATCCATTGTGGATAAAGTATGGGCGCCTTCTTTTTATCATATATAATTATATCATTGTTAGGATATTCAACTATTTTTCTTACTGTAATTTGGCGATCTTTCGTTACAGATTGCTCCACTAAGGACACATCTCTCCCCAAGCTTGTTTTGACTGGGCACCAGAACAAACATCATTTTTACCACCTCCCTTCCTTCACTAACACAATCAATCCAATTAATGATTGAACTTCTGCCATGTCTTTTTGTATTCATAAATCGTGTACAAATTATTACATGCTACTGAAAAGGAATTTCTAAGATAAACTTTGAAGCCGTTCTTTGATCAAGTAAGGCTGAGTCAACCATTTTTTGTCACGTCATCTATATATTGAGTCATTTTTATATTGTGACGTCCAAACGTGAAGCAAATATCTACTATTTATAGAACATGTTTATGAATAAATGTGTGCCAAATTTCATTTTGATCTGAACTGTGGTCTTGTAAATAACGAGATAGAACTTTTTGATAACCCCTCGTAGTTCCCTAAAATTAAAAAAAAAGTGCACATATAAATTTAAGAACATAAAATATCACAATCATATATATAAAAAAATACTTTGATTTACTATAGTAAAAACTTTGATACTGCATTAAACTATAGTTAACTTTGGTAAACTATAGGTTTTTTTTGTTAGAAACTATCAGTGTTTTTCATATAGCGATCCTGATACAAACAATATATATATAGTGTTTCATAGTTAACGTTATTTAGATACATTCGTTTTTCTCCTACAATAGAGATAATATAATTCTACAGACAATAATTGTAAGTACACAAATTACAGGGGAAACAAAAAAATCTATGAGCCAGTGCTTTCTAGTGATACCCCACCCGGACAGACAGACGGACAAGATTTGTACCGAAATGAATATCACTGTATAGCATGCCAAACCAAAGAGTGTATTAAAATTTCAAGCATCTGCGATGAGTTTTTGCAGAGAAAACTGCAACAAAAAAAATGTTTCGGACAGACAGACACAAACGCTCACCCCGCACACACAACAGAGAGATTCGCAGGGTACAATGTATATACCCCCATTTCCTTCGAAGCGGGGATATTAATATTCATGTAATAAATAAGGATAAATGAACCTAAAAGGGGGAAAAAGATATTACATGATATCAAAAATGAAGCAGCAATTACAGTTAATGATAGCATTTCCATATTGGCGCTATTGGACGCTTCATATGCCGTGCTTTCTCTTGTTTTTTCCTTGTCTAAAAATAATAATACAATACGTTTTTTGTTTCAATGCAATCGTTTATTCAAAAACTGATACATGTAAAAGCTTGGGTGGAGGCAGGTTGAAAGCGGGCACAAATTTTAAGCTAGAAGTATGGGGCCACAAACTTGTCCTTTAAATAGTTCCCGATAACATCCATTCCATACAGGTTTATCGTTGTCAGAAATATATCATGTCATTTATTGAACAAAACCTGTGAGAAAAAAAAAAACAAGAAAAAAAAAACAAAACGGATTATATATATATATATATATATATATATATATATATATATATATATATATATATATATATATATATATATATATATATATATATATATATATATATATATATATATATATATATATGTGTGTGTGTGTGTGTGTGTGTGTGTGTGTGAGGGTGTGTGTGTGTGTGTGAGGGTGTGTGTGAGAGGGTGTGTGTGTGAATTATGAATTTATGCTCCATAATAATGTATACTCAATGGGATGCAAGCAAAAATAACCATACCATATACATTGTATATCATGCTAGTATTGAGAAGTGGCGTTAAGGAGGGGAAGGTACTTTGCTCCTCCTCCAATATACATTTGAAAAAAAAAACCAGGAGACTCTAGGCCTTCACCGAGCCTCCCCAACATCGGATTAATGCATTTCACTCTTCATTTCTAAAGGTTTAATTATAAAATATAGTGAAAAAGTAGGGGGTCAGATTTCTATGGGGGTCATTTTTCAACGTGTGTGGAGTCGTAGAATTACCGGCCTGGAAGGGTTTTCTACGGTCGAAAAATGACCCTACTTGCGGTAGAAAATTGACCTGGGGGTCATTCTTCTACGGAGAAATTTGATCCCCCGGTCAATATTCTACGGGGGTCATTTTTCGTCGTTACACCGGAATTAGCGGAGTACATATGGCCTCACTGCTTAAGGTACGTGGATGACCACGTTCATCTTCCAATCCTTAAAAAATATTTAAAAATTCACACTCAGTTATTGGCTACACTTCGTTTTTTTTATTGTTTTGTTGATATTTATTGTTGATATCCATATTTCACAGGAACGTGGTTATAAAAATATCAAAATTTTTGAACAAAGACAAGAAGTTGGAGGAAAAGCTTATTCACGATTTTACCGAGGCGTATGGGTAGAGTTCGGCCCTGCTGCCATGAGCGACGATCAGATTGTCAATTTATTGGAGAGATATAATGTTGGATTCACAGTCGTTTCCAAAAGTCCCAAAGCACTTTGGCAGAATGATTACGGTGAATGCAAATAATCTTTTATTGATGTTAGGAGTGCACATTAACTTACTAGTAATTTTTCGCAGGATGATTATTGATTTCATTTTCAAGTGATGTTAAATATTTTAAAAATGCATAAACCTTAGAATGCCTGTACATGTGTATGCAATATTACTACAATTCAGTAAAAGTCCTATTTCATATCCACTTTGAGGGACATCCTGATTCAGTTATCAGGGGAAGCGACACCACAAGCAGCACTCCGCAGTATCCTGGCCGCTGTAAAGAGGTACGATAGAATTCACCGCTGTTTATTTGGGAACTATTCTAGCGAACTCATGCCTCGACCAACACCCGAAGTTCTACAAGAAATTCAGGGAACTGTGCTAGATTCTTACGACGGAATGATATATTATTGCTGGAACCGATTTTTGAACTTGCTCTGTCGGGAAACGGCTACGGATTTCTCAACGAAACCTCAGCTATATATGCTCTATCTTTCGTTCCCCCCGGATTAATAAAAAGTGCTTTTAATCCTGAATTAGGGATATGGCTTCTCCGTGGTGGGTTTCAGAGACTTGTGTCTGAGATAGCCAATCGAAACAAATTAGAAATACAGTTCGGCTCTAGAATTAAAAGCATCCAAAGAAAAATGGGGCCATCGGGAATTTACATCACATATGCACCAAAGAAGGGTCCAAATATTTTGACGGAGCGTTTTGATTTTTTGATTCTTTCGCCAGCGATGAATTCTTTGTTTAATGTTGTTGATTTCAATCCAAAGGAACTGAGTATTTTTAGTACTCTGGTGAATGCTAACGTTGTTGCGACTTTGATCGAGTCTGATAATGTAAGGCGTGGCCGTGATCCACATAACGAATATACCACGAGTATAGGGCCACCATTTTCTGTCGTGGGTGGTATAAATTATTATCAAGCCAAAAATAACATCACTGGTGATGCCCATCGTCTTGGAATTCGAGAAAATGGTCCGGATGGGATGCCACAGGAAACTGTTATGTACCAACAAACCGGCTTTGAAAATCCTTGGGCAAAGGATATAGACTTAATAATTCAGTCAAAATTATTTGCACATTTAAGACTTTTTAATAACTAATCCAAGAATTTTAAAACAAATTAAGTGGGGATATTATTTTCCCAGGTT
Organism: Saccostrea echinata; assembly: GCF_033153115.1. NCBI lineage: Eukaryota > Metazoa > Mollusca > Bivalvia > Ostreida > Ostreidae > Saccostrea > Saccostrea echinata. Next base: position 10,081,562 of record NW_026889765.1, on the reverse strand, counting down.
CCGACCCCGCGAGGCCGGTCGTGGGTATATTTGGGATATTTTAGATATGCAGGGAGAGTTCAATACGTGGTACATAGGTTCCTCTGCATACTTTGACAGCATGGAGAGCGTGGTAGAATATAATCTTCTTTTGATAAAAATAGCAGGTCTGTAAGAAATGCATGCTTCTGTGAGACTTCTAAGATGAATGACTTTTAAAATTAGTTTTCAAGTGCCACTATACCTATACATGTATTTAAAATGGTAAAACTTCACTAATCAATCTACATTACTTAGTAATTACTTATAGTCATTGGGCAATCGTACTGTAAACCAGATTAAATAATCAACTACGTTTTGGGTGCATTACAAATTACAACCAAATTTGTAATCCAAACCTCTTTAGAAAAAATAGTAAGAAGGAGTTGGTTAACGTTGGACATTCTTCAGCTTTATTTATGTCTTTAATAATGCTTTTACAGCACGCGACATTCCAGTTCCCCCACAGTTATTTCAATTCTTAAATTTAAATGATAAGTATATTTTAACTATAAAATTTTATCTATTGAAATATAGGAGATATAATCTTCTAAGCTTATCCACAGAAATAAACAATAATCAACAAAGTGATACTAAATGATGCGTGTTAAGTTATTCCCAATAGATATTGAAAAGGCGACTGTTGAAATAGATCTTTTTAAAAGTAAAATCATCAAATTAAAAAAGGAAAGTAGGGAAAGAAAACAGTATATTTAGAGTCCTATATGTAAATTTAGTCTAATATTTTATAATTCTAATATATTTCTTTGATTTGATCAGACAATAATTAGCCATTAAAATTCAGTAGAATAAATATTTGTTAAATTTAATTTTCTAAAGATATCCGAACCCCTTCTAACCACATACGGAATAACATGAATCAAAACTGCATAACCATTTTTTTTTTGTAATGGATACATACGGAAAAAAATTAAATCAAATCTGCACTTGGCTCATTAAAATGTCGACTTATTTTTATATATCGAGAGAGAGAGAGAGAACGTCAGATCCATCAATATGTTGGTCAACCACAAAATTAATGCCTATTACAGGGCCCATTGCAGGTTGTAAGTGTAATGTATATGTACGGCAGTTTATGCATAAAAATGACCATATATGACAACTCAGAATTGGGGAAGAGCATGACCAATGTCTGTACAGCGATTTATGCATTTTCTTCTACGAGGTCTTATTCAAATCTTAAAAAGCATAGAACGTAAACAAAATGATAACCTCTTGAAGAATTTCAATCTATAAGCAAATATGTTCAGTAGTAAAACCGACCAAATTATGTTATTTCTAAAGTGTTATTTCTCAGGAAGTTCCCTGTGACGCATAAAGACAACTTTTAAGGCATAAATATGTTATTTTACTATCAAAGATCATCCACCATGAGATAGAACATAATCAGTGTTAAAATCAGCTTATTTAAAAAGGGAGTTAAAAAACGGTTATGATTTTACTTAATAAAGGAAGTTAAGTTACATATAATACCCATGTGTTTTCTGAAGTAGAAACCCATGTGTTTTCTGAAGTAGAAACATTTATGTTAGATATGGTGATTATTTCCTTGCGAGAGGCATGTGAGTTGATAATACTACTGCATTCTTTGGTGCCTTTGGCCTTTCATTTTTTTATAGTAACATCTTCGTAAATAATGAAAGTGTTTGTGTTATAAAGTTATTGCAAAACACATATAAAAAAAGAGCCTATGGAACACAACGCTCACCTAAACAACTTAAGCCCTGCTATTTAAAAAAAAAATAAAAGAATTTTCTTGTTTATATTCTTATGAAAAACTGTGGTTCTATATTATGACTCAATGGAGGTGTCTGATTCAACACATCCTGGGGATGCTTCAATTTGAATATGGGTGAATTCAAAAAAATGACCACCAAACTGAATTTTTTTGGCAAAATTCAACTACTTGTAACATATTTTTCACTTATATCATCATATTGCAAATGCATTCTAGTTTAAAATCCTGAAGTGGCAATAGAATAGACAATTGGATTAAAAAGTTTCAGAATTTTTATTAGAAAAATTTCTTTTGAAAAAAGAAATTATCATTACACCTTAAAAGACTTTCTAAAATACATAATCACAAGAAATTATAGTTTTTTATGCTTCAAAATGGTAAAAGGGGTATAAATGATTAAATCTAGACCTTGAATGAGTATCTTCTCTTGTACATGTGACAAAAAAATTGGCTTTTTGATTGTTATTTTACAATATTTTTTTAATTCTGGTTTGAAAAGTTTTAATATGAAAAAAATATGAAGCAATAGAATTCCCCAAAATTCACTTTTTTGTCCGTTCAAGTCAATTCTTTAAATCAAAGCCAAAAAAGAATTGTTTTATACGAGTTCTCTTACAAAAAATACTAGATTTTGAAGTGACCCTATGTTACATTATTGTGTTGCACTCCTGACATCTGATATGTATTTTATTTAACATTGTTTTAAAAATTATAACACACAATAACTCATTCTTACTTTGTAAATCAATTTGCCGTGTCAATATTTTTCATCGTTTACAGCAGGTTTTTCATATGTTGAAGACCTTAAAACATGATTATTTGCAAAGTGTAATATATATAAAATGTATTTAAAATATATGTGAAATGAGGAAAACTATTCCCTGAATTGACTGTAAAATTTCTGTAATTTGTTGATAGACATAGTGTTTTGAACATCAAATAGTATCAAGCATTTTTTTTTTCAACTTATTTTTTAGTAAAGATAATTAAAAAGCATCGGTAATTATGAAGCAGTTTTGTTGCACTCCTGACTGCAGTAAAGTTTAAAATTAAAACCATAGAACACAAAAATTCATAAAGTGTTGGCAACATCAAGTGGTAATGAAATTGTGCAATACTTATAGTTCAATACTTCATAATTAAAACAGATGAAAGTATTTAAAATTCGCATTTTATCTGGAATTATACCCTATTTTATGCCCAAAAACTAGCTTAAATGTATATTTAGAAGATAAAATATATTTTAAAGCATATTTTCCTTTAGAAGACAAACACAGTAACCCACCAGAGACATTCTACTCGTCATTTTTTCTTTATTTTTATTCTTAGTGGATGATTTATAATTCTAACATATTTGTTGCACTCCTGACCAAAAGCATTGGGGCCTTTAAAGTAGAATTGTGAACTGAAAATTACATAAGAACTTGTTCTGTTGTTTCAGTGAAGTTGAAGAGGAATTACTTGAATTTTATGACAATGTTTTAGTGTGTTTATTTTTAACGTTCATTAAAAAAATCACAAAAAGATAAAAACACATCTGAATTGTTAAATTGGAAAAAGGAAGGATTTTAATAATAAAACTGTCAATAATTTAGCATTAAATTATACAAAAAGATCCTTATTAATTAATGAATACTTCTAAGCATGAATAGAAGTCTTTTCGTCACACAACTTGAATCTTTTAAAAAATGTGTTGCACTCCTGACCATAGAAATATGGATCTGAAGCACAGACAGATCCTGTAATTGATAAATCTATTTGGTAAAAATGTTCTTTGTGTCTTTATTTTCCAAAATAAAAATCAGAAAATCATATAATGATAATAGTTTTTTCATGCTTGGGAGCAAAACATCAAATGTTGCACTCCTGACATTTTGGGGTATGCACATATACTTGACTCTCATTAATGCTGCTTGTGATTTATATAACATTTTTAAGTTTTTAAATGTATATCAGTTATTATTTTACACTTCCAAAATTCTTTTTTGTCTTAATTTTCTATCATAATTTTACAATTGATGTTTTTTTGGCAACACTACATTTTTTCTGTTGCACTCCTGACATGGTATAACATTTTTTTAAACATCAGCCATGACCACAACTTGATTAAACAAAAGTTATGACAGTCCACATTTAAAGCTCAATACTTTGAATATTATCAGGAAAGTCTTTATTTTCAACATGAAGCATTATTTTTTATTTCACAGATCTCCAAAAAATACTGAAATTTCAAAATGTCACAAAAAGGTGTTGCACTCCTGACAATTTTAGCATCATTTTTGGGCATAACCTTTTTGTTAATTGAGATATCAACAAGATATTTGGCAGGTATTTAGACACTATCTAAAGACATATGCTGAGACATAGAAATCTATTTTCATTGCCTGTATTTTTAGTGTGGGTTGATAAATATGCATTTGGTCATTTTTTTTGAATTCACCCATATAACTAACATGGCCTTGTAGTTATGGAGAGGAAATCCTTCATCATGAAAAACGCTCGCTTCGTGATCGGGAGGTCGTGAGTTCGAATCTCGGCAGCGACTGACCTAAGTCGATAAAAAAAAAAAGGTAGCAACTGTTCCTTCGCCATGCGCTCGGCACTTTGAAGTGACAGTTGTGGGTCCTTCGGATGAGACCTTAAAAACTGAGGCAGGCGTTGGCACAATAAAGATCCCTCACTGCTCAATGGCCCTGAGTGCCGAGTAAAGGTCAAAATTTGAAGCCATTCACCGGTATATGGTGACGTCTCTATATGAGTGAAAAATTCTCGAATGGACGTAAAACAACATACAATATTAATCAATCAATCAATATGAAATATTTTCACCAAAGGAGCGAACATAGCTTGCAGAAAGCCTATAGCTTCAGATACACTGAATATAAAAATCATGACTTGTTCAATTTGTGAATTTAATATTTAAAGTAAAGTTCATATTATTGAAATTTACGAAATTATGATAAACAATACTTTTCTGAGGAATATTTTCTAGGCAAACTTTATTCTTTTATTAAAAAATAATATGGTTTTCGTGGGGTTCGAACCCTAGCAATAAAAATTCTGAATATCAATTTCTTTCGAGACTTGCACGCTAACCACTAACTATAGACTACATCATGTGTGTGATATGACCCTTGACTTAATGGACTTCGAGTATTTTTCGTAAAGATGCGAATGTTATGTCATAAAAGTATATTTTTAAGGTATATTGGGTCTTTGCTCCCTATTTATATATTCCAATGTGAAACTTTGTTCCCCGAATGTGTTTTATTCTACCCATTGGGACCATGATTTAAAGAATTTAGAATCAATCTTTATCAAGAAGCCTTCGCAATATAAGTTTCATCTTTTAAGGATAAGATGTTTTGAGATGATATTTTTAAATTTCTTATTTATTCCCATGTAAAACTTTATTCCTAGATTGGGGCCCCTCCCTTCCCCAAGGTTCATAATTGGAACAAATTAGAATCTACACTTTGTCAGGAAGCTTACATATAAACTTCATTTCTTGAGATGGCTCTTGAGATGATTTTGAAGAAATTTTCCAATAAGATATATATTCAAATTTAAACATTGATGTCCCTTTTGTTTCCCCATTAAACGACTGGAGGCCATGATTTGAACAATTGGGATTCTTCATTATATCTGGAAGCTTTCACTCAAGTTTCGTCTTTTTTGACACAGTGGTGCTTGAGAGGATTACTCCAATATATTTCAAAGTACAAATTTGATGTCCTATTGTGGCCCCATCCTACCTTCAGGGACCATTTGATCAATTTAGAATCTGCAGTACAATAGGAAGCTTTCACAAAAACTTAACTTTTTCTGGTCCTGTGGTTCTTCTTCAGAAGATTTTTTTTTTAAATTACTCCACCCCATTTTTGCTTTTTCTTGATTTTCTCTTCATGAAAAGGGGTTTGGCCCTTCGTTTGAACAATTTAGAATTTCTTTTACCCAAAGTTGCCTTGTACCAACCATGTTAAATGTATCTCAGTGGTTCTCAAGGAATCGAAAACTGAAAAGTTTACAGACGGACGGACAGCTAGACAGACGGAGATAGACAGATGCACCCCGGACAACGATCAGAAAATCTCACTTGAGCTTTCAGTTCAGGGAGCTAAAAACAAGCGTTTTAATTTGCTAATGCTTGAAAGCTAGTAATATCTTGTTCCAGTCACTCTAACGTGAAAACTTCAGCTGGGACAAAATTGCACGGATTTGCGGATACACTAATAAGAAAGTAAACAGTCTTTCAGTTCCATCGTTTTAGATGCATCACAATCATGTGTTATTCAACAATGCACTGGAGTATGTTCTACTTCTTCTTCAGGGGAAGGTTTCTCATATGGCTCAGATGGGTCATGATTCCACAGAAATTGTGGTTTCTTTGATGTTCAGCTTAAAGTTTCCTTTAGTAAATAACAAAAATACACGTGTATCTGTGTCACTGTTTATTCTAGAGTATATTTTTCCTGCGTACAATATATTGACATAACACAATAAGAAAAAAATAATTGCAAAATATTTACATTTTTTAATGTCTAGCGAGGTATGAGTAAAAGTGTGACATTAAAATATATCCAAAAATGAGATCACGTGATATAAATAGGCGTGGCTTAATCCTTAGACTCAATATCTGAGTGGAGGACATTTATGATCACATGTCCTCATGAGGTTAATGCATCATTCACATAAGAAACTCCACTTGTTTCTTATTAAATAATAGTACTGTTATATTGGTCATAAGAGGTATTTCAAGCTAGCTCAAACATTCGGATCAATTTACTTTTCAGATTGACTTTGTGATGCAACATACTGTTAATGTTAGTCTTTCAAGAAGAAATTGGTAAGAACATTCAAACACCGAGATTAACATTTCTCTTTACGTACAATACGTATTATATTTAGGATAATTTATAATAACAGATAAAATATAGGAAATACTAGTGTGCTGTATACTATTGAAATTATACAGAATTATAGATCAAAACTTTACCTTTACTCTTTTTAAAATTAATTTATTTTTTAAATTAATTTATTAATTTTTTTATTTAATTTCTCAACTTCATCGTGAGTTTATTTTAAAAAATATTGTGATACATGTAACTAAGTAAGCTCTACATGTGCTACTGATGTTTGTTCAATAAAGAAATGCTACTGTAACAGTGAAAATGAATTAAAAATATATAACATCATAAACCTATGATAATCAAAACTAAAACAAGCGCCAATATTCATAAACCTTATAAACAATATATATGCAATTACATACATATAATATATGTTGCAGAATAGCTGACAATAACATACATTCATTTTAAAAGTAGATCCTGATTAAAGAGTAACTGGGACTTAAGTTTATTTCTAAGATATTTAGACAAAATACAACACATATCAACAAACATCGACAAACAAACATTAATTACTAAACATAAATGACTTAAAAGATGTTACATGTAGAAATTCAGTTCAGAAATTTAAATTACTGTTCATTTGCATTATTATTATTTTTACACTTTAGTTTTCATTTAATAAATTTCTTTCAATCACTTTCTTGACAACCCAGTAATCGTTTGAATTTAAAAGAACATATATAAAAGATAACGGTTGAGGAAAAACAGAAATACTATTAATAATCTTTTTTACCATGGCCGTAAAAAGAATTGGAGAAATTGTGAAGATAGATGATACATGAACTATACTGTCAGGCTCAATTTATAAATCACTTTATATAAGCGAAAATTCTGTATAACTTGTTTCGAGCTTTTTTTTTTTTTACATATCTTTGATTTCAAACTTGATGATTTTCATTGTTTCCTTCAGTATCCTGTGGTACAGTTTTGGTTTCTCAGATTCTTATCAAAAATATCCTCAATAGGATCCTCGTTAGACAGACTGCTTTTGACCTATAACAAAACCAAATCTTTTATCCCCTTACTTTGATATCAGAATATGTTTTGTTTAAAATTGCCGATATATTTTTTTCTTCAAATTTATGGTCTACGTAGATAGATTAGGAAAAAAAAAAACAGTCGAAGCTTGGTAAATTTGAGTAAAGACATCTGTCCAACTGTCATTTTATTTGGTGCTGGTGATGACTTCCTTACCACAGAAATATGTTGATAAGCAAAAATGAATACTTTTTTTATGGAAAATGATTTCTAGTGTAGGAGTGTGTTTTTCTATAAAGAAAGGTTTTACCCAATATATAGCCCTCTCCATTTTTTTTTTGGAAAGGGCAACAACTCTGTAGGGTCTCCTTAATTCACTCCGCTCAAATTTTCCCTCAATTTATCAGTAAGTGGCTTTTTATTAAAATTTCTAGCCTGAACTCAAACATGTAGCTATACAAGACATAAATTTGTCCAAAATATACAAAATAATCTATATATGGGTTACTTTTTCGTGAATGTCATCATCACAACTTGAATTTATCCGCCATGTTTACTTACATTGATCAAATTTATTTTAAGACAGCCAATGAGAATTCGCAATCTATATAGGAATTCACTTATTTTAAGCACAAATATCACTATTCATGAAAATTATATTACATGAAATGCTTTTATTTATTGATGTTTAGTGATACCATATAACACAATCATTAATCATGCCAGATCTTTATCAAACCTTTCTAAATTTTCATGGGCAAGTCTCAATACATCAGCCCAGAACTGCCATGGCTGCTGAGGAAAATAACTGGTAAACACGCAGTTTTAATGCCTTCCTTTATCATATATTTATACCAAGCCCTTTGGGCTTGGTTGTTGATTGTGAAAAAAATCATGTTATTGAAAAGAAATTAAATGCAAAAGCAATTTATTTTGGTTGCACTCTTCAGTGTTCAAAAAAAATAATATGCATCATTACAGAGATACTGTAGAACTGTAAAGCTCCATAAAAATCAGATGACAAAAATATATATCGGAGAAGGTTACTTTATTTACTACTGTACCTAATAACCAGCAGACAGCAGAATTGAAAAAGTCAGATATAGAGAATTTTTTATCACTATTTTAGAGTACCCGTAGAATTTACCTCTTTTGGGGGGGGTGGGGGGCGGGCGGGGGGTGGGGGTGGGGGGTCATCCAATCAACTTACCGCCTCCACTTCCCTGAACACTCTTAAAATGTTTCCTCCGGCCAATTTGATAAGATCTGCGTCTGACCACTGTCTCTTGATTAGTTCTTCAAATACATATGGGAATTTTGATACATCTTCAGCACCAGTAGGCAACCTTTTAATTGGGAAAAAATTCTGTTTTTCCATAAAAATGAGCAGTGAGAATGATACGACAAATATTTACTACAGTAACTTTCAATTAATTCATACATTAGGTTGAAAAAAGATTCTTTCAGAAAAACATTTTGTCAAAAGATTGTACTAATATTCCAACGAGGAATTTTCTGAATTTATATACTTGGTCAAAATTATGTATTGTGAAAATCAATTTCTATCATTACAATGATTAAATCTAAACGTTTTTGTTGCTTCAGCAAACACCCCAAAACAAGAACAAAACTACAAATTATAAACAAATCCCGTCTGCGTATGTTTTATACGTACAACATATTCTTATTAATGCATCTGTTTATCTGTTTTTTTTAACGATATAAATTACTTTTCAAAACGATATTTACGTGGGCACTCCATCGTAATCCGCACCAATTCCCACGTAGTCAACGCCAATCAAATTCTTTACGTAATCAATGTGATCTGTAATGGGAAAAATTATAAGTGGGAAAAGTTTCCTAACTAAGGATTGGTAAAATAATGTAAAATCTATCTAGCATCCCATGGCTTGTTGATATTGCATGAACATTGAGTCATAGTCATATACATTTTTATATAAAAGTTTATATCAACACCAATCAAAGGGTACTGGCAGTTATAGGATAAGCACGAGTTTTTAACAGACACGCAGATGAAGAATCTTTATTTCACTTTTAAAAATTATTGTTACATCTAATCACTTTTCACATCTGTGTAACAATGTGTCCAACAGAGAAAAAATATGTATACAGTGGAGCAAAACACTTTTGTCCATTTTGCACACTGATCATACCCCCCCCCCCCCTCCCGCATCTTGATGACAAAGAGCACACAGCGGGTATGACCGGTCAACAGGGGATGCTTACTCCTCCATGGCACCTGATCTCGCCTCTTATATTATAGAGGTCCGTGTTTGCTCTGCTCCCGATTTGTATTATTCAATGGACTTTCAGCTTGAATACTGTTTGTTATCTCCATATTTCATTTTAAATGTTTTCGTAGATATTTTAGCTCGGCAAGGCTGGACATGGACATATTTTGACTATAGAATTTGGGGTCACAGGGAAGCAATATTTTTCATTGCGGATATCAGTGGCGAGGTGTTGAATACATGAAATTGTATGCAATACAGTTGCATATCGTACAATGAATTAATCCAGTACATTTTATCTCTGTTTATGAAGACAAAATAAAACTAGAAAACTGACTAGTCAGCAAGGGACCCACCCAGGGGTAGAAATATAAGGGCGCAGTATATGGAATGAGAATATTACTTGATTACAAAAATTTAAAAATACATGAAGAATAAGCGACAGTAACTGTATTTATAAAAATTCAAGATAATTCCTTAATATCCAAAAACCTGTAAATAGTACTCTTGTATTTACCCAAGCATAAAAAACATCATATCTTTTTATAACTCAATTAATTAAATGTGTATTTAATCAAGAATGAAGCATGTGGTTTATTAAAATGCCAGGCTTCAGTGAATGCAAATATCACCCAGACGAGGCTTAACCTTAACTTAAAAACAAACATTAGTTTCAGACAAAGGTGCTTATCAATCTTAAAGTGATAGATAAGGATAAACTTCTAAGTTTTCTGCAACAGACAAGATAATCAATCCTAGGGGATTAATTGTAGTCCTACTGCTCTCTCATCCTTTTCTTTTAATTTTACGATAAAAACTTTATCAGCTATGATAGAATGAGGTTATTATCCAACTACCTGTTAAAATTAATAGTATTATTGACATAAGGCAGCAAAAACCCAAATCATATATATATATATATATATATATATATATATATATATATATATATATATATATATATATATATATATATATATATATATATATATATATATATATATATATATATATATAAAACTATATAATTTTACTTACCAGCAATATCAGATATACTACTGTTGGAGCCACTACAATCAATGTATCCCCTGTAAAAATTAATCATGACGAGACCCTTATTTCCTTTCTGCAAAATAAACACATTGAAGATTAGTGTGTAGGAACAAAAGAATTATTACTGGAAATTAGTAATATAAATTGCTTTTTGATTAGAAAGCCACAATTGGTGGGTTATAATTCGTGTAATATTATTCCATGGATCGATGCTTATTGCCAAATTTTATTTTTCCTGAAAAAAAAAGCAGATTTATATTTTTTCTGCAAAATGCAGATTTGGTTTCGGAGGTTGTGTATGCGGAGTCTAAGCTGATATATTAAGTGCGCAAAATACCCACTGTTAATTGTAGGACCTCGTCATTCACATTCCTCGAGTGATTACACAGAGCGTAAGCTGACGAATGGCTGAAGATCACGGGAGCACGTGACACTCTGATGGCGTCCTTTTGTGTTTGGATAGAAGTGTGTGACAGATCTATAATCATTCCTAGACGGTTCATTTCTTTAACGACTTTCTGAAATAAGAAGACAAGATTTTAATGATTTTTGACTTCACGTAATAAAACAGCCCTGTCATTCAATCGTGTTTATATAAGTTTTCGACACATCATTTAGAATAAAATTTCAAATACACTAGTTTAGCATATTACACATCTTTCATATACCTCTCCAAAGTCTGTCAATCCCTTGTTCGGTGGGGGGTTCTTTGTGTCTGCCTTATAATTTTCCGCCCTATAAAATCAAAACAATAAATTTAATTTTCCATCATATTATGCACCTTTGCTACATGATTGATAGGCCATTCACAGATTACTTCCCTTAATAAAAGCTTAATGGACGAAGGAAAATAACAACATAACAAATTCACAGCAAAAATAGAAATATTATCAATGTAAAATACAAAATAATCACCATAAAGTATCGCAGCTGTGTGTCAAGGTCATGTATCTAACACCAAGTCTGTAGTACATGCGCAGGACTCCCAAGCTATTCCCAATCATGTGACCTCCCTCTAGACCAATCAAACTTGCAATCTTCCCAGCTTTAAATGCATCTGTTATACCTACATAAATAAATCAAATGCAAGGAATCTAAGACTTAACTATATTAGTTATAAAAATGTTTTAAAGTGTTACCTTGAGCTGTGGTGGCTAGTTGGAAGTCTTCGTATTTCTCAGTGAACTTAAGAATGACGTCAGTTTGGTCAAGACCCTGTCTTGTGCCATCCTTGTCAACAGACGCACAAGCAACAAAAACCGCCCAGAACTACAACATTATTTTGAATGGAAAAAAAAAATTAGTATAATTATTTTCTGAAAGAAAATTTAGATTAAGGCCAACTTAAATATTTAATTTAACTTAAATAAATTAGACAAGTTTAGAAACAAGAAATTTTGCAATGTGATATTGCAAAATTTCTTGTTTCTACACTTGACTGCTTTGCAGATTATAAAACAGCGTAAACTGACCCAAACCAGGTTATACTCGAATAATGTGGCCAAGAATTAGAGTCATTCCTTATAATTTAATTTTAAAATTATTAAATAACTATGGGTGTAAAATTTCGTTGCTTTTTATTATTTCAAATTTGCCGCTCAATAATACAACCGTAGTAACGGAAGTGATGTGAAGCGAGGGGAGGTAAAAACTGATACATAGGCCTAGCAACCTTGTTGTTGTTGTTTGTTTTTCTTTACATGTGGTAAGATCGAATTATTGTTTGAAGTTAAAGGTACATTTGTTAAATCTGGAATTTTCCATGTATTTCGAGGACTGGAAATGAGAGGATTGTATGGATACAGATGATTCAGTTGGTTGTCGGGGGGGGAGGGGGTGGCCCCATACCAAACCCGGTTATACAGAAATAATTTGTGTTCCTTTTCGGATATTAACCAATCAGAGGCTAGAATACAAACAAAATTAAATTATTTGATTATATACAAGAAGTTTTTGGGGTGCCCACCCTGTCGAATGCTAGCTGCTACTCCCTAGGAATTTCGATAACTGTTTTTGTGTAAATTTTACACATTTCTTTGGGCATGATATTTTCTGACCGTTAATTCAATACATGTACCTGTCCACCAACTTTTCCTTCTCTGAGTCGCACGATGTCCGTCTGCGGCGGAATTCTGGGAAAGTTTGTGTCATCCAATGGTATTGTCTCAGTCCACGTGTTCCGCATGTCCTGTCCGAGGTTTACCGAATACACGGAATTATTGGCATATTGTCTGTACTGCCAAGGCAAATCATTATGTCTAAATTGAGGAAAAAGTATCCATTTACTATTCATCCTAATTTTATCTCTGAAGAACTTTTCAATTCTCTTAAGACAAATTGAATGATTTTCATTTATCATCACCCTCAACCTTGTTCGAGATCGCTATCACCCCATGCAAATCTTATGCAAAGGTAGGTACAATAATGTAGCACTCTCCATTTTTTGGGGTGGGTGGGGATGGGGCGAGGGTTTCAACTCCTTAGCATCTCCGTAATGTTGGAGTGCTGGAGTGATTCACGACCGCACAGATTTTGGCTCAAATTATAGGTAAGTATTTATTTTATTAATATTACTTACCAGAACTCAAAAATGTAGTTCTGCAAGAGATGAACTGATCCAAAACAGTATATCGGTTATTCATTATGTTTATTAACATCACAACTTGAATCTATCCGCCATATTTACAGACCTTGATCGATTTTTTTTTTGGACAGCCGATGAGCGGTCTATTTATGAATTCCCTTATTTAAGCATGAATATCGCAATTTATGAAAAATATTTCATATGGAATGATTTAATTTATCGATGTTTAGTGATACCATATAACACAATCATTTTTCCTTTATTAAGCCTTTCTAATTATAAATTTTCAAGTGCAAGTCTCAGTACATCACGCGGGAACTGTCATGGCTGCTGAGGAAGATAAGTACACTGTACATGTAATCGTCTTTTTTATTTTCAATGCTTAAGCGTATAAATGGCTTGGTTGATTGTGAATTTTAAAAAGATCAGTTTTATTGGAAGGAAGCTGAATTCAGAAGCATTTTTTTTTTGCCTGCAGTCGCACGTATCCAAAAAATATATTTGCACCACTACGGAGATCCTGTGGAATTGTAGCCCTCTCCTGAAAACATCACATAAAAAAAAATTCGGAGACGGCTACATTATTGCAGATAATTCAAAGGGTGCATTGATAAGAACTAGTTTCAGCAAAGACATTTGACAGTAAATTTTAAACAGAATATCGTTATAGTCGTCTCCTTTTTGTGTTAACTTTTGTCTACTACAATGACTATATGTATGCATATTTTCCCAAACAATAAAGTTTTATAAACTACAAATTAATCAAAAAATGTTATAACTGAAACTGAAAACATGACCTATGTTTAAGTATTTTGTAGAGAGGAAATGGCACAAATCCATTGATATCGTATATTGGTTAAAACTGAAACGTATTATAGTGAAATATATATATACCACAGTACACCCGATATATATATATATATATATATATATATATATATATATATATATATATATATATATATATATATATATATATATATATATATATATATATATATATATATATTATACTTTCATGTTAAATTCTAAAATCTGATTGGTTTAGACGCATTTAACAATCCGTATGTCACATGCGTTCAAATCATGCGCGCACAGTTCACCGTAAAATTCTCAAAACGTCGGTTGTGCGTTTGAAAGAAGCCGAATAAACGACGTCAATAAAAGCTTGCGTCCGGTGTAGCTTACATGTACTTGAAAACAACGAACGACAAACGAAACATCCTTGCGAGTGCAAACTTTAGATGATAAAGGATTTTTTGAGTAGCAAACAAACATATAAAGAGGTTTGTAAATCTTTTCCGAAGCTTTCTTATTGAGAAAAAATAAAAGCGGGGAGTTTGAAAGCTTTCTAAGCGTGAACTTAACGACGATCTCCGAATTTTTTTTAATTACATCCGAAATCAATAAGACATTCAGTATAATAAAATAAATAGTGCACGTTTTTGAGGGTAACAGTTGAAATTGACACCCCTCGGAAAACCATTGTCAACCTCCGCTGACGCGTCGGTTGACAATGGTTTTCCTTGGGGTGTCAATTTCAACTGTTACCCTCAAAAACGTGCACTATTTATATAATATTGACCAGAGTACAACCGATAGACCGGACGAAATTCATAGCGCTCCGAATATCTTTGTTCACAACTGTTTATAAACTTCAAATTAAACATGAAACACTGTAAATATTTAGTGTTCGGTAGTTTAGTAGTAGTGCTAGTTGTTTTTGTTTCTCTATTTCCTTTGTTTTTATGACTTTTTAACTTTTTTCTTGGTCCTGAGGAAGGGACAGGTCGTCCCAAAAATTTGATAATTATTATTATTGTTCGTGTCGTTGGTCATTTTTAGTGCTTTATATATATATATATATATATATATATATATATATATATATATATATATATATATATATATATATATATATATATATATATATATATACTGAATACTGTGTCCCCAAGTACCAGTCAATACAGCATTTTTTTTCTAGCTATACTTCCGTGAGTAATTACGTATCCTTTGACAGTCTCGCAGAAGTCTCTATATAGCCCCACAAGATTTACTGAGAACACCTATAATTTGCTGAACATCGAGAAATAAAAGGTTCGTAACCGTGGTTAAATTACTGAAAGTACTTCACACTGCCTGCTCATCCTGCGTAAAGAAGTCCTAATTTAGTCCTTATTTAATCGTTTCCAAAACTTCTGCAAATGAGTACAAAATCGACTTACCCGTCGATTAATGGATTTTCGGTCAGTAAATCTATTGCTTTCTGGAGCTCAGTGGAACGTGGTGTTCCACCACCGCCTGTACTTCGTTTTGAGAGTGGAATCCCAATGGCCAGTCCCAGGATGATAGCTACAAATGTAACAACCAGGAAACCGATCCCGATACGATCGTTCAAGGAACGCTTCTTTACGAATTTATCCTGTGGGATTATTGACGACGTGGAGGAATCATACCGGACTGACATAACTAACTGAAAAAAAGGGGAAAAAAGTTCGATGTTCATTAATTCATAGTTAAGAAAAATTGGCATTCATTATTTTGTCGTTGTTCATATCAAAGTAGGGAAAAACAGTGCAGTCAATTATACATACAATTACCTGCAGCAGTTGAGAGAGAGAGAGAGAGAGAGAGAGAGAGAGAGAGAGATTCTTTCACTCTTGGATCCTACATGTCTGCACATTTTCGACAAGAATCGAAGTCTTGAACTAGACGTGGATTTCAGGAAGGAAGTTAAGTTTTCTTTCTCTTCAGTAAAATTGGCTTTCTTGTGAATACGTACATTTTATATCTTCAGTTTTTATATGATTTTGAATTGATAACTAATTTATATTTTTAATATCTACCTATTATCTTTGAAAACAGAGAATATTCAAAATTGTTTCTATAAGTTCTTCTGCTTAATAAAATAGTGTTTTATAGGGGGCACACAATTCATGGCGTAAATAAATCAAATAACTTTTTGAAGGGGAGGGGTGAAGGTGTAAAGTGTAAACATTTGCTTTAAATACCAGTTATAATTGAACATGTCCCTCGCATTTTTCCTCTGAGCTATGCTGGGCGGAAACAATAAATATGCAAAAAAATTTCACAATATAGACCCTTCATGCATATTTTTATCGCCTTACCTTATGTATGTATACAAATAACTCTCGTGTAGGCGGGCCGAGCTGGCTAGCGGAGAATCAATGTGTGATATGCTATTTCCGAAGATAAGAACCTGCTACTTGGGTTGTTGTAACCTATGAATCTGCAACTGAGGCAAAATGCAGGTTCGGCAGATGTTTGAAACACATCAGTATATAGTGACCACGTTATCTTTCGCATGCAAATAATTCTCAGGAACCGATACATGAAATTGTACAGCTGTCGTAGGTAATTAAGAATGAATATTTCTTAAGTGAGGTATTTACGAAAGCCCAGACGGCTCATTCGAGATTCGAGTTTCGAAATACGAAATTCGAGATTCAAGATCCAAACTAACCAATCAAAAGGCGGATTCAATATTTGATTACTCCCCTTTATTAAGTTTTTACTATCAAGAAATCATTGAATATATTTATAATCAATGGGTCATTTGCTTAAATAATAATGCAAGAAAAAATGTCATATGTTTCAAAACAAAATAAAAATGAATTTTGGGTAACGTTACTTTTGAAAAATATATATAAAATCCTATTTTTCTCATTAAAGAAAACAACAGATACGTATATAGAATATTATATGGCCTTATCGTTGAATAGCAGAGGCAGTAGGTCGATAAAATATTAGTCCCCTTTCGGTGAAATCGGAGGGGACTATAGGTTTCCTCTGAGTCTGTCCGTCCGTCTATCTAGCTGTTTGTCTGTCAGTGTCACACTTGGTTTTCCGCACTTTTTCCCTAAACGCTTGCAGGTATTGAGCTGATTTTTGGTATGTGAGTGTTTCTTGATGAGTTACAGATCAAGTTTACATTTCGTTCCGCTTCAATGATTTTTGACGGAATTACGACCTTTTCAATTTTTCTCGGTTTTCCGCAATTTTTTTCTAAACGCTTGTAGATATTGAGCTGATTTTTGGTATGTGACTTAACCTTGGTGAGTTATAAATCAAGTTTGCCTTTAGTTCCGCTTCATTGATTTCTGACGGAATTATGGCATTATTTCAATTGTTAACGGGAACCAGATTACACTTGCCGGTAGGGGACTAGTATTGCTAAAGCAATACTCTCAGAATGCTTGTTAGTCCCCTACCGGTGAAACCGGAGGGGACTATAGGTTTCCTCTGAGTCTGACCGTCCGTCTGTCTGTCCGTCCGTCTGTTTGTCTGTCTGTCTGTCCCTCTGTCTGTCTGTCAGTCTGTCCCACTTGGTTTTCCGCACTTTTTTCCTAAACGCTTGCAGATATTGAGCTGATTTTTGGTATGTGTGTGTATCTTGATGAGTTACAGATCAAGTTTGCATTCCGTTCCGCTTCATTGATTTTTGACGGAATTACGGCCTTTTCAATTTTTAGGGGTTTTCCGCAATTTTCTTCTTAACGCTTTCAGATATTGAGCTGATTTTTGGTATGTGACTTAACTCTGATTAGTTATAGATCAAGTTTGCATTTCGTCCCGCTCCATTGATTTTTGACGGAATTATGGCATTTTCAATTCTTAACGGGAACCAGATTACACTTGCCGGTAGGGGACTAGTATTGCTAATGCAATACTATCAGAATGCTTGTTTAAAACTACATGTAGTCTATACGATGAATACTTGTCTGCAGTAGATCTATACGATTGGCAACTATATCGATGAAAATATGACGGCTATACAAAATTATATTTACCAACATAGAGTATGTTCTGGTAAATGTTATAATTGGACTTGATAATAGCTTTACGGTGTGATCTATTCCTCCGTAAACGATCGCATTGTTACATGCATTAATTTTATTTCTTTTCCAAGATGAAATGTCAAATTTGTTCACGGTACATGTAAATATGTGGGGAATACCTTATTCTTCCAAATTTTTCAACTTACTTCAATCTAAAGATTTTGACAAAAAATCTTTTTTTTAGGGAAAAAAACAAAGGCACGTGTTCTCTTTTTGTTCCTTTGAAATATGTTTTGGGGTGTGTAAAAGTGCTGTTCTCTGATTGGGCAGAAAAAATATTTACATGCATATGATGTATTATTTATAGCAACTTTCAGTTATCGTTCTTGACTTCCATATTTCGAAATCGTCCAGACCTGTTTAAACATATTTTTATTATATACAAATTAAAGTCTTCATGACCACTCGTAATAAAATTGAGAAATTTTAAAATCCTTACACACTGATTGAAAATTATGGAAACTTCTTTACTGAATAATCTAAATATAATTTTTAAAATGTTTTTGTTTTACTTCCTATTAACCCAAACATATTTCCTAATTTCTATTCCCTGTCCTAATCGTAGACTCCTGTTGCTTTCATTTTTTAATAATCTGATATCGACTTCAAGGTAACATTTCAATTTTAGATTTAAATCAGAAGTTTTGTATGCTGTAAAAAATTGGATAGGAATAAAAGTGTGGATTGCTAGAAATACTTTTTATTGCATTTGATGAAAAAATATTCTAATAATTGGTTAAAAAATAAGATTTATGATCAACTTTCCTCCAATTTCAACCAAATAAATGTATAAATAAATATTTTATACATCATGAAAATGATGTGTAGGCAACATATGGAATATATACGCCACTGGGAAAGCAGACGCGATTTTTCTTTATCACTACTACGATGTCTTTCAAGATTTCCTGGTACACTAAAAAGGCATACATGAACTAAGCAATTATAATACGTGATCCTTTAGTCCTAAAGGTGTATAGAGTGTCCATAGTTTTGTTAAAATAATTAATTTTTTATCATTATTAAATAATTCTATATCTTTTTTCTCTATGGCCATTAAATCATTTATTGGAACTTGTGTATTGATTGGTTATGTATCTTGCGAGACCCGAGCGGTTTCCTTATAAATAATTTCGATCATATAATTATTCTGCCCATGCATTGCAAAATTGACACTGAATGTTGATAACCGAACATTTGTCAACCGTTATAATAAAAAATAAACAACATAGCCATAGGACCCTGGGCATGTCTCCCCCCCCCCCCCAATTCCCCCTTATATTTTTTACCGATAAACCCGTTGAACCCTTTGAAACCCGTATTACTAATTATCATTAATCGCTAGTAACTTGTTTTATTGCACACTTAACTTTGAAAACCCTTACTAGTCACTGGTCACTTTCTAATACCTTGTCACAAACTATATCCACTTTGAAACCCGTATAACTTAATTAATAAAATTATTATTAATCGCTATAGTCATTTGTTTTATTGCACACTACAACTTTATTGCATTGTAAAATAATCAAATGACTTCTTCGGTTTGAATATATTCAACGATTTCTTGAAGGTCAAAACTTAGCAAAGGGAAGTAATTGAATCTTAAACCGCCTTTTGACTGGTAAGTTTGGATCTTGAATCTCGAATTTCGAATCTCGTAGTTCGAAACTCGAATCTCGAATGAGCCTTCTGGGCTTTTTTTTTTTTTTTTTTTTTTTTTTTTTTTTTTTTTTTTTTTTTTTAGATATTTCAGTCATTACACAAAAAGAACAATTTTACAAAGCGAGTAAATACATATGTATATATTCAGAGAAATTATATTTAAAAAAAAAAAAAGTGCGCAACATTGCGTTATAAATGGGTGTGAAGCAAAGGGACTTCACTCAAAATAATCAACGATGTAAACTTCGTGGAGAAGTGCGTGGAAGCCTAGGCTAGGCGAATTTCGCTTTTGACTAACATAAAAGAGTTTAGTAAATGATTGCCACTTAAAAAGATTAACTATACCTATATGTCTTTGCATTATCTGCCCTGGACCACTTTTGTTAAATATTTTTGATGAATGTTGCTTGTAATATAGGCAACACAAAGATTCATGTATATCATAAAATACGTGTATATACACTAAGCAATGATCATTGAAAATAAAATACTTGTTGATTAAAATATTCAGACCAAAGTAACAAGAATGACAAAAATATTTGTTAACCTTCTGTTGAAATTTTCAACTTTACTTTAGACTTGATAAGAGCGAACCGAAGTATTTGAAATGTAAGTAGGAATTCTACTCCTCGAGAAGAAAGGATGTATATACTCTTATTTCTTAGCTGAAGTAAGATCAAAATATGTTTATCTACTGTTTTTTTCCCGAAAGACCAAATATTGTTAAATTAAAAAAAAATCATTTTAAGAACAAAGAGGCCAGAATTACAAAAGGTAGAAATTCATTGTGAAGAAATCATTAATATAAATCACTTGAACTTCATGTTATTCGTATATATATATATATATATATATATATATATATATATATAGCATGTACATTTATTAGCATGAAATTTGTATGAAGAAACAAGAAGATGTCAGTGAATTATTTAAATGTAATTCAGTAATCCTGGCATAATAATTCCAATTATCCATTTTCTCACTATAAAAGTAATATATTTCTAATCTAAATAATTTATCATTTGAAATTTTGTCTGGGAAAATTGAAATAAAAAAAGTCGAAAATAACTTCGGAGAATTGTAGTGAAACAGATTCATGTTCGGGGGGGGGGGGGGGGGGTTACATGTACGTATAGTCGAGAAGAGGCTTGCAATTGGATAGGAATAATTCTGAATATTGTGACCGTCCAATGTTCGTTAAGAATATTATACAATCCCACATGTGTAGATATACGCTTAATAGTTACTGTAAGTACAGGCAGATTAGAAGTAAAGCTATCGAATGCTTAGATTACACAATAAAAGGTACTATACTCTGCGTGCAAGTATCAGCCAAACCCAATAGTCAGTTTTGGTTTCTGTCAAAACAGTTTGGACTTCGCCAAGGTTAATTCAATGAAATTGTCTATTGAAATCAGAATAGGTTAAAATACAACTGAAAGTCGAGAAGCTTTGTTCAGGTAAGATTACAAGAGCCTCTGGCAAAGGTTAGCCAGAAATAGAGAAAAGTAAACATTCGGGTTCATTACGGAGCTGAGAAAAAATGGAACGGAGGCAACCAGTGACATTATTGAAGTGATTAGATATTAAAACTCCCGAGAGTATTACGAAAAGTCTGATATAGATATGCACTAAAAAGAAGAGCTCAAATGGCATTGAAAAATTGTTGAATTCTTTCAAAAAAGACATTTAAATAAAAGTATAAAACATTTGAACTTAGAAAACTAAATAATTCAGGTAGGACGTGCACAAGCCGTGAAAAAGTATGTTTGTTTTTCCTGCAATGTGCATGACCCAGTTTCAGATTCTTTACAAACTCGTTTATAGAAATTCTAAGTTTACTGATCAGCAAGTATACGAGGTTAGTGAAAAACAAACCCAGCAGTGCATATAACATATTCTAAAAGAGGCACGTAGAACAAAAAAAAAAAAAAAAAAAAAAAAAAAAAAAAAAAATCGAAAAAACTATAAATTTCCTTCGGGAGGGATGTTCCAACTTTTTCACAACGAAATTTTACTAATACATTACTACAATATATATACTGAAACAAAGAGCGGGAGGGGGGGGGTAAGCAGCCTTTCAAGGAGCATTTAATGAACATTCACTAAAAAAACGTTTTATTTGGGAAAAAAGTGGGGGAGGGGGGACCCCATCTTTATGATGCCACAGTGCGTATCTGTATGATGCACATCACGAGTTGACTGCGTGTTCACCATACGAGGTCTAGAGACTCGTCTAATTCAGCTAACGGACTTTATAATATTAGTAAGGTATTGGTTTTGTGAGTAAGGTTGTACTGTAGAATAAGGGAAGCATCCTCTTCAAGTTGTCCCCAAAAAGTCATCTTTTTTAAGAACTCAATTTTTGTGTTGGACGACTATAGCGAAAGAGCCACTAAAAAGTTTTTCCAACAGTTTTTTTTTTTGGTCATTGAAACATTAAGTCCAAATTTTTACACAATGAAAATAATTCCGACATAAAAATTGCAGGTCATGTTGCTTTCATCTAGTTATATTTCACTGTAAATATGCCACCGGGAGTAAGTATTTATCGTCAGATTAATTTATGCGTTTTCATGACAGTTGCGTGTTTGCATCAGAGCTATAGTTCATATCTTAATATTGAATCTATCAATAAGTAGGCTCTTTGTAAATAAATACGTCTCATTAAATAGTCGATTAAGCGAGAATGCATTTGAATATACATTGTATATATATGCATGTGTAGAGATAACTTTTGTACTTTTAATATTTTATGGCCAAGAGCCCAATAAATCTGTTACATTTTTGTCTGTAGTAAATAAACACGATAGAAACACACATAGAGCTTTGAAGTCACTTTCAAGATCTACATGTATATACTTTGTAAGCATTTCCAGCAGTTTGGGACTGTCCACTATATTAAAACACCGAAAGACATTGAAAAATCAAGCACTTTATTAAACGTGATCTGCACGTTTAAAATGACAAAAGTTTAAAGGACATGTGTAGATTATTTACTGGACAGCAAATAAATTTCGTTCTACCCTAGTTTTTATATCCTTTTCTACATAAGAATCGACAGTCTCTACATAAAAAGTTAAAATTTGATCAAGATTAATAATAAAACGTGTGTCCCTTACATTCAAAACTCAGAGATCTGGTATCCGTTTACACACATATTAACCCGGCGGCCTCAGATCCCCGGACATTTAAAGAAAAAAAAAATCTATAATAATGATGTTAAGAAAATAAAAACCCTGATGTATATACTACAAACATGAAATGCACCGTTCACGGAAAAAAAATAAGTTTGCAAGACATACCTGTTTGGAAAAACTGGCACTACTCCAGTTTAAAAATATCCGTGTGAAGCACAAAATCAAAGTACTGAATAATATAAATATAACATGTATATAAGCCGTGGAGTTTTTCGATCATGCAAACTTGTGTCTGGAAGACCTAACAAAGAGTTTAAATGCTTCGCTTCCTCTAAGGAGGTATCTTGTATATAAAATCTACATTGTAATACAGTGTGTGAATTGAGGAGAATGACCGACTCCTATTAAACCAGTGGATAATCCCTCTAGTATACTGTCATGTTGTGTGATTTCACACATTCTAAAATTGCAAGGGATTAGAGATACATAAATCTGAAAGGGAAGGAATATTGCATAATGAATGCTTAACTCAGAGAAAGAATTTAATTCGACCTACATTGCATTTTGATAAATAAATTCTAATATCAAAATCCGAGGGGGGGGGGGGGGGGGGTCCCGCTGATCCTGCATGTGCTAGGTACATGTAGGTCGTTGGAATTTTTTTTTTTCTCCTTGGAAGTGATAGAGTGCATGTATTATATACAATGCAAACTATGTCAGGAGCAAACATTTAAACCCGCATCTGTCACTGTACACTGTTCATCGCATGCACCAAGCTGGATAAATATGCCAAGACTATTAATTAAACTTGTTTTTGTTTAGATTTAGTGTAACGTCATATATAACACGTTCAAGAGTCACGATTTTCCTGAACTAAAATATGAAAAAAAAAAATCATCATTTTTTTTCTATTTTGGGAAAGACACGAGTAAAACAGTGAAAATAAAGCCTTACAAAAGAAGAACAGGCAATAAAGGGTAAATAAAACGCTATTTAGTTAGCAGTTGTTGTAAACAAGCATTCTGAGAGTATTGCATTCGCAATACTAGTCCCCTAACGGCAAGTGTAATCTGGTTCCCGTTAAAAATTGAAAATGCCATAATTCCGTCAAAAATCAATGAAACGAAACGAAATGGAAACTTAATCTATAACTCATCATGATAAAGTCACATACCAGAAATCAGCTCAATAGCTGCAAGCGTTTAGAAAAAAAGTGCGGAAAACCCTGAAAAATTGAAAAGGTCGTAATTCCGTCAAAAATCATTGAAGCGGAACGAAATGCAAACTTGATCTGTAACTTATCAAGATACACTCACATACCACAAATCAGCTCAATATCTGCACGCGTTTAGAAGAAAAGTGCGGAAAACCAAGTGGGACAGACTGACAGAGGGACAGACGGACAGACAGACAGACAGACAGCTAGACAGACGGACGGACGGACAGACTCAGAGGAAACCTATAGTCCCCTCCGGTTTCACCGGTAGGGGACTAATAAAACGTTACAAGCTAATTCAGAAAATTTGTGTCCCCCGCTTAGGGGAAAAAGAAGAGCATGCGCAGTTCTAGGATTCGGAACCCCCCCCCCCCCGGATTTGCAGAATTGTTAAATGTATACATGTATATTGAAGCAAATAAAAAATGCCAATATGGATATAAAGATTTGATTGCTTATTCTTTAATATGTATTTAGAAGGTTTTTTTTATATAGAATATTTATCACACTGTAATAATGATTTTATGAGAAGTTTGTACACGCCAGACGTCATAACTTTTCCATTTCATATGTTGAATACTATCATTTTGTAAATTAAAGAAAAAAATTAAAAAAACAAGATGTGTTTGTGAAACACTGATACCCCCGCATGGCAACATAGCAAAGGTTAAACTTTCTCAAATGCAAATCAAATATGTTGGTACCCAAAGTAAAGTCTTGTCTCGAGGAATAAACCTTTGAAATACGAAAGGCCTAGCAGCAACCATTGAATAGATATTTAAAAGGATAAAGTTTTTCAAAAGTAAGTCAAACATTAAGGTCAAGGTCAAATGGTCAAAATTAATAGTGCCCAAGGAAAGGACTTCTCCCAAGAAATACACAGTTGAAATATGAAAGCTGAAGCACCAATCATTCAAAAGTTATGACCAAGGGTTAAGTTTTCCAAAAGTAGGTCACACTCCAAGGTCAAGGTCAAAGGGTCAAAGTTGTTGGTATCCAAAGAAAGGTCTTGTCACAAGGATTATATACGTGAAGTATGAAAGCCCTAGCACTAACCTTTCTAAAATTATGGCCAAGGTTAAAGTTTTCAAAAAGTAGGTCAAACTCCTAGGTCAACGTCAAAAGGTCAAAGTTGTTGATATCCTAAGGAACGTCTTGTCACAAGGATTACACATGTGAAGTATGAAAGCCCTAGCACTAATTCTTCAAAAGTTATGGCCAAGGTTAATGTTTGGTAAAATTTTGCAAAAGTGGCTCAAACTCCAAGGTCAAGGTCAAAAGGTCAAATATGGTTGTACCCAAAAAAAGGTCTTGTCAAAAGGAATATACATTTGAAATATGAAAGCCATAGCTCCAATCAATCAAAAGTTATGGGCAAGGTTAAACTTTAACCTTGGCCATAACTTTTGAACGGTTAGTGCTAGGGCTTTCATACTTCAGATGTGTAATCCTTGAAACAAGACCTTCCTTTGCATACAAACAACTTTGACCCTTTGACCTTGACCTTGTAGTTTGACCTACTTTTGGAAAACTTTAACCTTGGTCATATGTTTTGAACAGTTGGTGCTAGGGCTTTCATACTTCACACATGAAATCTTTTTGACAAGGCCTTCCTTTGGATACCAACAACTTTGACCCTTTGACCTTGACCTTTGAGTTTTACCTACTTCTGGAAAACTTTAACCTTGGCCATAACTTTTGAACGATTGGTGCTAGGGCTTTCATACTTCACATAAGTAAACAAGACCTTCCTTTGGATACCAACAATTGTAATTCATAGACCTTGACCTTAGAGTCTGATCTACTTTTGAAAAACTTTAACCCTTGTCACAACTTTTGAACGATTTGTGCTTCGGCTTTCATATTTCACAGGTATATTCCTCGAGACAAAACCTTACTTTGGATACCAACATATTTGATTTGCACTTCAGAAATTTTAGCCTTTTTTTTAATAAGTTGCCATACGGGGGTATCAGTGGTTCACAAACACATCTTGTTAGATAAGATGTCCGCCGACAACCTGTATTATATGTTATAACTCTCCATATTCCCCTGTGCTAAAAACTGTGCAAGGAGTTATGGTATAAAATTTCATTGCAAAAGCTCAAAAGCTTCCTGAGATATCGCCCGTAAACGAAAGTGTTACACACACACAGAATGTATAAATTTACGACCTTGAACTTTGACCTTTTGATCACAAAATCAATAGGGGTCTTCCTTAGGCCACAGGGAGTTGGTACATGATATCTCGAGAGGCCTTTTAGCTTTTGCAATAAAATTTTACATAACAACTCCCTGTGGTCTAAAGAAGACCCACTATTGATTTTGAGGTCAAAAGGTCAAAGGTCAATACATACTGTCTCGTGGAGACTCGTGCTACGCACTCGTCCACCCCAAATTTGTATCTACGATACAGTACCTGTCTTGTTCTCTAAATAATACTTACATCAGCTTTCTATTAGCACTGTTTAATAATGGCTAAATTAGACACCATGTGCTGTGTAAAGGATAACTGCACTTAACACTGGGTTTTGAGTCTTTTCCCGTCGCTTCTGCTGCTTTTATATCTTAACCTTATTTCACTTTTGTATATTTACAATGGAATTCTATCAATTTGACACCAAATTTAAATGTTAAAATGATTTTAGACTGTGATACAATCGAATAATTCTATGTTTTTTGTCCCTACTCCTTTCCAAATATAGAGATTTTACACTTACCTGCCCTTGATTAAACATTAGGTATGCATGAGAGATGGAGCTAACATTGTAAGAATGTCTCTAAAATTAGACTAGATAAATAACAATGACATGTGTTAAAATACGTGATCACTCTTTCCCATCTCTCTCTTTATCCTTAATGGCACAAGTACACTACTATAGTATTTCCAAAGGTTTCAAAACGAAATTAACAAGCACGTACATATAAGTAAAGAATATTTTGAATCGATGCCTGACAATTCAACGTGTTCGAGAAGAGTGTCCTAGTTTGCACAAAACATGCTATCTTACAAGTCACGTGACGGAATTTAGTATTCACAGAGTTACCTAAGGTAGGACATCACGTGGTGAATTATAATATTCAACACGCCGTAGCCCTTGGTTACAAAAGTGAGAGCGAATGTAAGAAGAAGCAGTTTTTCCTCTTTTAAACCATGGGCGCATGTTTGTCTATTAGTCTCCTTTTGACATATTATTATTTATGCAAATATACAACTACTGTTAAACGTATAACAATAGACAAACATGCGCTGACTATGTACAAAGTCAGTGAAAAAGTGGGCGTCCTCATTATCGTAAGGAGATTCAAGATCTTGTGATGACCCCCACCTTTGAAAACAGCTTCGTACTTCGTAAATACATACTTTTATTTAATGTAATTACGTAAAGTTGTAGATTACATGTTGACCATTCCTGCAATTAAAAGAAAAATGCTTGTTTTGAAAGTTTATTTTGTCGTAATTTTCGCATGTCCTTAAGTGCAGTCATCCTTTTGACAATATCGAACGTGAATAAGTACATTTATATATATTATGTGACTCTGCTATTTGAATTTGTATCACCTCTTTGGTCTAGGTGTATCATTCTCGCTATGGATGTGAGAGGCCCCGGGCACAAATCTCGGGCGATCCCGTACTTTTTTTGAAATGTTTTTATAATCTACTAAATGATTGTATTCAACATATGAAATGAAGAAGTTATGAGGTCTGGTGTGTACAAATCTCCTCATAAAATCAGTATTACAGTGTGATAAATATTTTATTTTCTGTGCACATTTTAAAGAATAAGCAATAAGCAATCAAATCTATATATCCATATTGGCATTCTTTATTTGCTGTAGTATATACATTTAATAACTCTGCAAAACCAGGGGGTCCGACCCCCCCCCCCCCCCCCGATCTGCGCATGCTTTTCTTTTTTCCTTAAGCGGGGGACACACATTCTCTGAATTAGCTTTTTTCTTTTCGTTTCGGAATTTTCTCATCCCGTCAACATTTTCTTTTAATTTATTTTGAAAATTCTGCATTGATCTTGAAATTTTCCGTTCTCCCTACAGACCCATTTTTTAAACCCTGAGTCGGGAGAGGGCAAACAAACATTATTTTGAAGCTGACCTTAAGCTTGTAGGGTTTGGAACGAAACGAAATTGGACTCTTACATTCCAGCCCTCACCAGATAACTTTTATTAGATGAATACACATGTTCTCTGTTTTTTTGAAAAAAAAAATATTGAAAAAACCCCTTAAATTGTTACAATTTTTATCAACTCAGAATACATTTTCTCGAACTGGACAATGTGGTAGCATTTCACTCGCTTGGTTTCAGGTGCATGGATGGTAAGGTGTATTTTGTGTATTATGTGTCTTTCTAGGTGTGTCTCAATACACTCTTTAAAATAAAAATCAAAAATAGCTGAAATTAGCACGTTTTAAAAATATCATATTATTGTATATAAAAAGAAGGAAGGTACATTTGCCATGCATCTTGGATTTCTGGGGGTGCCTCGGTTCACACTTGATTTTAATCTATATCTACACTTTGTCTACCGGTGTCGGGTGAGATCTAGCTTCAAAAAATGATTGAATTTCGCCCTTCAATCGTCTGCCGATTTGAACTTGCCGTATAAAACATTCTCGATACCTAGCACTGAAACTAAAAGTAACGGAAGTGACGATTTCTAATTATGTAAAATGTAGAGGCGTCCCGTTTTACACGGAAAGTCTAGAGAGAACACGTTTGGCACGGTTTCTGACCTCTCTTAGACTAGAGGGCGTTATTCAATCATAATTATATAGTACATAATACACAAAATGCACCATCCTGAAACCAAGCGCCTATGATTTCATTAAGTTATCAACTACAGTCACTTTGGAAGTGGTAAACTGTTGGAAAATGTCATTCTGCAATTAAGTGTTGGTCTACAGTACAAAACACTCCAGCATTTAATATCATAAAAATAGTTACCTCAAATTAAATGTAAATGTCAAGTGAGGGAATAAAAAAATAAATTTCATAATGGCATTTTATTCCGCCAAAACCTAATTATTTTTTATAAATATGGTCATAAACTTCAATTTTATGATATTAGTATTAGTTGTACTCTATTTTGTGTATGAATGAGTTTAGCAAAATAAAAAGTGCATTTTTACTCATTTACATACATGTGCTATGCGTGCATGTTTTCTATTGTAGTCAATTTATATTCGGCAGCTACTTGGGTAAAAAAAAAAAAAACAAAAAAAAACAACAAAAAACCCAAGCAGGCGATGTCCCGTATGTTACAATGTATATATTGCAGATTAACTCCCAAAATCCCACCCTCTACATATGAAAACACAAGGATTTTTTTTAATATTTATACCGATCGTTGCTATACTTAGGTTACGAACTTTGTCATCGCTAAGTGTAGTAATGCCGCTTTTCTGCCCCCTGTTTCCTCAACATATATGCTATTTTTGTACATCACTGAATAAAAGAGAATCCAATCTGACTTTTTCTGGGTTTTTTCATTTTTAGCTCACCTGAGCCGAAGGCTCAAGTG
This sequence comes from Saccostrea echinata, assembly GCF_033153115.1. Lineage (NCBI taxonomy): Eukaryota > Metazoa > Mollusca > Bivalvia > Ostreida > Ostreidae > Saccostrea > Saccostrea echinata. The sequence continues at coordinate 10,051,581 of NW_026889765.1, read as the reverse complement.
AGCTTTTCTGATCAAAATTTGTCCGTTGTCTGTCGTCGTCGGCGTCGTCTGCGTCGTTGTTGTCGTAAACTTTTCACATTTTCATCTTCTTCTCCAGAACTACTGGGCCAATTTCAATCAAACTTGGCACAAAGTATCCTTGGGTGAAGGGGTTTCAAGTTTGTTCAAATGAAGGGCCACGCCCTCCTCCAAGGGGAGATAATTACGAAATAGCAAAAAATTAATGGCATTATTGAAAAATCTTCTTCTCAAGAACCAGTGGGCCAGGAAAGATGAAACTCATGTGGAATTATTGTCAGGTAGTGTAGATTCAAGTTTGTTCAAATCATGACCCCCGGGGATAGTGTGGGGCCACAATGGACGATCAAAGTTTTACATAGGAATATATAGGAAAAATCTTCAAAAATCTTCTTCTCAAGAACAGCAAAGCTATGATTGGTCATATTTATTTGGAAGCATCCTCAGGTGGTGTAGATTCAAGTTTGTACAAATCATGACCCCCGGGGGTACGGTGGGGCCACATTGGACGATCAAAGTTTTACATAAGTATATATAGGAAAAATCTTCAAAAATCTTCTTCTCAAGAACAGCAAAGCTATGATTGGTCATATTTATATGGAAGCATCCTCAGGTGGTATAGATTCAAGTTTGCTCAAATCATGACCCCCAGGGGTAGGGTGGGGCCACATTGGACGATCAATGTTTAACATAGGTGTACATAGGAAAAATCTTCAAAAATCTTCTTCTCAAGAATAGCAAAGCTATGATTGGTCACATTTATGTGGAAGCATCCTCAGGTGGTGTAGATTCAAATTTGTTCAAATTATGACCCCCGGGGGTAGGGTGGGGCCACAATGGACGATCAAAGTTTTACATAGGAATATATAGGTAAAATCTTCAAAAATCTTCTTCTCAAGAACAGCAAAGCTATTATTGGTCATATTTATGTGGAAGCATCCTCAGGTGGTGTAGATTCAAGTTTGTTCAAATCATGACCCCCGGGGGTAGGGTGGGGCAACAATGTATGATCAAAGTTTTACATAGGAATATATAGGAAAAATCTTTAAAAATCTCAAGAACAGCAAAGCCACGGTTTGTCATATTTATACGGAAGCGTCCTCAGATAGTGTAGATTCAAGTTTGTTCAAATCATGACCCCCCCCCCTCCCTTTTTATTGGTAGGTTGGGACCACTTATGCATTTATGCTTTTCAATACTAAACTGATTTTCCCTTTTTTCCTAGCCACAGTGCTCAGGTGAGCGATCTGGCCCTTGGGCCTCTTGTTTATGTGTCGTTATATAACGGTATACAGTCTAAGCGATTTGTTTCGTTAACTGTTATCCTGGGCTTCATTAGAGATGCTTTTGTATCATTTATAGAGACATAATACGTCTGGTACTTTTTCTTTATTTCTCGCCATTACAGAGCTAAGGAGATCTTTACGTCGCGGGTTCGAATCCAGCTGTGGGACGTGGAGACCGGTCCTTTGGATGAGACCGGATAAACCGAGTTCCCGTGTCACAGTAGGTGCAGGCACGAAAAAGATCCCTCACTGCTCAATGACCCTAAGTGCCGAGCATAGGTCAAAATTTGCAGCTCTCCACCGGCAAGTGGTGGCGTCTCCATATGAGTGAAAAATTCTCGAGAGGGACGTTAAACAACAAAACAAACAAACAGAGCAGCATGCTCTAAGGATAAATCAACCCCTGATCAACCTAATGTACATGTATGTTATTGTAAAACAAAACTCAAGTCTTCATTTTTTTTTTTTTACATCTTAGGCATTTAAAGAATACTGTAACATTCTTCAATATTTTAAAGAAGGTCAACTTGCCCTACCAATTGCGACAATTTTTTTTTATTAAACTAAGAGACATTTAATTGAGGACTAATGTCCAATCGCATCATCTCGGGTCTTTCCGTAGGAGATCGGAAAAACAACCTCTAATGTATTAACATCACCGGATGTTAAAAATTTATACAAGATGGAGTCGCTTCCTACTTATTAAAGCATTGGAAAGACAGAGTTAGCAGTCACTCCTGCAGTATATTTTAGGTAATATCTTTACATTCAATGAAGTTGAGCTCCAAACTCTACAGATAAGAGGTCTCGCTGCAATTATTTCAAAGTTTCTGAAAAGTGGGGGTTGTCATGGACGCCTACGTAACACATTCGAGGTTGTTTTTCCGCTAGTCGGAAAGGCCCGAGAAGTTGCGATTGGACTAATGTCACCTGACATGCGCACATGTCAGATCGACGTTTATAAAGAATATTGGAACTGAATCACAACTTTGCTATTCAAGTTAAAACGACCAAATTTTGCCAGACATAATGAATAAATGTGCTTCATAATTGGTTCTTTTTTTAAAAATAATTTTAAAATATGGTAACATGACAAAGAAAATAATGAGACATCACATTTTTGAAGTAAAGTTTAAGGTCCAAACAACAGAATACAGAGAGTCACTATTTTCTTATGAATCTGACAAATCAATTAAATTGATGTAATGTATACACATAAATACAAATTACATATCACAAAAATTTTATATAGTACTGTATGTTACAGTGGAACCGACTTAAACAAAATCGGAATTGTAATTATTCTTATATATGAACAACTTCCACATGATTCTTTTTGATTCAGTCTTGCAGTTAAGTTTGGTCCGTTAAATCCTCCATTGTTATTTTTGTATGAAAGTCATTATTTGCCATAGACATGACCGACTCATAAGATGGCGGTGGTTCAATGAATGCCTCATTTCCGGTTTGTGGCTCTAATCGTGCGGGCGGTACTGTGCTTCGTTCGACTGTATCTGTAATTATTAAAATCGAGTATTAATTCCTTTCCAACGGTACAAATGCACGTATATGCTCTCCCTGTCTCTGATGTATGCATCGCCTAACACATGTACATACATATACTAGACTAAGTATGTACATGTACATCTTTTTTTTTTAATACCTTTGGAATAGTTGTTCCCCTGCTGAACTGATTTAATTATCATACTAAAAATAATAACACATCTTTGCACATTTTTATTGATTGATTTTTATATGTTTAGCAGCTGTCGCACAAAATATTCCATCAACAAAACGAAAAAGGCGAGGAAAAGGAACTGTGATGGAATTCAAAAATGCAGCAAAGATACAGTACTAACTGTGAATGGGGCAAAAACATGGATCCTGGAAAAACCAAAGGTGGGATCATCTGCCTAGGAGGAGTAAGTATCCCCTGTCGACCAGTCACACCTGACTTGAGCTTTCTATTTATCAGGTAAATGGAGTAATCTGAGGTCAAAATGGTATTAAACAATGACCTTACAATTAGTGGGAAACTATCCAATTAATATGTGACACAACGATAGGTTGTATTTGCAAACAAGGTCATTATAATGACCATAGAATTGCTGACCATTAAAGTGCTGACTTCAAACAAAATAATTGAAACCCCATTTACATCACCTTATTTGTCAGTAGCCTGCATTGGTTTAAAAATTGATCGTACTCAGAACAGAAATAGTTGGGATACAAAAACACCATAATTAAATAATCTCTGAATTAATCGCCGTTTCTTTTCAAATATTTCTTACTTGCAAAGATTATGTCTAAAACATATAAAGTCATTGCCATGATTCCAAGTAATTTAGGAAATGTTAGCTCACCTGTATTTGAAGCTGAGTACGTCAAGCCCCTATGGGGGTTGTAAGTGGGACCACCGGCACTTGATTCTGTGCTCCACATAGGTTCTGAACGTGGGGTAGGAGATTCGGATTTCTCTTCTCGACACTTTTTGCTGGTATGGAAGAAAAAAATGAATAAGAGACCCAAGTCTAGGCTAATAGGGCAAATAAATTGTCACCACCATGCAGATACTTTGCTGCTCAATGTCTAGAAATAAAATTAATTTAATGTTCAAAACACGGCCAGGAACACGTTAAGTTCCTAGACAGTACCGTTGTCAGAAACCTTTAAAGTTAAGCACTGAAACTGGTTCGTTGTCATGAACATACAGGTGGGGTTATGATAAAATCTGTCCGGTGTCATGACTTGAGAAGACAGACTGTGAGAATTTTTTCATTTTTCAAGTTAAATTATCTATAACAATGTCTGAAATTACAATGGGAAACAGGGCTGACACCTCATTTGGTGTTGTATGAATTTCAGCCGTTAAAAAGAAGTAATAAAAGAAGAGTTTGCGTTGGCGACATTAACCCTGTTGAAATCACTTGTGGATTTGATTCATTTTCCTACTGAGATGTTATATTTTTCGTTAATAGAATATATAATGTACGCACCAATTGGTGCAGACAGTATCAAGACATGTTGTAAGCCTTTACAGAAAAATGATAACAAATTAAAATTGAAAATTTTGATTTTTTTCATTTTTTGTCCGTTGTCATGACAAGATACGAAATTCAGTCCGTTGTCATCGGTCCGTTGTCGCTACTGTACTTTATACACTACGAAGGACGATTTTATGTTGTTTTAGGTATTGTTAAGCATGCCATCAAAACGAGGAGTGTGAAGGAACATATTGTCGTATTGTACATATTGTCGTCGGCGACAAAACGTACCTACCCTGACTGCACATATCGTCGTCCATCAGTACATATTGTCGCCGGCGACAATTTGTACCGAGACGAGCCTTTTCTTCCTCCTATTAAATGAAACACAAAATGTACAGTCAAGCATGGGCACGTTTTGTCGTCGGCGACAATATGTACTGTGACCATTTACATTTTCTCGCCGATATATTGTGTTGAATATTTACTAAGGCTGACTGAAATTAATTCTACGTTTAACGTCACCTATAAACTGCAAAACCTACGAGGGCGGGAGGAAAAAATTAAACAAACAGAATTTTCAAACAAATGAGTCGTTACTCATCTACATGAATTAAAATACTGTAAGTATTTGTAATCATGTACAGACTCTTTGTTAAATAATCATTTCAGTAAACCTGTATCTTTAAATGATAGACTGATTAGACTCAGCTCAAATATACCTCATAGAGGGCCCAAGTATTGTCTATCTCTATGGAATGTAGTTTTTTAGGTGCTAAAAGTAAGAGCAAACCGGAACAGAAACATTAAAACATGTGGATTTGTTTGTTTTTTCAAAGTGCCAAATTTCTCTGAAACCTACGCGCGCGGGTGACGTTAAACATAGAATTAACTTTGGACAGCCTAAGGTCGTGAAAAGAGAGAGAGAGAGAGAGAGAGAGAGAGATTGACACACATACACAGAGAAAGAGAGACAGACAGACAGACAGCCAGACAGACAGAAGACTAGACAAAGTGTTTGGCTGATAAATAAGTAAACAAGTTGTATTTATTTAGCATTACTCGCAATACTGTAGGGAGAAATGGTGTTGCTCAGAAAATTGTGTCCAGCATTGGTTTACTTGACTTTGATACGTTAAAATACCGTAGTTCTTGAGATATCTGAATAATCAGTCTATTCTTTTTTCTCATTACATATACATGGATATTAGATTGAAAGTTATTTGTTCAGTAGTAATGTTATCTGGAATTCATTTTTTTTTCTGCTTAATTCTCATACGAGTGCCGATATAATTGGTGTAGGGGTTGACATTTTAGCTCACCTGAGCTGATAGCTCTAGTGAGCTTTTCTGATCACATTTTTGTGTCGTCCGTCTGTCTGTCGGTAAACTTTTCACATTTTCAACTTCTTCTCAAGAACTACTGGCCAATTTCAATTTCAACCAAACTTGCCAGAAAGCAAACGTGGATAAAGGGAGTCAAGTTTGTTCAAATTAATGGTCATGCCCTCTTTCAAGGAAGTACATGTATAGTTAAGAATTAGTGTAAAATTAGTGACATCTTTAAATAATCTTTTCAAGTATCATTGTGTCAGAAAAGTTGAACTTATGTGAAAGCTTTATTATAAAGTGTAGATTTATTTTTATTCAGATCATATCTGGGGAAGGGTGGGGCTACAATAGGTGATCAAAGTTTAAATAGAATATTTAAGAATAACTCTTTCAAAATTTTCTTCTCAAGAACTTCTGGATCAGAAGAAATGATACTTGTGTGAAAGTACATAGTGTACTTTTAATTTTGTAGATTCTGGCACGAAAAAAGATCCCACACTTCTCAATGGCCCTGAGTTCCGAGAATACAATGTAGGTCTAAATTTTTGGCCCTCCACCGGCAAGTGGTGATGTCTCCTTATGAGTGAAAAATTTTCTAGAGGGATATTAAAAATACAAACAAACAAACAAAAACAAATTCAATATTTTTGTTCAAATCATGACCCTCATGGGTAGGATGGGGGCATAATTGGTGATAAAAGTTGGAATATACGGTATACAGAAATTCTTTAAAAATCTGCTCAATAACCAAAGGCGGATCTAGCACCGGCGCATACTAGCTAGGATGCAGGTCCCTTAGAGAAAATTAATTGAAAATAAAGACATCGCAGAATAGTTAGCACGTTCGCGTGAGCTGCTTTAAGACGAACCCTAGATTCAATATTATCTGTAATATGATGTGTATTCTTTTAAATTAAGCTTATATTTGATCATTTCTGTTGCATTTTATTGATTTACTTTCAACTTTCAGTTGCCTAATACATTTAAAATGAAGTTTCTCCTCATATTTTAAAATAAAAGTACCATTTCGATGAATTAAATATAAGAAATATATAATTTTCCAGCTCACGATCATGCCCTCACACATGGGCATATAATCGCCAACCAAAACTCCTCAAAGTGTATTATAAGGATACATGTATCAAATACATAAATCTTTGTATGGAATACTGAATGTTGTATCTGTTTCCCAAAATTCAAATTTATTCTTAGAATTTGTCAAAAACGTTAAATTTTAGGCATTATGTATAAATTCTTGTATCTTCTACATGACACCGAACGGATTTTATCATAACCTCACCTGTATGTTCATGACAACGAACCACTTTCAGTATTTAACTTTAAAGGTTTCTGACAACGGTACTGTCTAGGAACTTAACGTGTTCCTGGCCGTGCAAAAGACTTCTTTTAAAAATATTCTACGTAACTACATATGTAACTAAGCTTGAGCATGGGACTTGGATTTTGGAATGTACAATCTAACATTTAGCTCACCTACAACATCTTTCTATGACGATGATAGAAACTGGTAAAAAAGGCAACTTGTTATATAATCTGGATTCTGGTATTCAAATGTTTTGGGGTTTTAACAACATAACCCAGTATTGAAATTGAAGTATAAAACTGAATGAAATCTTGAGCAACGACTTGGGTACTAGTAAGAATACTCCGCATTGACCTTTATATTGATGTGAAAGTGGTATCCATTGCCATTAATTTTACTGATTCTTAAATATTTCAGATTTCTTTAACTGCTATGTAAAAGACCCTAACTGTATCCGTTAAACATGAGTACATGTATGATTTTACTATAAGGTGTTCTAGTTTTTGTTGAAAAAATTCCAGTATTCAAATTATAAAAAAAAAATCTATAACTGTGTTACATATAAACTATAAATGCTGTGTAGTTGCAATATAACTGGAGCTTTTAATTTTCCTATATTAGGCAATAGCTCTGACTCATGTATGCAATAAATGGCATGTAAAACGGCTGTGAAATGTACATATTCAATGGTTATGAATTATAAGAGAGGAAAGAAGTGTTTCTGTTCAAAAATTCTACTAATAACAAAATTATAAATATATTTTTCAATGAATGAAACCCCTAACTAGAAAACCTAAAGTCGTGACAGAATCTTAATGAGGCTTACCATAATCCAGGGCACAAACAGCAGCATAACATAAAAAATATGAATCCTACTATCAGTAATAAAATATAAACCCAAGTCTCCGTTTGATCTACAAAATAAAAAACAGTTCTTCAGTTTTATTGATAAACTAAACGTCAAGTATAATTTTTATTCCCCTACCGGTGAATCTGAAGGGGACTATAGATTAAAACCAATTCTATCTTGATTATTTACATAATTATCCAGTTTACATTTATTCGGTTTTGTGTTGAATTTTGAGGGAATTACGTCTTTTTTAAATTTTTAAGGGGAACCAGATTACAATAAGTCTTGCCGGCAGGGGACTAGTATTGCTTAATAAATGCAAAATTACTCTCACTGTTATTGTTACTATTACAAGGAACGGTTAAGACAAAATACCCAGTTCTGCACACTTCCAAATACACTATATGTAGGTATATTCAAGCATATACCAATACAAAGACATATCACAAAACAGTATATATAGGGTTAACTTACCAGAAGTATGTGACCTATGTGAGTTCGTGTTTTTCCAATACTTATCTGTAAAACAAAAAATATAGCACTGTTTGAAAATTAAAAAATACACAATCTTTAAAAATTTTAAAAAAATATATATATACTGTTTGAAATAACATTCACATTCACATTCAGACAGATTATATCGCACAGAAATACGATAAATAGTCTGGTTCGAATTGAATCTCGCAGCGAGCGCTCTACCGACTGAGCAACCGTGACGGCTTAAATGAAATATGAAGACTTACAATTATTGTCAAATTTTAAATCTAAATTAAGTATCAAAAACCTGCCCCACCATCATATTTTGAATATGGTAACAGGCGACTGAATGTTCTCCAGACCAGACTTCGACGTACTGTAATTGTGCATTAAATATTGACCTCTATACAGATGTAATTTAATCTCAATTCCTTTATGCTCATGTGGCAAAAAAGAAGATACGTATCATTATTTTTTTTTTATATGTCCAGAGTATAAAGAAGTCAGAAAGAATTTCTTGACAAATTTTTATTATTTGATAAAATTTTCATTTTAGATACACATGTTTTTTTTTATGGAGGATAGATTCATTAAGTGTTGTGGAGAATGAACATCTTTTCTCTATTGTTCAAACTCTTATTAAATATTCTGGCAGATTCACATGTTATTATTAGTATAATTATTATAAATATATTTATTTATATATACATGTATATACAAAATTATATGTATGATTTTTAAAATGCATTGATTTGTAAATTTCACAAATATTGAATATTTTGAATGTACATATTTAACTGTGACCTAATTTTATTTAATATTTGTAATTTACATGTAGGGAGAGGGCGTAATAAGTTTTTAGAACTTGTGCCCAATCCCTTTGTAATCAGAAACTACAATAAAATATGTTCAAACCAACCAAATATGGAGATAATGAACAGTAATCAAGCTCAAAAATCCATTAAAACAATTCGGGAGTAGAGCAAACACGGACCTCTAAAAGTATCAGAGTTGGGATCAGGTGCCTTGGAGGATTAAGCATCCCCTGTCGACCGGTCACAATCGCCGTGTACACCTTGTCATGATCGGGTAGACGGGAAAATCCGTAGAAAATTCAGTGTGGAAATGATGACCAAACAAATAGTATGAAAAATGTCATTCAGCATTAATGATAGATTGTAGTTGCTGACAAGGTTATTGTATTGACCATAGAACTTGCGAAATGTGAACTTCAAACGAGACTTTTGATATCTTTGTTTCATCAACTTGTTTGTCAATGACTTGTCTCGATTTAAACATTTTTGTACGTAGAGCATTCCCAACTGGGAGACATAAACTCCATAATCATGTGATAAGGGTATAAATAAAAAAATTAAATTAAGTTGACTATAAAATATAAACAACAAACAAACAACCAAACATTTCTGAACACTTCTGAACACTTCATACGTCAAACTATTTTCCACTTTAATCTAATGCTATTAATTATTGTTGATGAAAATCAATGTTGGGAATTTAAAAAAGGATATTTCACTTTAAGAAAATGAGATATTTTCTTAATTCGGAGAATGTTTTTGTAGTAATGGCGTTTTAGTGTCTCATATAGCAACTTAAACTCAATTATGATTTTTTATTCCTTACAGAACACAAACTCACCACAATGGACGCCATGCCACCCGTGTTCACAGGAGCCACATGCATACCTCTAACAGTCTTTTTTGTTATAGCAGTGACAAGGTCTGGTTGTCGTGGTGGTGACAGCGCGGCGATCTAAAACGATTGACATAAACATGTCGATTTATTATTTTTTTTTTCTAGAAAGAAGTTTTATATATTTTTGTTTTCACTGTAGATGGTTCCCTTGCATGTACATGTACATCATATACATAATTATTATTTTTATTTTATACGATATAATTGAGAAGTCTTGACGAAAAATTAAACTTTAAACTTTATGTGGTTAAACATTCATTTTCTAAATCTTATTTTTACACATAGATTTAGTACCTATTGTAATGATTTTTTTTTCTTTCACAATAGTTTGTTTGTATACAGTAAATGGAAGTTATAGCGTATATTCAGATATGAGAGAGAGAGTAAGTACCACAATGGAGTCCCTCCCATCCTGGTTGGCATCCCCTAATGCAGGTATATTTCGCGAAATCCAGCCATACACATTCAATTGAGTGCAGACATCGACAAGGGTACCGGTCTGAAAAGGAAACTCCTACGAATTAGAAAACAATTAGTACTGAAATGCCATTATTTTCTTTTTTAAGGATGTAAACTTAACAAAATTATATGTATGTAGTTGTATCATGATATACTGAAATTAATCTAATTTTGGTGAAATTTCAAGTTTGAAAACCCATTAAGTCGATCGATCGATCAATTCAGAGATAGGTGTTTAGGAACATTCCATCATAATAAAAAAAAAATGTGTCGCAGTGAAAAAGCCTGAAATGTGTTATAGTTTGACGGTACACACAAATTAGAGACTTGAATCAAAAATGCTTTATAACTCTCTGTACGTATTGAGGGAATATAATATTTGGAAATTATATATTTAAAAATTGTTGTTTTTAAATATTTGTTTATTTTTTTTTTTTTCATAAAATAAGGTTGCATTTTATGAAACATTGAAGTAAAAACCAAGCGTTCAAAGTCCTCGAATGACGCTATAGTAAAATATTCAATAAAGTCTGTTTTGTCAAAAATCTGCGACTATACATGTATATGTGCTGCTTCTAGTCACAAATTTGTGATCGAACATGCAATGCAATGAACGTATCTACGTAATGTTGATAATAAACCTCGGAAATTTTTTTCATCCCGATATTATGGAAAAGAAACATTTTGGAACCTTCATCTGTACTTTTTTTTTATTTCCCTGCCTAGGTATAATCTTGTCACATGATCCCTGGGGGCCCCAGTAACGAAGAGCAAGGGATCATGGGACAAGACTTAGGGAACATGATATGTTATCTGATCATCTTATTATGGGATCTTTTCTGATCCATCCCCTTTGTTCAATGAATCTTTTAATGTGTCTGTGTATTACCGAATTCTTGAATATTCAACATTTATCCTTGAATAAAACTTAAATTTCTTACATTCATAATGAAATCATGTAAAGTTTGTTGTAGATCACTCCACACCCTCTTGACATCCAATAAAATATGAATTATCCCCAGTGCTTACCTTAAAAGTAAGGAGCAAAGTTTGGTATATATTGGTAGCAGGAAACGATCTTCGAAGACCGTCATCCCCCCCCCCCAACGCCCCTCAGAAATTATTATTAAAAAGGGTTTTATTTCCCGTTTATATGACGTTTTTCCCACTTCCACATACGGTCATAATCCACGAATTGTAAACAGATATTTTTTAAGATTTTTTAAGACTAAAGATAAGTATCAGAAGACAAAAAAAAAAAAAAAAAAAAGGCTTTAAATTTAGCCCAGCCAATAGCTAGGTCATTTCAACTTCCTGATCGATATATTTCTCTGTGGTATGCCGTTGATTACGTTCATCACCACCAAAACTACTAATTACTTTAACCCCCCCCCCCAAAAAAAAATAAAAAATAAAATGAAAACAACTTATAAGCAATAATACCTGTGAGTTGAGGTATGAATCTGTATAATCATAATGTTTTAATGAGATTTTATCTCTTGATTTCAGCAATTCTTAATAAGCTTCCCTTTCAGTTAGAAATGGCAACAGGAAAACGTGTGTTCTTATCAATAATTACAAAATTGTACTTAACAAGTCATTTTCAAGGGATCTTTACCAGAATTTTAGTTTTAGTAAGCAAAAGGATATTTTCTGGAAACAAAAACGAGTTCATCAGGTCCATAAATTTTCATTATCTCCCTCTCTCTCTTTCTCTCTTGATTGATCGATCGACACGATTTTTACAGCATTAGCGATATGTAAAAGCGAGATGTAAAAGCTTATCAAGGTAAATTATATACCTTTTCAAAAATACTATCCTTATAGTACAAATTTAACAAACCTGCTTTGGTAAGCACGATAAAATTATAAATCAACAACAGTACAACATACAGTAAGTCCATGTATTCCGGCTCCTCCTCTTCCGTTGTACAGTGTATTTAATTTCAAAATTAAATTTTTCTGTTGCTGATAAGTAATTTTTCAATGGAGGTTTAAAGGGTGACACGACCTAGCTTCTTATCGGTCTATGTAAATATGAAGTACACATCCATGTGTTCGGTATTTCAATTAAATACGAAGTTAATTTACCGTATATAGTTTGTCACGCAGGAAATCATAAGTGATACAAAAACAGATTTAAAGGCGACAAAATTAATGTTTAATTTTAGTGTCGCCGTTATGAAAATTTAACTGGGGAGATTTCACTGCAATTTATCAGGGGTTATACATGTGTAGCTCCTGCAACACAGATCTACATTAGAGTTTACCGTTGTTCTTTCCATTTTGCTATTACAATATGAATTTACAAAAAAGAGATATATATATATATATCTATATCTATATCTATATATATATATATATATATATATATATATATCCCCAACATTTTGCAATCATAATTTTTTGCTGTTATAGTTTCACTGAGAGACCGATTTGCCATTTGCCACCCTAGCTTTTTGTTGCAGTGGATCATATCCTCCAATGTTCATGTATCCGAATTTTTTTTCTGGTGAAGGAGGGTGACCCCCCCCCCCCATCCCCGGAAATAGGATTTTGAATTTTCCTTTTTTGCTGGCTTGTTATTTTTTCAGTTATATCTTTTTTTTTTGGCGCCCCCTCAAACTTTGAAATACGATGCTACTGTACGTGTTTGTCTTGGATAGGCCAAGTTCAAAGACATAACAGACATTAAATAATATTTTGAATCCATGCAACAATATCTTCTCAAAGTTTGCCCAACGGTATCCGTTTTCTTATTTCTTTTCTTGAATACTGTAGACCTACGATCAAGGTTGAAGCTTACAAACTAAATATTACTGCTTAGGCCTATTTAGTCTGATTGATTTTTGTGCATGACTTTTTTATAAGTCCTATCCAATAAGAATTAATTCCTAGACATATTCGTGTCCTGTGAGTTATCTTTCGGGAAAAAAAAATACGTCTGCGTTTATAAAAAATCTTTGAATTTTGAATAATTTTGAATTTTTAGAAGGTTTATCTTATTATGTTTTTAAGTAGCGTTCTTTGTAAAAATCATGCAAAATAGGCATGTAGGTGATATATGAGGGTTCGCAGAATTTGATGATTTTCCACACATAGTTTTCCTTTGCCCTATGAACTATGTATGCAAAAGGAAAAATGTTTTGATTCATGGTTACCATGGAAACATGGGTAGAGAAATTTCCCTAGCAACCAGGCAATTTTCAGCTTCGATGGACTAAAAAATCTCTTATCTTTCAGGCTCAAATTAAATGTAAATACAAAAAGAATTTCTTTTTCATTGCTGTTATTCTCAAAATAATGATCTTAACAGTTTTCAAAATCAAAAATATAGAAATAAGATTTAAAGATATATCTGTGATAGATGTGGGAATATATGCATGTTTTTCCTTTTTTGCTGACTCAGCATTTTCCTTGATTTTGGAATTATTCAATGCCTAATTACTCCAGTGATGGACCTCATACAGACATCCTGTGCATATTACCTAAAAGCAGAGGATTTTGTCTTTTAGAATTTGAATTCAGAAGCGTATAATTTTTTAACATTCCTATCCGTTGCCTAGCAACAAAAATGGATGTTTTGATGAATAAAAAGAGAAAAAATGTAAAATGCTAAAGTCATAAATCACATAACTTGTAATCTTTGAATACTGAAAACAAAATTTACAATAAATTGAACTTTTTGAGACGTCTCTGTAAACTATGGAATGTTTTACAATTTGTAATCTCCATGGTAACAGCAATTTCCCCTTAGCAACACATCATAGAATAATAATTTTAACATGTTCACATACCTGTTGTTAAGGATTTTTTCAAAGAATGCCGTAAAATTGTGATTAGGCAAATTTTACAATGCAGTTAGTAAATTTTACAATGCAGTTAGTATCTTATAAAATTCTATTTTTCACTTGATTTTCCCATGGCAACGATTCTGAGCACATAGCAACCAGTGTAACCTATGTAGAGTTAAGAGTCATTATATGTAGGAATTTCAATTGTTTTGATACTCAGAATCAAGATTACAGGGCATTGTTATGCAAAATCATTGGTGGTACAAAATATGCATAAATATATACATTTGTAATCAAGATTTTAAAATTTTAACTAAGAATGTTACCATGGTAACGGGTATAAACATTATTGTTTATATCATTTCAGCTTTATTTCTTCATTTCCCTTCATAGCTTTCTAAATTTAAAAAAAAATATACAAGCATGGGTTTTCATGTTTTGAAAAAAAACATTAATGCACTTCTTTAATCACTATTTCATGAATGAAATAAATTCATTTTTGTTTAATTAAGGTCAAGATCTAGTGAATGAAAGGTGCCCAAAGATTTCTCAAATTTGAGATACACATTCTTTTAATGATCCTTTACGAATATAGCTTTGTAAAATACGGTGTATCCGGACATAATTTGGGGGTAAACTCACCGGAAAAACATATTAAAAACTGCCCATTTTCAATGAAAAATGAAGAAAGTCTGGTATAAATATGGGAGTTTCTTCCATCTCAGACAAAGGAAATGTATTGCCTACAGTCTCTCAGAAAACGGTTTTTCATATCTTCTTGATCTCTACTTTAAAATGATATTAAACGGAATAAGAGTATCGGGGTTACATTTGACATGACTTCAAATTGAATTCCATGAAAGTGCTTTATTTTCTACACAATTCTATTGAAACCGTAAAATACGGGGAAAATTAAGTTTAAATCAATTATGACATCATAATGAATCTAGCACCAAGAAGAAAGTCTGAACTCATTTAATAGATCTTGACCTTAAAGTATTTTATAAAATGAATGTTCGCATTTTGGCATAGTTAATTTTCCGTACATTTTTCCTATGCTTGTACCAGAAAATTGAATCTGATGTGGGATTTCTGTGGTCAAATCGTACTCTAGAGTCATTTTTCCGGAGGGAAATCTTACTCTAGAGCAAGTTTTCTGGGGAGAAAGATTTTATTAAGGATTCTTTAAAGCATGCTGTAAAATTTTGAGTAGGCAAATTTTACAATGCAATTAGCATCTTATTAAATTTTTTTTTACTTGATTAACCCATGGCAACGATTCTATAAAATAAACCAAAGTAATCTACGAAGACTTGAGAGTCATACTCTTAAGCACTTCAACAGTTTTGTTACACAGAATCAAGACTACGGAACATTGACAATTAAATTGACAATTAAAATGATTGCTGGTAGAAAATATATATAAATGTTATACATTCTGCAATCAAGTCTTAAAACCAAAACTAAGAACGTTACCAAGGAAACTGGTGCTAATATTTTTGCATATATAACTTCTGCCTGTAATGCACCATTTGATTCGTTAAATTTTACTTTAAAACATAAAACCTGTCTTGAATTCGTACAATATGACCAACATCGAAAAATCTATCAATCCTCTAGACGTTGCTTTTAAAAATTGTACATTTTAACCTTAGTTGTGATGATCGGGAATCATTTTCGATTTCATTTTCCTCTCCCTTAGATATATGTTTTGTTAGAATACACTAGTTTGCGACACTTTGGTTGAATTTGACAGACGGGTTTAGTAGAAAAAGTTGAAAAATAAGAAATGAACAACGGGCAGACGGACAGACAGACAGAAGACAGGTGATCAGAAAAGCTCACTTCGTCACCTTTCCTTATTTTTGTAGTTCCAATATCACTTGCTTATGGTGTTTATTTGGTACTCAAGAGCTTGCTCTGGGTACGACCAATTTTTAAAGCGAGGCATGCTACTCACTGATAAGTTGATGTTAAAGGGATTTCAACAACCTCGTTTAAAGTTGGTATTTCGTAAATTTTATGGTCGTTATAATGACCTTGTTAGCAAATATAATCTATCATTGGGTCATATATGGATGACTTGTTTCATACCAATTGTTAGGCCTTTGCTTTTTTAGTGAATTGACTACGGAAAATTCCGTGATCCTGATAAATACATAGGGCTCACGGTGACTGTGACCGGTCAACTGGGGATGCTTACTCCTCCTAGGCACCTGGTCCAACCTCTGAAATTTCCAGGGGTCCGTGTTTTATGCCCTCTTTACATATTTGCAATGTTTATAGATTTTATGAGATCGATCACTGTTCGTTATCTTCACCTTTTACATTGAAACTTCTGTACAGGTGAACTTATTGAAATGGTTAAATCAATGCAAAACTAGAAAATGAAATATAAAGAGACAAATAAATATAGTGGGACAGTCAGCAGTAAACTTGAATTAACTTGTTAGTCATTAATATTATAAGACAAACTAAAAATCAGCTCTACAGCCCAACATTTAAAAAAGTAAATTATTAGAAATTTTTCATTTGAGCATATTTTAATATGATCTACATAAATATAATTATAGCCTTGTCTATGACAATTAGAAAATAAGTCTAATGGCTATAACTTTTGTATCAAGAGGCACATTGGCTACACTACTCAATTAAGCACTTGGGCTTAAAAAAATAGAACACAGTTCAGTATTGAAAACTTTAAATAAAAAAGTGGTCCAAAATTTTTGACAAAACAAAGGCCTAACTAACTAAAGATGCTTCCATATCTATTTACCTAATTATAGCTTTACAAGATTTTCCCTATACATTTGATCTTCTATCGTGGTCCTCACCCTAAGCCCGGGGACATTTGATTTGGACAAACTTAAAATTTGCACTTAGGATGCTTCTGAATTAAAATGACTAATCATGACTTTGCTGTTTTTAATCTTTTCTATATATAGTAAAACATGCTTATACCGAAGTACCAGGGATAGCCAATTTTAATACATTATATGTTAATCTTATAGGTACAGTGTAGTATCCACCACACGTGTGAGATTAAACTAATTACGTTTAATCTTATACTTGTGGAGGATACTACCCATAAGATAAAGTTATGTTTTATCCTTGCGTATGCTTTATAAAAAGCACTTCCAGTTTTGACCAAATCCCATGCTTCAAGACATAAAATTTTTGAAACTTTTATTTTTTAAAGTTCTTGCGTTTTAACATAAATGATAATGAGCAAACATTTTGTTAAAAACAAGAAAGCTCTCGTTTTACCTCAACGAAATTTTAATTTTTTTTTAAAACTGACTACTGTAAATATGAATGTTAACCCCACTCCCCACACCACCAACACGTTCTCACAGGAAACATTAGGCCTATCAGTGAAGATGGTGTTGCATGATTCATTTTACCATTCAGGAAAGTCTAGCCACTTTCATCGATACTTTCTTACATTATACTATATAACTTACCATGATTCTACAAATACCTGGCTTAGCACTGTCACCATACACAGAATGATTTCAGAGTAGGATTACATTTAATGATTCCTCGGTCTTTACAACGTGTTCAACTTCAAAATTAAAAGTTTGTATAAAATGAATCTTCAGCAAATTGTTCAACATGTTTTAGAAGATGCATCAAATATCATTCCAAGATTTCATATTTTGCATAGATTTACAAAAAACAAAAAACAGCATTTCAACGTTAAAAGTGCGATATCATCAATTGACGCATCGTCGATTTAGATAGAAATCAATTAACATCATTTTACAGGGATTATCTTAATTTTTTGTGAAAAAAGAAAATCTTATGAGATAACTAAAATATATATAATTGTGCAATTAACAAAACATCTATAATTGTGTGACGTGGCATTTGCTTTATCCACGTCGTTTATATTGCGTATATTCACTCGGAGAACTTCGGGAATATGCACCATTTCAACTCATTTGATAAAGTACAGTACAAAATATTTTCTTAAGCCACAGATCACTTAGCTGTAAGCGTCATTTCATATATAAGCTCCTTATCTATAAGCATGTTTTTCTGTATTCCTTTGTATAACTTTGATCATTGTTGTGGCTTCACACTACCCCTAAGTGTTATGATTTGAACGATAAAAAGATGCTTGAGCCATCTGCTCTGCTGAGCAAAAATGGACCAAAGAAACTCAAAAACTGATTTGTAAGTCAACAATATCAGGAGAAATACCAAAAATCAGCTCATTATCTACCGGTCTTGTAGAGTAGGATTTCCCCTCTACAATCCCCTCCCTCCTTCCCCGGAAAACTGGCTCAAGAGTAGGATTTCCCCCTAGACAATAGACTCTACAGTAGGGATTTCCCCCACGGAAAAATGACTCTAGAGTAGGATCCCCCCCCCCCCCCCCCACGGAAATCCCGCATCAGATTCAATTTCCGGTACAAGCATAGGAAAAATGTACAGAAAGTTTAGGCGCAGTGGTTAGAGCGTCTGCTCTAGAGTCGCGAAGTAAGGAGTTGGTCGTTACGTCGCGGGTTCGAATCCCACTGTGGGACGTGGACACCGGTCTTTCGGATGAGACCGAATAAACCGAGGTCCCGTGTCGCAGTAGGTGCTGGCACGAAAAAGATCCCTCACTGCTAAATGGCCGCAAGTGCCGAGTATAGGACAAAATTTAATTGCGGCTCTCCACCGGCAAGTGGTGGCGTCTCCATATGAGTGAAAAATTCTCGAGAGGGATGTTAAACAACATACAAACACACAAAACAGAAAATTTACTATGCCAAGAACATTCATTTTATAAAATACTTTAATTTAAAAAAATGAATTTATTTCTTTCATGAAATAATAATTAACGAGGTGCATTAATATTTTCTTTTTCAAATCTTGTAAACCCGTGCTTGTATTTATATTTTTTTTAATTTAAAAAGATCAATGAGCTCTGAATGAAAATGGAGAAAAAAAAAACTGAAATGATATAAACAACAAGAGGCCCATGGGCCACATTGCTCACCTGAGCACTGTGGCTAGGAAAAAAACAAAAATCAGTTCAGTATTGAAAAGCTTTAACGCATAAGTGGGCTCAACCTACCCCTAAAAAGGGGAGGGGGCTATGATTTGAACAACATTGAATCTACACTAACTAAAGATACTTTCACATTTCTTTGACTTTTTTCACTTCAAGTTTGAACTTTCATTATGGTCCCACCCTACCCACGGGGGTCATGATTTGAACAAAATCTGAATCTACAGTATCTGAGGATGCTTCCATATAAATTTGACTAATCATAGCTTTGCTCTTCTTGATTTTTTTTAAAAAAAAAAAGTCCTATGTATTCCTATGCATATCATCAATTATGACCCTACATATCCCCGGGGATATTTATATATACCAGGGGGTCATGATTTTTATCAAATATGAATCTACACTACCTTAGGATAATTCCTAATAGTTGATAACCAAACATTGCTTTGCTGTTCTTGAGAAGATTTTTCCTATATATATTTCTGTGTAAAACTTTGATCGTCCATTGTGGCCCCACCCTACCTTCGGGGGTCATGATTTTAACAACCTTGAATCTACACCACCTAAGGATGCTTCCATATAAATATGACTAATTATGGCTTTGTTGTTTTTAAGAAGATTTTAAAAAAATTTTCCTATGTATTCCTATGTAAAACTTTGATCGTCCACCCTACCCCCGGGGGTCTTGATTTGAACAAACTTGAATCTACACCACTGAGGATGCTTCTATATAAATATGACCAATTATGGCTTTGTTGTTCTTGAGAAGAAGTTGTTTAAAGATTTTTCCTATATATTCCTATGTACAATGTAAAACTTTGATCGTCAATTGTGGCCCCACCATACTGATTTTAACAAATTTGAATCTACACTACCTGAGGATGATTCCACCTGAGTTTCATCTTTCCTGGCCCAGTGGTTCTTGAGAAGAAGATTTTTAAAAGATGCCATCAATTTTTCACTAATTTGTAATTATCTCCCCTTGGAAGAGAGCGTGGCCCTTCATTTGAACAAACTTGAATCCCCTTTATCCAAGAATACTCTGTGCCAAGTTTGGTTGAAATTGGTTCAGTAGTTCTGGAGAAGACGATGAAATTGTGAAAAGTTTACAACGACAACGATGGGGACAGACAGCGGTTAAATTTCGATCAGAAAAATTTACTCGAACCTTCAGCTCAGGTGAGCTAAAATGTTTATACCCGTTACCATGGTAACATTCTTAGTTAAAATTTTAAAATCTTGATTGCAAATGTATATATTTACGTATATTTTGCACCACCAATGATTTTGCATAAAAATTCCCTGTAATCTTGATTCTGAGTATCAAAACAATTGAAATTCCTACATATAATGACTCTTAACTCTACATAGGTTACACTGGTTGCTATGTGCTCAGAATCGTTGCCATGGGAAAATCAAGTGAAAAATAGAATTTTATAAGATACTAACTGCATTGTAAAATTTACTAACTGCATTGTAAAATTTGCCTAATCACAATTTTACAGCATTCTTTGAAAAAATCTTTAACAACAGGTATGTGAACATGTTAAAATTATTATTCTATGATGTGTTGCTAAGGGGAAATTGCTGTTACCATGGAGATTACAAATTGTAAAACATTCCATAGTTTACAGAGACGTCTCAAAAAGTTCAATTTATTGTAAATTTTGTTTTCAGTATTCAAAGATTACAAGTTATGTGATTTATGACTTTAGCATTTTACATTTTTTCTCTTTTTATTCATCAAAACATCCATTTTTGTTGCTAGGCAACGGATAGGAATGTTAAAAAATTATACGCTTCTGAATTCAAATTCTAAAAGACAAAATCCTCTGCTTTTAGGTAATATGCACAGGATGTCTGTATGAGGTCCATCACTGGAGTAATTAGGCATTGAATAATTCCAAAATCAAGGAAAATGCTGAGTCAGCAAAAAAGGAAAAACATGCATATATTCCCACATCTATCACAGATATATCTTTAAATCTTATTTCTATATTTTTGATTTTGAAAACTGTTAAGATCATTATCTTGAGAATAACAGCAATGAAAAAGAAATTCTTTTTGTATTTACATTTAATTTGAGCCTGAAAGATAAGAGATTTTTTAGTCCATCGAAGCTGAAAATTGGCTGGTTGCTAGGGAAATTTCTCTACCCATGTTTCCATGGTAACCATGAATCAAAACATTTTTCCTTCTGCATACATAGTTCATAGGGCAAAGGAAAACTATGTGTGGAAAATCATCAAATTCTGCGAACCCTCATATATCACCCTTTGCATGATTTTTACACAGAACTGTACTTAAACATTTGTCATCAGAAAAAAAAAATAAAAAAAGCTTACGTACTCTGATAATTTATGACGTCATAATCAATACATTATTATGACATCACAAACGGTAGCCTTTTGTTGTTAGATACAGTCAGTACTGCTCTGAAAAGACTATGGGTCTCCTTCAGAGCTGTTTCGCTAGAAATAATAAAGTGGGTGTCGCAAAAGAAGAGATGGAGGCGTACGAAAAAGTACGGAAAACAATGGTCACAGAGGAAGTGACAGAAAGGAAAGGTGGGGTGGCCTTTGATCTTACATTTGTCTCCGAGGAAACCCCAAAGAAGCCTCCTCCAAAGTTGCTTGAAAACAAAAAGGAGGATTTTGAAAAATGGAGAGGTAGGTGTATACTATTCATGTGTGATGAAACGTATTTATCCTCTTAAATTAGTTTAAAGCATGTAATATTAATGATTTGATTGATTGATTTATTATTTACTGTTTTACGCCAAGTCGGCAGTATTTCAGCCATATTTTTTTAATTGGTCTTGCCACTTATCGTCTTAGACTGGATTTGAAAGTTTTTAGTTTCCTTGACGGTCCCCTGTGAAGCTACTCTTTTTCGAAAACCAGTGAAACGATCTATGCATACCGGGGGGGGGGGGGGGTGTTGTAATCCTTGATACGGAGCACTGTTTAACGTCCCATCCGACGCACTGAACTTTAAAGCATTTTAACTTTTAACACTACTGTTTGGACTTAATATATGTAGTTTTTGCATTGTCTGCACATTGTTAAAAAGTCTACTTCGTATAGACGAAAAACTTGGATGCATACATGTAGAACGTGATGTATATAAAATGTATACTTCATGTACTGTCATTACAGGATATGCGGTTTGGTGTGGTTTTCTTACATGTATTAAGCATGATCACACAAAGAAACAAGTATTACTTTATCCCCCCTCGGATTTTTCCTGGCTATTAATGATATGTGAAGTTTAGACCCAGATTCAAAAAGTCATTGTTCATGTTGATTTCAGTTGCCAGTAACATTTTCCATTATGGAAGCTTGCAAAAATTAACTTAGCATTTTCCTGTTTATGTTTAACAGAGTCTCAAGAGAAGGTACAAGCCGAAAAGCAGGAGCGGGCTCAACAGAACAGAGAGGAAGCCCGTATCCAGAAAGAGATCGATGTCGCCCACAAGGAGATGGAGAGGCTCGAGAAATACGTCAACCTTACTGCCGGATAAATCTAATTCAAGTTCCTGATAATATTTATGTTAATGATCTGGACAATATGTTTTAAAATCTTTAATTTTCAAAGCGTTTGGAACCAAAGAGGGAACACCCGAGCTCTTTTGCTGCAAATCATTGTTTTGGCTATTAATTGATTTTAGTCTTTCTTCTTTCGGCTCATAATTTTTTTTAGGGGGGGGGGGGGTGGGTGGGTGGGTTGGAATTTGAATTTCCAAAATGTTGGCCTCAGAGACAGATCTGAAGCGCTAGCATGGCGGACAAAATATAAACTTTTCAAAAATTTTCACGTCTTTCGGAACTTTTGGCCTTGAGAATACCCATTCCGTCAGTGATCAGGAATGGGTATTTACTTGGAACACCCATCCCGTCAGTAATCAGGGATGTGGGTTCCTATTCAAAAATTCTAAATTGTAAATGAAACACCCATTTAGAGGTGTCCAAAGCTCCGTTGTTCTCTCTTTTCAGAAGTCTGTATTTTATTGCTAATTACCTCTTAATAAACCCAACATCTGTAATCTCTGTGTCATGTTTTTTTTGGTTAAAATTATATCTGTTTCGTCTACTGTTTTAAGTATTATAGCTGTAAAGTATAATAAATGCGGACTTAATTACCTTGAAAACCGTTAAACTAGTCGAGCACATATGAAACAAACCTCTACCTAAAAATTAGTTCCATTTACTGAAATTTATACGAGAAAAACGAACGAAGAAAAATCTAGAGAAAAGACAGTTCAGTTTTTAGAGTTTAGGTGGGTCACATATGAAATATGCAATTATAAAAATGTATGTTGCATTAACTTGTGCGAGTTGGTTACCGGTTTAATTTTTTTCCCCATCTCAATTTCATTGATCTTTTTAACTTAATAGATTTGAGTCTTGTTGAAGGTATTGGAAAAAGGTTGAGGAACGAGAATAAGACAAAAAAG
This sequence comes from Saccostrea echinata, assembly GCF_033153115.1. Lineage (NCBI taxonomy): Eukaryota > Metazoa > Mollusca > Bivalvia > Ostreida > Ostreidae > Saccostrea > Saccostrea echinata. The sequence continues at coordinate 10,027,887 of NW_026889765.1, read as the reverse complement.
AAAAAGAAAAAAATAGTAAAGAACGAGTTTACATAACCAGGAGCGGATTCAGGAATTTTTTCCAGGTGAGGGTCTACCTCAGTCCAAAAAAAAAAAAACAAAACAAAACAAAACAAAAAAAAAAAAACAAAACAAAACAAAACAAAAAAAAAAAAAAAAAAAAAAAAAAAAAAAAAAAAACAACAACAAAAACAAACAAACAAACAAAAAAAAACACCCACACCCACACACCAAACTTCCCTTCCTTATCCTATGGAATTCCATATACGACACCCTATTGCTTACTACCCACTGCTCACTGCTTAATAAAACATGCATATTAAAGCTATTAAGATAACAAAATAGGCAATATCATCTATAAGCTGTGCCAGTGAAGTTGAAAATGTGAAAAGTTTACAGACAGTACTCCTGTATCTAGAATATAAAACCCCCAGCTCAGATATCTGGAATACAATCCCCATATATTGCAATATAACTTTTCCCATTTTTCAGAGAATTAATAGCACTAACTGGAATGATTAAATTATTTCACTTAAACAATGACTCTCCTGACTCTCATTAAAAAAACAAATATCTTCTTTTATAAGGCCTAGAATTAATAAGGTTCATCTTTGATATATAACATACAAACCAATATATCTTATATCTAGAATACACTCCTCATTTCTGACATATGTAAACCCCATCTTTGATATCTAAAATACAAACCCCATCTCTGATACCTAGAATACAAACCCTATCTATGATATCTAGAAGGCAAACCCAATTTATGATACCTTGTATACAAATCCCTTCTCTGACACCTAAAATACATACCCCATCTCTAATATCTAGAATACAAACCCCATCTCCGATACCCAGAATTCAATCCCGAACTCTGATGTCGAGAATACAAACCCAATCTCTGATACCCAGAATTCAATCCCGAACTCTGAATACAAACCTCATCTTTTGTCTAGAAAACGAACCTCGTCTCCAATATCTAGAAAATAAACCCATCTCTTATATCTAGAATACAAACCTCATATCTAACATCTAGAAAACAAACCCATCTCTTATATCTAGAAAAGAAACCCCAACTCTTATATCTAGAAAACAAACCCATCTCATTTATCTAGAAAACAAACACCATCTCTTATATCTAGAATATAAACCTCATCTCTATATCTTGAAACAAACCCCATCTCTTTTATCTAGAAAACAAACCCATCTCTTATATCTAGAAAACAAACCCATGTCTTATATCTCCAGTATATTATACATCTTTGATCATGTATCTGTGTTTAATGTAAGTTTAATGAGTGCTTCTGAATATATGATAAAATTAATAGGTATATGCATGATATAGAGAACATTATGGTAATTGTTTTACATCTTTAAAATAATATTTCAAGGTGCTCTCTAAATACAACTGTATCTAAGAACATGCGTGTCTTTGCTTTAAAACGGTGTAGTTTTGCAGTGCGATTGCAGTCCTAATTTAATTATTTGAAATGTGGTGTTGCTGTACTGCAAACCCGTACTGCTTTGCAGAGCTAAAGTAGCACTGCAAATCAGTGCATGGACTACAAGACAGCATATATATGCACAGTGCATTTTTTGCTGTACAATTTAAGCCCTGATTTATTTACATATTTAAACCATGCTGCAAGTGTGCTTCTTCATAGTATTCCTGCATTTAAGAGTTTTGCAGCATACTTGCAGCAGTACTGAAGCTGTACTGATAGTGCACTGTGATTTTGCAATGCTTCTGTGCTGCATATGTGCTTCAACTATGCTGCAATTCTATAAGAGTGGGCCTATAATTATTGATAGTTAGAATTTTAGTTCATGTGTCTCACCAACCATAAAACAAAATGTAAACTTGACAATAGAGCAATAATGACTAATTCAGGATAATTTCAATGGCAGGATTTTCACATTTATTTCAGAAAAGACTTTCTAAAATCTAGGAGTAGACATTTTAAAAAATTATACATACCTTTCCCAATTTTTTTCTGGTTCAAATTATTATCGCATGTGTACGGTGTAAAATACACCTGTATGTTTACAATTATTATTATTATTATTATACTGAATAAATATATAGAGTCCAAAATTCCATTTACAATCTGTGGTTATCTAACATGCACATTAAACTTAAGCCATACAGGTAGGCAACACCCGAAAAACATGGCTGAAAGTAACTCAATTGAATATTCGTTGGGATCTCCTCTAGCACCAATCAAAATGTGTAAATCTCATGGATTACCCATTGATTTATTGTGTGAGGATTGTGAAAAATTCATTTGTTCTGACTGTGCCAAAACAGATCATAGAGATCATGATTGGAAAACTATATCCACAGCAGCCATCCAAAGGAGGAAAGATCTTCCTCATTTTTTTAAGAGGATCAAAGAAGAGGACCTACATCAGATTGATGAGAAGATAGAAAAGATGTCAAAACAGATAACAGAAAATAAAGAACTGTGTGACTCAGAGATTAAAGATCTACAGAAGCATTTTGATGAGATAATGGCCAGGCTAGCAGAAATCAAAAAACGCCAGGAGAGAGAATTGAGAAACAATTTGATTAAAAAGAATGATCAATTGAACTATGTTAAATCTGAGTTAGAGGAGAAGAAGAGAGAAATTATTGACACGGTGGATTTTATGGAGAAGCACTACAGCATCATGTCAGATCCGAGGTTGATTGATAACCACAGAGAACTGACAAAAATGTTGTGTGAACTGCAGGTTCATATGACAAACTGTGAACATTCAGTGAGGTTCATTAGAGGTGAAATCAAAGATGACTTACTTGAATTCTTGGTTGGAAAAACTTTGGATTTAAATGATATTAATGTGACTCAAAAAAATTTATTTCATTATGGAGATAAAGCAATACCAATGTTGGAGACATACAGTGAGGACCGATGTTACATCAAAGTATATGAATCTAAATATACAGAAAAAGTCAATCAGCAAGGCACAAAGGAACATGAATTTAGTATTATTCCTCATGACATGTGTGTGACTGATAATGGTGATGTTTATTTCACTGATGTTATTGAGAAGTCCATTAGTTGTCTGTCACCAACGGGATCTGTGTCTGAAGTCATTGGCACAGTTCCACTGGAACCAGAAGGAATCTGTAAATCAGTGGACGGTGGACTACTGGTCACCTTGACAGACAATGTATCAGATCTTTACAAATTAGACTCACACAGCAGACGTTTGGTGAGACACATCACAGTGACAGGTGATGTAATCCATGAGTATGAGTACCAGGAAGACGGTCAGACCAGACTGTTTACATGGCCATACAGAGTCACACAAAACAGTAACAGTGATATCTGTGTTGTGAACCGTACAAGTAACACTACAGGTGATCTAGTGATTATGTCTCCTTCTGGTCGTATGAAGTCTGTCTACCGTGGGCAGAACTTGACAAAGAACTTTTTTCCAACTGATGTAGTGTGTGACTCCCTCTGTAACATCCTTGTTACTGACCCACATAACAACCAAATCCGTCTGCTGAGTCCTCAAGGGGAGTTCTTGAATTTCTTACTGATAGAGGATGAAGTGAACACTCCACTCTCATTATCCCTATACAAGTCTACACTGTGGGTAGGATATCATGAAGGACTTGTCAAAGTGTTTCTATACGAAGTGTAAAATGTAATTTACATGAGTTAAGATTAGATTGATTGAATGTTTTACGTCCCATTTGAGGATTTTTCACTCATAAAGAGAAATCATCATATACCGGTGAAGGGCTTTAAATTTAGACCTTTACCCGGCACTCGGGGCCATTGAGCAGGGAGGGTTCCTTATCATGCCAACGCCTACAGTGGCACGAGGCCTCGGTTTTTAAGGTCTCATCCGAAGGACCTGCAACTTGGCGAAGGAACAGTTGCTATCTTTTTTTTTTTTATTATCGACTTAAAACCGTCGGAAAAAACTTGAGGGATAATTCAATTTAAGACGGCTGGGTTATAGATGTTATCTATTATATATATATATATATATATATATATATATATATATATATATATTTCGATTTGATGCTTTAAGAAACTTGAAGAGTACTGTGCAACAATATATTCCAAGGAACTTTTGGAACATTTGAAATTAAAATTTTACCAAAATCAACAACATAAAAACTAACGACTTTTCAACTTTATATGCAACTATTCCTCACGATAAATCAAAGTCCAGACTTTCTGACATCGTTGACAGCCGCTTTTTCAATGATAATGGAACTCGTAAATTTACTTACCTTGTCATTGGTCATTTGCAAATTACTTTGTTAAAAATGATCTGATTGTACACAAAATTACTCTGAAGTTCACATTAAAAGATGCTCGAGTTTCTGATTGACAATATCTATGTGGTTTTTGGAGACCAGGTCTTCCAACAATCTATTGGAATTCCAATGGGTACCAATTGCGCCCCGTTATTAGCAGACCTATTTTTGTATTCATATGAAACAGAATTTGTTCAAAATCTTTTAGTGAAAAGATGAAAACACTTGCTGTGGCCTTTAACTCGACATTTAGATGTATCGACGACGTATTGTCAATTAACAATGGTTATTTCCATTCTTATGCCGACATGATATATCCCGAAGAGCTTGAGATAAAAGATACCACAGAGACTGACATCTGTTTCATATTTGCATATTTTATTAGAAAAGGACGTTGATAGTAATCTAACAACAAAGCTTTATGATTAACGTGATGACTTTAAATTTTCAACTTCCCTTACTTATGCAGCAATATACCCTTTTCACCTGCATACGGGGTTTATATCTCTCAGTTGATTCGATACGCAAGAGCATGCTCTACGTATGTACAATTTGTAAAACGAGATAAGTTATTGACAAACAGGTTGATGAAACAAGAATATCAGCAGTCTCGTTTAAAGTCATCATTTCTATGGTCGATACAATGACCTTGTCAGCAAATGCAATCTTTCATTAAATGAAATGCTGACTGATTTTTATCATACTAATTGTTAGGCCATTATTTACATACTGAATTGTCGATGGATTTTTCCGTTATTTCTTGGTCATGACATGGACCGGTCGGCAGGGGATGCTCACGCCTCCATGGCACCTGATCCTCTGATGTTTTAGGAGGTCCGTGTTTGCTCTGCTCCTATTTTGTAATGTTTTATGGATATTTGAGCTCGAATACTGTTCGTTATCTCCACATATTTCATAGAGATAGGGACCCCTTCATATATTGTTCATTTCTATTGATGGAGATTAAAACTTGTAAGTAACTTTATATTTATATCAGATAGTCTTTAAATTTGTCATCTATAATGTTGGAAAAATACAAAAATATACATTTTCCCTATATTTTGCAGCATCTATTTTTAGAGAATTATTGCTATAAAAAATGGGAGTTCATCCTCAATTAATATTGTTTGAATTATTGTATGACCAGCTGTTCTTGATGACATATTTTAAAGAGCAGTTCATTTGTTTATACTTTTCAATGAATTTTCTAACTGGTTGAAAATTGTCATTTTTCTTCTTACATATACTGACCGTTCACGGTAGCTCAGTCGGTAGAGCGCTCGCTCCGTGATCCGGAGGTCGTGAGTTCGAATCTCGACCGCGACTGACCTAAGTCGATGAAAATGGGTAGCAACTGTTCCTTCGCCATGCGCTCGGTACTTTGAAATGAAAGTTGCGGGTCCTTCGGATGAGACCTTAAAAACCGAGGTCCCATGTAACGGCAGGCGTTGGCACGATAGAGATCCCTCACTGCCCAATGGCCGTAAGTGCCGAGTAAAGGTCAAAATTTGAAGTCCTTCACCGACATATGGTGACGTCTCTATATGAGTGAAAAATTCTCGAACGGGACGTAAAACAACATACAATCAATCAATCAATCTTACGTATACTAATAAGTTGAGACATATCTATTTTTCGGTGTTTGTTGCTATATATAAATAGATGCGATCATTATGCATGTCAATTAATGGTGACTAGTACTTGTCAGTCGCGCTATGTTTATAATAATATGTCAATTTTCCATCACTAATGTCTGAAATAGTATAAAATCTACATTTTCTCGATAATTCACGGCATCTATTTTTTCTTACTATAAAAAGAAATGGGAGTCAAACCTCTATATTGTGTCAGTAATTGTATGACCAACTATTCTTGTTGATGACATATTGTAAAGAGCAGTATATATTCAGTAAATACTTTTTCTATTAAACTTCTAATTGGTTGAAAATTGTCATTTTTTTTTTCATATGCTGAGACATATCTATTTTTAAGTATTTGATACTTTAAATAGAAATGGGAACCCCCCTCAAATACTGTGTATATCATGATCAGTTATTTGTCAGACACACTTCGTTTTTGACAGTCTGCAAATTTTTCTTCCGTACTGATTTCTGACAAAATGCAAGAATCAAATTTTTCTCCATACTAGTAATTTGGATACCTTTTTGTAGACAATTGTGAACGCATCCTTAATATTGTGTGCATTATTGAATGAAAAACTTATAGAATTCGAATGCAGTATATCCGTAAAAACTTTTCTACGAAGTTTTCAATTGGTTAAAAATTACCATTTTTGCTCATATGTTGAGATACATTTCTTTTAAGTTTTGATGCTATAAATGGAAATAAAAACCCCTTTAAATATTGCGTATTCCAGCAAGTGGTGTTCAGCGTCTGTCATTCACAACTTTAAAGGACTTATCGCATGATTTTTCAAAAATCTTAATTTTATGAAAAATATTATCTACAACCTTGTTTATTAAAATTCTGAATACAATAAACGTTGTTGAAAGCATATTTTAAGAGATATTGAGAGTTGAAATTCAAATACGGCAATATGCATATTTCAGTCGGATTTCGGCGAAATACTGCTCTGACGTCATAGGCGACAATTCAGTGATAGAGAGATGAGAAGTTGCACACTATTTACGAAGTTATCAACGACAAATGCAGATTAATTATGAAAAATGCTGAAAAAAATAATTCCTACCGTGATTTTCAATTACTATAGAAACATTAACTAGTCATAAGGTATAAGAATTTTGAGATATTTTAGTTTTTTATTCCAAACATTTAGAATCTGTAGGTCTGATTACGGCAATGTTTCGTGATCGGAAAATTATTTTTCAAGACCGCCAACCTTTACAAAACACATGAAAGCATACTTGCAAAAATTAATATCATGTTAAAAACGAAGAATAACAAAGTTATGTAATATTAAATTTGTGAATCAAATAAGTTAATACATGTGATAAAATGACAAATCAAATTGTATTGTGATGGCGAGTTTCTTCGTCTTCGCCGCGTCTCCCTCGCTATCGTTGCTGCTATTTTTACAATGTTAACGGATTTTTCAGATTATTTCTTGCTGACAATTCTAAAATATAAGGTTGGATATGAAATTTCATATCGATAAAATCAGTGATTTGGTCGTCCATAACGCAGAAAATTCAGGTTGTATCGCGTATATTTTAGTAAGATTTACGTGAAGAGCTGATCAGCCATTGTCGCCTTTGACGTCACAGGGTCACGTGATCGCTATCTAATTAACTTAGATTTTTAATTCAAGGGTTTCCATTTGGGTCAATAATTGGTTAATTACTGCGGTTTATCAGCAGTAAAAACACAAAATTTAAAAACTGTGGTCATAAGGAACGTTTTACGCTTTTAATTTCAAATAATTTAGAAACATGCGATAAGTCCTTTAATTTTACAGTTTCTTTCCGTATTAGAGAGGTTAAGCAGATGACCGTGTACGTCTACATGTACGTGTAGCTAGGGAAATCCCCCAATTTACTGAGATTTACGTCATTAGTTGTGCATTCCGCGTAATTCTACAAGTTGTACACAACGTGAAGATTCATAAGTGCACGGAGGTAAGAACGTGTACTTCTTAAACTCAAATTATGGATTATGTATTTTTCAGGTGGTGTTTGTTGTAATGTTGAGAGTTTATTACGTACATCTATGTTTCTTTATTAATCAAAGTCATATAAGTATTTGATAAAAATGGATTGTAAAGTGACTTGTTGAAATGGCGTTTTACACGTACCGGTACACGTACAATTTGTTAAACAGAACACGATGATAGTTACGCGTCCTTGTAAAAACACTTCGTTTTCTAGGTTAACACATACACGTAGACGCACACGGTCAAATGCTTATTAATAACCTCTCTATTATCTCGCAATGGCATCTGAAAATTTGCCAAAAATTGGTTTTTTAAATATTTTTTTTATTATTTAAAACATATTTACGTGTGTATTTATAAATACATGTTACTAAAGATAGCATTGAAAACCCTTAATATTTTTCAATGAAATGACACTATTAGTCATTTTAAAAGTGTTAAAACACAAATAAAATTTGGAAATTTTTGTAAGATAATTCTTTTTATTAGCATTGAAGATCTGGAAAAAAAATTCTAGATCTTCCATTAATCAAATTTTTAGAAACCATGTCTATTTGCAAGACCTTTTCCATAGATTGGGAGTATTTCAAAAATGAAATATTATTCTTATACAATGTATATCATATACTCTTGTATATCTAAAAGGTAATGTTATCTTATGATCCCATGAAGGCTCATTATTAAAATTGCATTTTAGAAGAACTTGGTTTTAATTCTACAACAGGAAATCCTACTTATACTCACAGTTCACTTTCTAAGGATGAATTTCTTCAAAATCACAGTTCATTCTTTAATACTTTTAACATTCCAGTCAAGGAAGGTGAGTACCATTTACCCTACCTATACTGGATTCCTAAATTTCATAAATTCCTTACAAACAGAGATCCTTACAAGCAAAAATACCTTACCGGATCCAGTAAACGCTTTATCCAATGAGTTGTGTACTTATTTTTTATCCCAAAGTATTAAAAAAGGTGGTCCAATTTGATGTGTAATTTGCAGGACTTTTGACTTGGATAAAATAGATCATATTTCATCACAAACACGGAAGAGACTACGTATATTCCATTGGCAGACAATTTAAGCTTTTAACATTGTATCTATGTAACATGCTTATAATGGTGAAATAAAATAAGTCTTTGTCAGGTTCAACATCTTTTTTTATTTATTAGTTCATCAGACGAATATATAACAACGATGGAATTAAATCCAATTGAATGAATCTAATGTCCTGAAAATTATAATAAAGAATAATAAATGTATAGCAAATAATAATTTAATATAATATATATCAATATACATGTTGTAATTACAATCTGCAGTAAAGAGATACGCTGCAGAAAGGGAGGTAACTCTGAATATGAATTAGACATGATCAATTTTCCATTTTGATAAAACGTTATAGAATTATAACAAAATACTCATATATTAATCACGATAAAATCTATCTATCTATCTATCTATCTATCTATCTATCTATCTATCTATCTATCTATCTATCTATCTATCTATCTATCTATCTATCTATATATATATATATATATATATATATATATATATATATATATATATATATATATATATATATGTCACAGCCGTAATTTATTTGTTACTCCTTTTTAATAATAACAATGAAAACAGCTGTTGGGTTCGATTCATATATTTTTCAATTTCATGGTAAGACTAAAAAGGTGACCTGTAACAATAACAGTAATGAAAATAAATGAATCACTCTCATACCTATACACTCACACATTAAATTACTTTAATATATTTTAACTTTTCCAATGTAATTATCTTTAAGTAGATAATTATTTGATAAGATATTTAATTTATTCAAAGCAACGGTGGTAAAAGTTCCTACCGAATAGGCAGTTAAATTGTCCACATTATAAAATGATAGACTTTGTGGAGTAGGAGAGGAATTCTTCCTTACTCCTGGCTGTCCTAGGGTGGACTGAATTAGTTAGGGTATTGAAAAAGGCGAATTGTTCTAAGGGCAAGTTGTCTAAGAGGCGAACTCTCTAGCATTCTCGCGCATGCGTAGCCTGATGTAAGCCCATGGCATCCGGTTTAACCCCGCTAATATAATTTCTGCGTGGACCTCAGGGTCCACGCAACAAGGAAAAAAACAAAAACAAACAAAACAAAACAGTAAAATTCATTTCCCAAACGTGAATTTCGTGGTGGTGATGGTGGGTATACGTTTTCTAGTGGAAGGGGGGGGGGGGCAGTCATTTTTTATTTGCTTCCGTATATACTTTTATTACCTCAGCAAATTCAAGGAGGGGGGATCCGGACCCAATCCCCCAATACCCCCTCTAGATCCGCTCATGCATTACGGAACCTTTTTCTCCCTTTACTACACTCATACTTATTTATGAAAAAAAATAACAAAAAATATATAATGAAATTAACGGATACAAGTACACATATTTATTTGATTTATTTTTTTTTTAATTCATACGTATTTTTGTTCAAAAAGATTATCCTTCTCTCTCGGGATATTTTATTGTTTAATTCTCGAATCTACCCTCACCATTATATAACAACACCACCCACCATGCCTGCCAAAATTAAAAAAAAAAAACCTTTCATATACAGGTATGTAAATAACACTTTGTTGAAGTTAAATGAGAAAAATAAAACATGCCAGATGATTAAGTTTGTCAGAAGTTTGTCAGATGATTAATCTCACCAACCATATCATACGTAATCACCGTCAGGTAACAGGGCATGCAGGGAAGATACATGGCGCTATGAAAATCGGACACAGAATAATAGTCGACTCCCAATAGCAAGATCATATGTTCCAGGTTGTTTTTACCAAAGTAGACTACAAAGGATAAGACCTTGCAGATTTAGACTATAGGACTGTAGTGGAAAGCCGCCACCTGAAAATGCTGCATACAACTCTCGCACTTGCTTAGAATTTATTAATAAAAGGTTTGACTCTTAATGTTTGTGGTCTAAGATCAAAGCTCAGGACACCAGATAAAGAAAAATGCGTCAAAATTTTATGATATTAATTATCAGTTTCATAGACACAAAACTTGATGATTTTGATTCTAGAATATTGCAAATTTTATTGGGCTTCATATTCTAAACCGATAGAAATTTAAAAGCATGTCAGGTGGCTTTACAGTGTTTGTTAAAAATAATCTGTTCGATAACATAGACTTTTTTATTGTGAAAGAGAAAATGTTAGGTGGCGTATTTTCCACTATTTCTTTGTTTGGCAAATTCAAAAAAAAATTGTAAGATGTAAAAAATAAAAAAAATTAATCAATAGCTGAAAAAATATGAATTGATATTCAAAGCAATATGCATATTCATGCGTAAAGAATAAGTTCATAATAGTAAGAAAATATGCCATTTTTCAAGATCAATGAATAATTTAAACCCTTTTTTTTTATGATACAAAGTGTTTGATAATTCGTGCAATTCGTCTTTATAAAGCAGGAGGGTGTCCTTAAAACGCCCAAAACAATCACAGACATTAAACAAGATGTGTTTGTGAAACACTGATGCCCCCGTATGGCAACTTATAGCAAAGGTTTGTTTGTTTGTTTGTTTGTTGTTTAACTTCTTTCTCGAGAATTTTTCACTCATATGGAGACGCCAGCACTTGCCGGCGGAGAGCTACAAATTTTGATCTATACTCGGCACTCAGTGCCATTGAGCAGTGAGGGATCTTTTTCGTGCCAGCACCTATTGCGACACGGGACCTCGGTTTATACGGTCTCATCCAAGGGACCGGTCTCCACGTCCCACAGTGGGATTCGAACTCGCGACGTAAGAATCAACTCCTTACTCCGCGACTCTAGAGCGAGCGCTCTAACCATTGCGCCACCCAGGCGACTATAGCGAAAGTTAAACTTTCTCAAATGCAAATCAAATATATTGGTACCCAAAGTAAGGTCTTGTCTCGAGGAATAAACCTGTGAAATATGAAAGCCCTAGCAGCAACCATTGAATAGATATGGAAAAGGTTAACGTTTTTTCAAAAGTATGTCAAACATCAAGGTCAAGGTCAAATGGTCAAAATTAATGGTGCCCAAGAAAAGGCCTTCTCCCAAGAAACGCACAGGTGAAATATGAAAACCAAAGCACCAATCGTTCAAAAGTTATGACCAAAGCTAAAGTTTTCCAAAAGTAGGTCAAACTCCAAGGTCAAGGTCAAAGGGTAAAAGCTGTTGGTATTTAAAGAAAGATCTTGTCACAAGGATTACATATATGAAGTATGAAAGCCCTAACACGAAGGGTTCAAAAGTTATGGCCAAGGTTAAAGTTTTTGAAAAGTTGGTCAAACACCTAGGTCAAGGTCAAAAGGTCAAAGTTGTTGGTATCCAAAGGAAGGTCTTTTTACAAGGATTACACATCTGAAGTATGAAAGCCCTAGTACCAATCGTTCAAAAGTTATGACCAAGGTTAAAGTTTGGTAAAATTTTGCAAAACTGGGTCAGACTCCAAGGTCAAGGTCAAAAGGTCAAATATGGTGGTACCCAAAGAAAGGCCTTGTCACAAGGAATACATATGTGAAATATGAAAGCCATAGCTCCAACCAATCAGAAGTTATGGGCAAGGTTTAAGTTTTTGCGGACAAACAGACTAACAGACAAACAGACAGCTAGACGGACAGGGCAAAAACTTTATGCCCCCGAATCTTCGATACGGGGGCATAACAAACCTTAATCTTTAAGAATAAGCTGTAATATACATGTATACTCAAAGAATTTTATTAAATGCACAGACGATATAAGCATTGGATAGATATTTTAAATCTCTCCTTTTTTCTGTAGCCAGGCATTTTGACTATTTTTGACAAACAAGTATTATTTTCCTTTGTTTTCAAACATAATTTTTTTAAGTGTTTGGATCATTATACATCAATTAACAATTTAATCTTATTAATTTAATTTCCTTGTATGTTTCACAATTCCCAGATTTAAATTCTGTTTACTCCTTTACAGCAGTGGTTTTGTCTAAATCAATGTTATCCTCTGACATTAAAGACTCAGAAGGCGTTGGTTCGGAAAATGGTTCATTTCCAGAACGAGACACTAATGGTACAGACTGAACAGCATGACTGTATTTTGTATTTGAAACGATAATCTTAACATTACTTTTCGTCAAATTTGAGGTAATTATTATGAAGTAAATATTTATTACAGCATATATTCTTTTTATGTAGGCGATTTAAAGATAAGTTTGTACATATATAATCATATCATGACCGTAGGAACCGGGGGGGGGGGGGGGGACGGCGTGCCCCCAATAATTTGCCGATTTATAGATTACTATAAAAACATAGCTACTATATGCTTGTGACCCCTGAAAAAAAACGTCTGATGACCTTTTTCTGTCATATTTGCTTATCAAGGAATTTTAGTAGTTTATAGTGCCCCCCCCCCCCCCCCCCAACTGAAAATGTATAGCTGTGCCCCCTCCCTCCCCCCGACTGAAATTGCTTCCTACGGGCCTGCATGTATTACAACATTGCTATTCTTTTCAATTATTATCTGTAAACTTTATCATGCTCAACTCTGCAATTAACATAACAGAATGTTGCCTACAACTTAGAATGGTAAAAAATTCCCGGTTATTTGAGTTTTTTGAAATGCTTTTCAGCAACCATAATGTATAAAATGAACTGACATGATGTCAAACGTTTAGATTAAAATAGAATTAAAATCATTTGAATTGTCTTAATATTGCCGGTGTAACGACGAAAAGTGACCCCCGTAGAATATTGACCGGGGGTCATTTTTCTACGTAGAAATTTGACCCCCTTGTAGAAAAATGACCCCCTTTTTCGTAGAAATTATGGCCTGGGGGTAATTTTTCTCCGTGTGGGTTGTAGAAAAATGACCCCGTAGAATAATGACCCTATGTCTCTTTTTTTTTCTTTTTTTTATACAAAAACTGGTTTCGGTAGGAATATTCTTGTTCGGCAAATACGTAGAGGTAAAATCACACAGCCAAAAAGCTTTCAAGTTTAAGTAACAAATGGTTACACTATACCTTACATGTACATCAATAATACAAAATGTTTTATCCCATTAAAGGAAAACAAATAATTATAAGCTATTATGCTGTTCGATGACTATAAGAGCAAAAATACACGTGTTCTTAGATTTGTTTTATCACATTTTATTTTAAAAAAAGTTTCCACAGTCATCATTAAAAAAAAACAAGATTATTTACTTAGCTGGTGTCAGAGAGAGAAACTTTTATATGAATAAAAATGCATAGTTTCTGTGTATAATTGTAATGATCCTCTTTAAATTTTACTCTGGGTAATTAATGTAAAAAAAGAATGAAAATAAAGTCTCAGGCGTTTTTTTTTCTTCAGAAGTTACAAAAACGATTAATGTTTTCGAACCCTATCCAAATAAAGCTGCGTGTAAAAAATGGACAATTGTTAAGAAAATTAGATCTCATATATATTTTTGATTTTTTAAAAAAAAAAAAAAAACTTCTCATCAAAATATAAGGAAGATTAAGTTTGTGTAAAAATAACAGACAGGACTAAATCAAAATTCCTCTGATATTCGTTCTCAGAGACACAAAAAATGGTTACCTCAGAATCTTTACCAATGTCTTTTGTCGTTTGCTAGTGTCAACAAAACCTAAACAAAATGAGGCTTTTTACATAAAAAAAATTGATCAATTAATAAAAGAGGTGTTTGGTATTGCATTTTGAAAAAACTTGTCTGCCTAATTTATATATTATTTTTTCCTTAAGTATGATTGGCAATATTAGCACAATTGAAGTTGCGTTTGTAAGACTACATAGAACTGTGCCAAAAAATATTGTAACACATTTTGTGTTCGAATCAAGTACGTGATTCATGTCAGCGTATCTGTAGTGGTAAGTTTTGAGGGAGTGGGTAACGAGGATGTTACCCACTCTTTAAATTTGCTAGCCTATAGAAAACAAATCTGGCCATGTCTTTCCTATACACAATTTAAGCGATCTTGCTGTGTGATACGAGGTTTTAAAAATGTAAGAGTTTTTAGGATAAAAGTAAACAAAAAACTTTTTTTCTTACACAAAAATCCTACTTATAAGAAGTTACATAATGCATATGTGCATGATGATGTAGATTATACATAAGTATCTATATAATGATCAAGGAAGGGGAGTATATTGCCAGTATTTCTATCACAGTCGAAGGGCACTCCTAACAAAAATTTACTGTAGTAAACTTTAGTTAACTATATAGTTTGCTATTATTAACTATAGTAAATACTTTGATACTTTGATTAACTATGAAACTTTGTTTGGAACTTTATTGAGACTTCAAAGCTGAAACTTTCTTAAGTTGATATCAGTAATGTAAAATTTTGAGATGATATGTTAATGAACAAGAAATACGAGAGGTTATCAAAGAGTTCGCGAACTAATTGAATTACTTCCATAAAAGAAATAAAATCAGATTTAAATGTTTATTATTTTTGAAAATTGGTCCTCTCCGATTTGAATGCACATCTGCCATCGTTCTGCCCATGCGCAAATCACGTGATCCAGGCGGTCACGTGACATGCTCCGTAGCGTTCTGTTCACAGAAATTAAAAGATTTTTCTGAGTCTTATATTTCTTAAAATACAAGTTATTTTTTAAAACAAGAATAGCCCATTTGTCACAAAAAGGATTGGTGGATTAGGATATCTTTTCCCAGAATGAGCATAGAGACCATCACAACCCAACTCTTTTGTATTGGGGTGCGTCGTTTATCCATTGTGGATAAAGTATGGGCACCTTCTTTTTATCATATTTGATATGTTTAAAATCTAAGATAAACGATATTTTAGGGATTTAATAATTGTATTATTGTTAAGATATTCAACTATTTATCTAACTGTAATTTGGTGATCTTTTGTTACAGATTGCTCAACTAAGGACACATCTCGTCCCAAGCTTGCTTTCACTGGGCACCAGAATAAACACCATTTTAATCACCTCCCTTCCTTCACTAAAACAATCAATCCAATTAATGATTGAACTTCTGCCAATTCTTTTTGTCTTTATAAATCGTGTACAAATTTTTATATGCTACTGAAAAGGAATTTCTAAAATAAACGTTAAACTTTAAAGCCGTTCTTTGCTCAAGTATGACTGAGTCAACCATTTTTTTGTCACGTCATCTACATATTAAGTCATTTTTATATTGTGACGTCCAAACGTGGAGCAAATATCTGCTATTTATAGAACATGATTATGACTAAATGTGTGCCAAATTTCATTTTGATCTGAACTGTGGTTTTGTAAATAACGAGATAGATCACGAACTTTTTGATCACCCTTCGTAGTTCCCTAAAATATAAAAAATGTGCACATATAAGTTTAAGAACATAAAATATCATATATAAAAAAAAATACTTTGATTTACTGTAGCAAAAACTTTGATACTACATCAAACTATGGTTAACTTTGGTAAACTGTAGGTTTTTTTGTTAGAGACTATCAGTGTTTTTCATATAGCGATCCTGATACTAACAATATATATAGTGATTCATAGTTAACGTTATTTAGATACATTCGTTTTTCCCTACAATAGAGATAATATAATTATACAGACAATAATTGTGAGTACACATATTACAGGGGAAACAAGAAATTTATAAGCCAATGCTCCCTAGTTATACCCCACCCGCAAAGTCAGACGGACAAGACTTGTACCAAAATGAATATCACTGTATAGCATGCCGAAGAGTGTATTAAAATTTCAAGCATATGCCATGAGTTGTTGCAGAGAAAACTGCAACGAAAATAATTGTTTCGGACAGACAGACAGACACAAACACTCACCCCGCACACACAACAGAGAGATTCGCAGGGTACAAGGTACAGTGTATATACCCCCCATTTCCTTCGAAGCGGGGGTATTAATGTTCATGTAATAAATGAGGATAAATGAACCTAAAAGAGGTAAAAAAGATATTACATGATATAAAAATGAAGCAGTAAATATAATTACATTTAATGATAGTATCTCCATATTGGACACTTCATATGCCGTGCTTTCTCTAATTTTTTCCTTGTCTAAAAGTAATAATACAATACGTTTTTTGTTTCAATGCAGTGGTGTATCCAGAAACTGATACATGTAAAAACTGGGGTGGAGGCAGGTTGGAAGTGGGCACAAATTTTAAGCTAGAAGTATGGGGCCACAAACTTGTCCTTTGAATAGTTTCCGATAACACCCATTCCAAACAGGATTATCGTTGTCAGTAAACATATCATGTCATTTTCGGAACAAAACCTGTGAGAAAAAGAAAACAAAAACCAAGAAAAAAAAGCAAAACGGATTTTATATATATATATATATATATATATATATATATATATATATATATATATATATATATATATATATATATATATATATAAAATCCGTTCTGCTTTTTTTTCTTGGTATGAATATATGAATTATGAATTTATGCTCCTCAATAATGTATACTCAATGGGATGCAAGCAAAAAAAAAAAAACAAAAAACAAAAAACAAACAAACAAACAAAAAAAAAAAAAAAAAAAAAACAACGTTCATTGTATATCATGCTTTTCTTGAGAAGTGGCGTTAAGGAGGGGAAGGTACTTTGCTCCTCCCACAATATACATTTGAAAGAAAAAAAATCAGGAAACTGTAGGCCTTCATCGACCCTCCAAAACATCGGATTAACGCATATCACATCTCATTTCTAAAGGTTTAATTATAAAATATAGTGAAAAAGTAGGGGGTCAGATTTCTATGGGGGTCATTTTTCAACGTGTGTGGAGTCGTAGAATTACCGGCCTGGAAGAGTTTTCTACGGTCGAAAAATGACCTACTTGTCGTAGAAAATTGACCGAGGTCATTTTTCTAAGGAGAAATTTGACCCACCGGTCAATATTCTACGGGGGACACTTTTCGTCGTTACACCGGCGTGCTGGGCGTGCACCCCCCCCCCCCTCCCGTTTGATTTCTTTTTGAAACTTTGTTTGTATTATCCTAAAATCAAGGGAAAACACCTCTTATTTGTTAGAATTCGTCAGTTTCCCCATCAGGGCTTTGCTCTGGACCCACTGGGGGCTTCAATACAGCCCCCAGACCCCTTGCCTTCTACTATATCCCCTCCCGTTATGAAATTCCCGGATCTGCCGCTGTTAAGTACAGAATATCACATGGAAACCATAGCCAAATAGACTTGCAATAAACATAAGTAGAATTAGTTGAATTTTATATAAAAAGTTTTAATCTCAGTAGTATAATTATTCTCACCAAAGTGAAACTGTTTATGATCTTCATAGAAAATATGAAATAACCAGAAAAAAATAGAATTATAAGTTCCACTATTTAATTTAAATTTTATTGCTACTTTTATTCGTGCTAAGAGATATTCCTTAATTCTACAAGTATTGAAAATAAGCAATTTTCCCTAAACATTAACTTATTATGTCAATGTCTCCCCTGAGTCTCTTTTAAATGATAAGAAAATTCTGGGAGAATTATATTTGAATCAGAAGAATGATATCAACAAGATTAAAAAATTACAGAAATTAAGAGGTAGGCGTAATTCAAATCAAATGTGTCAGTATGAAAATCAGTGATTGGCATATTTTACCATTTAACTAACAAACTAATACTGTACACTATATATTAAATTCTAAAAAAAGATCCAATAGCTGATCTTTGCAATAAGATGTTTAATTCCAATTTTCTTCATGCAGATAATTTTGGTTTAAAAAACGTCTACTCAATCCAAATGCATTCTTAAATATGTAATGACTACATGTGTATAATTTGATTTACTTACATGTAACATAAGATAACGTTCATGTTATCAGTGAAAACAAACGATGATAAAGTTAAATTAATTCATATTGTTTATTTATTTTAAAAAAAATACATTTTATCAAAAGATTAAGAATAACACATAATAACACATAATATCATGAAAATGACAAGGAGTTATGCAAAAAATAATATTGTAATGAGTAATACAATGGGCCTATACCTTCCAAAGAGGTGACTATGACTAATGGTATAGTCCAGGAGCCTGTTCACACCTGGTTGGATGGTATAGCCCTTTTCCATATAAAAGGCTGCAGAGGCAGTATTTGTCATTATGAAGTTAGACGTCTATATTGATTGGAAGTTTCTAAAGAAGAAGAGAAGGTAATTATTGAAGTGACCATTGTGAGAAAAGTTTGAAAGACTAGGGTGGAAGTAGTAGCACAAGTGAAAAGTAAACCAGGGGGTTGGGAGATACGAGGTGCAGTACTCCTGAATAAGGGTGAGACACCGAGTAGTCTTAGAACTTGGTTGTGGAACTCAGTGCCAGTGCCCAGCCAGCTCTACATTTAACCCAGTAAGAAAGAACCTCAGTTTGTGTCACCGCTGTAAAAAATTAGAACACGGGACAAGTAACGCAGTAAATCAACAATAATCATTGCAAATAATATTAATTCCAAGTATTAATCATAGACTCAAGTAGAGCCAGAGGAAAATTTTATTTATACTTGTCCAAATTAAGACCCTTTTCCCTTTGAAAACGAACTCTTAGGTTACACGTTACAATATAGTGGACTAATAATTATTATTATCAGACTTGCTACAGATATTAAACTTTTGGACCGCAAGAACGAATGCATGACATCACAGAAATGTCTTAAGGCCTATTTTTGCTCAAATGATACTTTGTGTATTAACTTGACTCTAAAGATGAACCCAAGTTGAAATGTTACTTCAATATATTTAGAAAAACGTAGTTGAGAATATGCAACACAAGTAATATATTTATTGATATAACAGAACAAAAATAAAAGAATATTATCATGCTTATGAGTACGTAAAAATATATTTAGATACAAATTTATCTGCACAAATCTTCATAAATGTTTAAATCTAAATTTAAAATTTGTGTCTAATGGTCCTTTATTCTATTTGTTTGTTCCATAACAGATTCGTAAGAAGGTGGCAAATCATATCCGGTATATAATGGTGCAGAAGGGACAGTGCTGCTGTTATCTGTATCTGAAATTATAATTTAAAACTATTACTTTTTGCACAAGAAATAATTTTTCATGTTGGCAATGCATTAAGACGTAGATGTAATGGCTGGTAGTATATTTAATCTGGTTGGTTGATATATTTTAATGTATATCCATGTTGTATTCATGCTTTTTTCTATTATGAATTATCATTTCAATTTTTCGTCTGTTTTGAAAATTACTCTGCATACATCGAATGTACAGAGAAACCCTCTAATCCGGATATTGTGTATTCTAAAATCTTGCTTAATACGGTGTAAATTTTATTCTCTTTCAATAAATTATTTCTTGTCTAATCCAGTCAGTTTCTTTGGATCCAGTAGTGTCCGGATTAAACAAGTTTAACTGTATTTTTACTCTTTTGCTAAAGTTACAATCAATCTCAAGACCTACCCGTTGAAATTAATCAACAATGAATTATGCAGTTTGTCAACTTTACACAACTCTTGCATTAAACTATTGGGTAGAAATTGGCCAAACACTGCTTAACCTATTTACCCCTAACCATTGGAAGAGTGTCAAATAAGGTCATTCGAGGTTTTCAAATTATATATATATATAATCTTTGTAAATCAACATGCTCCAGTAATGAATAATCTCTTCATATATATGTAAAAAATAGCTTAGTTTCTGAAGTCAGACAAAACTTCTTTAGCTTCGGTCGGCAAATGGATTTTGCTATCTAATCCTTAACAATGAATTTTCCTTTGCTTTTCTGAGATGTCTTTTTGGAACTAATTGAAGCATATGTCAAAGTCTGGATCATATGACATTAAAAATTGGTTTTACCTGCTTTTGAAGAATAACAACATAACGTATTTATAACAAAGATTGATTCAACAATCTTACCTCAGATATTTTGAATCATTTTATTGTAAGAAAATTTAATGTAAATTCTCCATTATGCTGTTAGCAATAAGCATTATCATATGGTTTGCTTTGGTCAATATTGATATTTTTTCGGGGAATATCAGACCATATTAACCACCTTAAGAGTTTATAATTGTATATTGTTACCTGAAGATGAAAAACCCAGGTTTACATGAGCATTGTAATAGTGACTTCCGGCGCTTGACTCGGTGCTCCACATGGTTGGTGTGGTGTTACTCTCCGATGCTTGTTTCCGGTTTCTCTTCCAGTTAACGAAATGCTGAAAAGAGTAGAACACAAAAATATCATAAATAATCTAAACCTGACATTTTATATCTTAAGTTACTATGGATGGATTTTGAAAAGTCATGAAAAATGGTTAAAATTACGAGTTACAACATTGGATAGAAGAAAATTCAATATGGTTTTACATAAACGTTCTGTGCGTAACAGGTACAACATTTTCACTAAAAACTCACTGACACGTAACACATTAAAGTAAAAGGGTACAAAGTGTACAGTGACATTGCCAAATTCCATGTACACTCTACACCAATGTTACTTCTGTAAAGTGTCAGGAAAAGTTCAATATACAATCTATACATCTAAAGATGATATCAAGTAACAAAACAGAGCCAGAGTTTCTCAGTGTTGCTTCTGGGTAAAAAAAAAAAGCTGGCTCTGGGAAACTATTATATGTATATCTTAAAAGCATGTGTAATTAAATTTGCTATTTACAATGACCTCTATTTAGTTTTTACTTATTGAATAAAGTGTAGCAAAGGGTAGTGACTCTCAAATAGTAGAGCAAGTACATCAGTAGAGACGCATAGTATTTGTATTTATTGGTAAATATTACTTTTTTAACAGGATATCATATGAAATTAACATACAATAGTGTGTATCATTTAAGAAATGAATTATGAATTTAATTTTTGAGAATTCGTGAGGACATGAACTACGACGCTTCACGCAAGCATATTTCATGAAGCGCGTTAGCACTTCATGATAAATATGCAGGCGTGAAGCGTTGTATAGTTCATGTACCTCATGAATTCTCAAAAATCAAATTAATATCTTATATTTACACTATTTTTTTTGATGACTTGCCACATATTTTTGTCATTCAACGATCATTTTTGAAAAATAAAGTTTGCACTATTTTTTTTACTTCAATCACATCACAATGAAAATATTCTTACTCATCCCAAGGTAATTCATGAGAATATGATTTTTTTCTAATTTGCAAAGAATCTTAAAGAAAAATATTTGGAAATGTAAATACATAAATATGAATTATATTTCTTGCTTATTCAGAAATTGCTCCTTCATAAAGAATTATGTTATTTTTTCCTTTATTTACATTGAACCCAATGTAAATGATATGTACATTTTGGGCAATTTTGAAACAAAAAGTATGGAAAGAGGTGCTGGTTGTGCCAGTTATTTCTTACAAAGACACATTAGTATCCCACGAAAGATTTTTTGGAAAAGTTTGTCCCTAATCCAGAAACGTTTCCTTTGCCCTTATAAAATGATTTTTAAAAAAAAGAAGAAGCAATAAACCTTGTGTATTTATATGCATACTTACTGCGCAAATGCAGCAACAGAATGCAAAAAATATAACCGCTCCTATAAGGATATAAATAACTAGATTCCATGCTTCCCATGTAGAGCGATCTGCAAATGAAAAGATAAAAGAAAGATAAGGCTTTTAATTTACACATTTTCTAAATTAAGAATTTATTGTATACGGTATACAATTACATATATGTTTGTTTTATGCATCTATGAACGGATATAACAGAAATGTACATGATTATGGAAAAAAATTGATAAGTAATAACGAGCAGTGATCAATCACAAAAGAAACCTACAAACAATACAAATCTTTAAACAGGGCATAAAAAAGGGACTCTTAGAAGTTCCAGATGGGATCAGGTGTCTAAGAGGAGTAAGCATCCCCTGTTGACCGATCAAACCCGCTCTGAACCCTATGTATTGATCAGGTATACGGAACATTCCGTTTGTCATTTTTTTTATAAAACCAAAGGCCTGACAATGGTAAGTATAATGAGAATGACCAATAATAGTCATTTGCAGATTGATGACAAAACATCCCCATGCAAAAAAAGTGATTCAATTTTGTTTAAAGCAATATGGGGTTATAATCGTGACAATGTTTCACAATAATGTATTTAAATTAGTTAGAACAAGACTACGTAAAGTTGACATGAAACCCCAATATACTCTAAATTAAAGTTGTTACATGTAATATAATGGACTTAACTTTGGTAATCACAACAAGTAACAAAAGGAGTTTCGTATTCTTCGTCAGGATAAGGGCTACTCAGGTGAGCGTTTGGCCTGTATGTTGATTTACTCACCCCTTATTCATCATGTTAATCAGATATAATTCCTGAAAAATTGACACATACATACCTGCTTTATTTGAATCTTGTCGACAAGTGCTGGGTGTGCTTATCAAGTCTAGAATAATAGAAAAAAGAGACAAAATGTACATATGCACTGATTTATAGGTCAAGAGACGGATTACATTTTATTGTAAATGTTCCCCGTAAAAGTTGATTGTTTTGGTTATTTATCCTATTATATTATTAATCTGATCATGCATATTTTATCAATTTGTTTGCTTGTTAGGATTATAAAAATTATGCAAAACTCAAATAGGAGGTACAATAGAAATACAACTATTTGGGAGTCATGAAATCATACGTTTATTTGTCATGCCAATAAGACTAATAATACATGTATACGCCTTTTATATAGTATGAAATCCGTGTGAGTTTGATGTACATTTGATTATATGACTGCAATAAATTGCTCGAAGCTTATTTATTATCAGAAAAAAAGCTTTCATTAAAATAAAATAAAAGTTTTCTTCTGTGTGCACTTAACAAACAGCTTTGTACTTTGTACCTAAAAAAGGTAAGAAACGAAGAAAGAGTTTTACGACCTTAACATTCAGACACTTAGATTGAACTACTTGTATGGAACTAGTTTGAATGACAACTCGTCAACACAAACGTAAGATGATAACCCAAAATAAACGTTTATTCAAATTAACACCACCGGAAGAAAAAACCCTTAACGTTTACTTTCAAGACAGTTTAAAGCTTAAATTCCTTTGACATAAATCAAAATAAACATCGGAGTAGCGAAATGACCTTTAATATTTAAAAAGGTATACTAGAACTGAACCTCGTCTATATATGTATATGTACTCTTACAGCACAAACCTGCTCTGACCAGAAGAAAAAAGTCACAGACTGTCATAAATACCAACAGAAATAAACTCCATAGATCCATCAGTCCTTTTCTTCATTTCTTAATTCCGTTCAAAATTTCCAGTGAATCTACACGTTGGTGACTCATTGTATGTAAAATACAGGTGATATAAATAAACACGATCTTATCTGTCAATTTAAACTCGGTAAAACCAAAGGTTACAGATTAAAACAAAGTACTTAAACATGGACTACTTTTTGTCGAATAATATCAAGAAGCAATTTTTGGTTAGAAAAAGGCTATATAAAATAGAATTAATTAGAAAAGACAATTAACGATGTTTTTACACTTCTCATAGGGCCGTCATGGTTGAAGTAGCTCGTGCAATGTGTGATGAATAAATATTTATCAGGTATATTTAAACATTGAAATCTTACCTCCCTTTGATTGCGCCATTCACAAGAAAGTTTAGTTTTTATGGTAAAAAAAAAAAAAATGAAATGCTAGAAAAATAATAATCTTAATAATGAGTATAAAATATGTACAGTCTTAAAAGTATTATGAAATCTTTTTAAGCATATTTCATCAAGTAGATTTTTATACTTCAATAGATGAAAATCATTTATGGTAAAAGTTGATATGCATAAAGTTGATAAAATCGTAGAGTCAAACATGTATGGCGTATATGTACACTCTTAGGAGATTTTTAAATTCTATTCATTGAAAGTTCCTTATACATGTATACGTAAAGGAGAAATGCCTCAAACTGTCCATTCTGTGAGCGAAATAACTAATCGAGGGCCGTATAATAGTACTTTCTCTCGCAGAATTGACAGTTTTAGACCTTTCTCCTACTTGAAACATGATTTCCTTTGTTCTAAGAATTAAATAAAAATGTACAATACTGATATCAGATATGACAGGTAGCACACATACAATGACAAATTCATTGTTTACAGAATGGACAGTCACAGGTGAGCTAGGATGCACAGCAATTCGTTGAATAGTCATTGTGTTTTCAAATGCAAATAACAGAAGGTTTTTGTCTAAAGAATGGACAGTTACAGGTGGATTTTGGGGGACACAAGTATTTATACAAGGATGTGATGCTTCAAAATCAGTTAATAGTTTGCGTTGTAAAGGCATGCATGTTTTCCTCCGATGGAGAGAGTATATGACAGAATCAAAATCTGATGAACTAAAAGATGCACAAAATCGGTGATAATTGGACCTGGGAACAGAGAATAGTAACAGTAAAGAAAATATTAGCCGAACTTTGATCCAAAAATGAATTTCTGCTTCGACAGATACAGATAATCAAATTCGAATCAAACCTGGAAATGTTTTATATGAATTCAATTTTTGAGGATATATTGACTGCAGCAGTGTAATGGTGAGATGCAAATTGTGTTCTATGTGTTGGATTTGTCATGAGCCAAATTCGACCTGAAAATGTATTTCAAATCAAATCTGAAAATGTTTCAATTTTAATTATTTTCTACGGAAGCAGTGTAGTGCTCATGGTGCAAACTGTTTTCTAGGTGGTGGATTTAGTATTAGCCGTTACGGTACTTAATTCTTAAAATGGATTCTTCTAAAGAGAATGATGTTTTCGAAATTTAAATCAAATGTGAAATTGTGTCATTTAAGTTCAAGTTTTGTGAAAATTGAGTTTTGAGTGTTGAAATAATGGGCTTTGTTAGGATTTAAAAGTATAAAATCGAGCAGATGCTGTGCAGACATCGTGTTCTAGATTAACTTTGATCTCCGTGTTCTTTTTGTTATTTACTTGTAAATTAAATCGTATTTAATGTATTTGTTTTTGTTTCCTCTTGGGCACATTCCAAAGTTTACCAGTAACTCTCCATTCTGTTTGTTTTAGCTGTCCATTCTCTTTGGAAAAAAAACCTGTCCATTCTTAAAAAGAAAGGACAGTTTTCCAAAAATAATGAATTACAGGTGATTTAATGGATTTTTTGGAGAGTTAGCTCAACGTTAAGCTATAGAATGGACAACCCCAACAAAAGGTTTATGTCACAATCATGTTTTAAATATAATTAATGCTAAATTGAGAAGATCCACAACATATAAAATAAATAAAGAAAATTTACTTCGGACTAGCAATTTCAGATTTAAATCTAAAAAAAAACAACAAGATAATAAGTTTGTGAAACACTGATGCCATCGTATGGCAACTTATAGCAAAGATTAAACTTTCTCAAATGCAAATCAAATATGTTGGTAACCAAATAAGGTCTTGTCTCGAGGAATATACTTGTGAAATATGAAAGCCCTGGCAGCAACCATTAAATAGATATAAAAAAGTTTTTTTTTTCAAAAGTATGAAAAACATCAAGGTGATTCAGAAGGTCAAATGGTCAAAATCAATGGTGCCCAAGGAAAGGCGCTTTTCCAACAAATAGGCAATCGAAGAATGAAAGCGGAAGCATCAATCGGTCAAAAGTTATGTCTTTAAATATGAAAGCCCTAGCACCAACTGTTCAAAAGTTCTGCCAAGGTCAAAGTTTTCAAAAAAAGTAGGTCAAACTCCAAGATCAAAGGGTCAAAGTTGTTGGTATCCAAAAGAAGATCTTGTCACAAGGATTAAATAATTATGTGAAGTATGGAAGCTTTAGCACCAACCGTTCAAAAGTTACATGTATGACCAGGGTTAAAGTTTTCCAAAGTAGGTCAAACTCCAAAGTCAAGGTCAAAGGGTCAAAGTTGTTGGTATCCACAGGAAAGACTTGTCACATGAGTTACATATGTGAAGTATGAAAGCCCTAGCGCCAATTGTTCAAAAGCTATGGCCAAGGTTAAAGTTGGGTAAAATTTTGAAAAAACTGTGTCAAACTCCAAGGTCAAGGTCAAAAGGTGAAATGTGATGGTACCCAAAGAATGGTCTTCCCACAAGGAATACACTTGGGAAATATGAAAGCCATACCTTCAACCAATCAAAAGTTATGGGCAAGGTTAAAGTATTTGCGGATAAACAGACAAACAGACAGACAGAAAGATGGAAGGACAGGGCAAAAGCTATATACCCAAAATCTTCGATACGGGAGCATAAAAAAATTACAGGTTAAAAGTATATATTGTGCGTACGTTATAATTGTAGTTCAAACAGCAATAAAGCCAAAATAAATTCAACTTTGCATAATTTGTATTGAATACTAGTAGATAACGTTTAGATTTCATTAGATTTAGTCCTATATACGTTTAACTAAGTACTTGTGCACCGGACACATATCGATTGAAAACTGTTTATATATTTTTAAGTAAAAATGTTTGTCAATTTAATGCATAAATCACAAAGTCATTTTAGAAATAACTTTCAAAGAAGTCATAGAAAAAAAATAGTTTTATGTTTTATATGAATCATAATAAGAAGAAATATTTAAATGTGAAAATTTTAAGTTTAACCACCACCCAACAAAGAAAGAAATACATGAATTCTGTTTATAGACTTGGGATAAGCATTCAATTTCTCTTTCCCCCTCTAGCAAAGATAACGAATTTTCATCTTTAAATTCATATATGGCTCTATAATAAGGACGCGCGTAATTATACACGAATAAATGAAGACTGTAGAGGTAAGTGAAAAGATTATTTCAAGTTCGGTTAAAAAAACCATGAATTTTCGATTATTATGTTCCCCAAACAAAGTTGGGGCACATATTGATTAACTCCGTTACTTATTTCTTCTTCGGTACACGTAGTTCTTTTTTTTTTTGTACGGTCGCGAGTGTTCTCGGAAACAAATCATCCGATTGAGATGAAATCATTTTAGGGTCAATAGGCATGTTGAATGATTATTTTTTAACGTTCCTCTCGAAAATTTTTCACTCATATGGAGATGCCACCACTTGCCGGTGGAAGGTTGCAAATTTAGACCTATACTCGGCACTTAGGGCCAATAAGCAGAGAGGGACCTTTTTTTGTGCCAACACCTACTGCTCGGTTTATACGCCTCGGTTTATACGGTCTCATCCGAAGAACCGGTCTCCACGTCCCACAGAGGATTCGTACCCGCGACGTAAGGATCAGCTCCTTACTCCGCGACTCTAGAGCAGACGCTAAAACCACGCGGGCGACAAAGGCATGTTGTGGAAATGTGCGGAACGAAGAACATTTTGCACGCGCCTGCGCATGTGATGAGTGAAATAACTGATATAATTGAAAAAGCTTTAAATGTAATGCCCTGTATGAATTACTTTGAAACTCTGTACATAAACAAATATTAATACCCAAGACAAAATGACATGGTTGGATTGGCATGAACTCTTGCGCGTGCACATACAAAAATCTCAATAATGTTCTTGTTTTTGACAAAATATTATGAAAATTAAAATATAAAAATATTATGAGGTTCTTCAATACGACATACATGTGTACAAAATTTCTTTAAACACGCGCATGCATGTGTACATGTGCTGCAATTTCATTGGCTGAAACTTTAAATGACCAAAACTTTCATAGTTTTCTACAAAACAGGACGAAATTAAGAATATAGAGACAAGTTTAATATTTACCTACTATACACTAAATGCAAGGATATGCATGCAGATGTTCTGAATTCAATTCTGATTGGCTAATTATTTAATGACGACATTTCTCTTTCTTATCAATGGAATAGTCTGAAATTTAACCCATTATAGATATATATTATAAAACATTATTTAGAAAGATACATCTGAGAGATCTTAAAAAAAATGCCTGCAATCTGCAAAATCGCTGAAAACAGACTGGGTCGTTCTAAATGGC
This sequence comes from Saccostrea echinata, assembly GCF_033153115.1. Lineage (NCBI taxonomy): Eukaryota > Metazoa > Mollusca > Bivalvia > Ostreida > Ostreidae > Saccostrea > Saccostrea echinata. Next base: position 9,999,047 of record NW_026889765.1, on the reverse strand, counting down.
TCTAATTTTATTTGCAGTTTTCAAGGAAACAAGACACAATTCATGATCAGAGTGTGGGCAAATTTATTTTCTTCCCTGCATTAAGGTTTCACCAAAAATAAATGCATACGTACATTCTGATTGATGAATATTTCGACTGCTTATCAGAAACATGTTAAGTTTCCAATTTAATTCTATTAATTTTAAATGTAGCCCTTTATTATGGGTACCTATAGGAGTGTGCGTGATCATTCTTGAAAACACGTGAATTCAAACACATGATTGTTTAATACTGCATGGCTCTATCTACGTTGTGATCAGAAAATGTAGTTTGGGAAATAAGTGAAGTTTTATTACACAATGGCATTGGTTACGTCATTGAAACTTGTAGGGAATGAAGCACCACAAGGGAGTAGAGGAGTCGTTTAACGAATCCGTTACAATTACTGAGTAGTACCAGTTTTTACACTGTATTTTGGTTAAAAATAATTAAAGAAAAGTAGTTCAAAATTCATTAATACATGTACATATAATAAAAAAAATGGTGCAAAAAGAATAGCACACTTTGCACACAATAAAATTACAAAAAATAATTTAAAGGCTGATAATTGCAAAATTATAACTAATTTCAAATTAATTTTACAATTATTTTGAATCAAAAATACCATACATCACATATAATGAATTAGTTTTTTGATATTCCTTAACAACATTCTCAGATGAATCAAAGGGATTTGGCATATCGATCTTGCTTCATGACTTGCTCAATTTCTGCACTATAACACGCGATTGCTAGCAGAGTCCTTGTCTCTCATAGAAAATACAGACGTTAGATCAGGCTTTAGTATCATCCATTATATACTGAACACATTTTACTTAAAATCCCTCATTCGGATTTTCCTGTTTTCTTTGTGCGCAGCACTGACAATCACAGCAAGCTCCCATTTATTTATTCCGCGTAAAACATTCAGAAGTTGTTCCACCATTTTCTTTGTTGACTTCCGGCCCCGCCAAGCCCAGAGTATTTGAAAATTCTGAACAACGAGTGGTTCATGTAGCCCAATAACCTCATCGACTACGTGATTTTTTATTCTAGTGATAACAGGTTTGGGAACGCCAAGTTTGAGTCCGATCTGTTCAATTGTTTGTTGATTCACAAACGAGCTAAAGGTCATTAGACTTGAATGACTGAGTACCGAAACATCCTCTGGAAAAGAAAAAAAACCCAGATCTGCTAGAATGTAAGATACTAACAATGATTTGCTATTGCAAGAATTCTCTGGACATATGTATTGTAGCCATTAATACGGCAACTTGCATGTCTATATTACCTGTGATACCGTCGATTTTTAGGAGTGTTTTGGTTTTGTCCATTAGTTTTATAAATTTAATTAGAAAATACAAACTTTCCTTTCAAGGGGCTATAAAATGCCGGGTATAGATATATCATTGATATTTCAAAACACCAACAATGCAGGTTTCCTGTGTGTAATACAGTTATTTAAAAATCAAATTGAAACATAGTGTACGAGTAACACATCTCTCTCTCTCTCTATATATATATAAATCAGGAGATTTTTAGCATTAAATACATGCATTAAAGTACATGTACTTCCATATATAATGAACTTGACACAATCTATTTCCTGAATTGTCAAGACGTTCATGAAATTAGATTACTAAGAGATTTAATTAATCGCTGCTACCGCTAACAAGAATTATTCTTGTATGTAGAATAACTACATAGTCATCCCTAAAATCTCAGGCAATTGTACAATTTACAGTTTAACAATTTAAGTCCCCGAATTTTATCTCTCTCTATACCCCCAGTACTTCAATTCACAATGAATTAATGTTATCGGTACCAACTGGTTGAATTATTTCAGTGCCGTCAGCTTTGGTTTCATTTATCGCCAATATTCGTGATTTGCGTTTAAACAACAACCACGCAACGAAGTTATTTCAGAATTAAGCCGGAATATGAATTACAGGATTCTTTCTCATTTATTGTGATTAGTTTTTTAACTTTATATTTTTTTACGTTTGAAATCTGTTTATATCCATTTTAGATAAATTTCACCTACAAGTTTTAGTGCATGATGTAATCAATATAAAAAAAATAGTCAACCTTTTCTTCAGCAAAAGAAAAGGCAATTAAAACCATTTTTCGAGAGAGAGAGAGAGAGAGAGAGAGAGAGAGAGAGAGAGAGAGAAGGGGGGGAGACGCACCTTTTTTAGCACTGACTATTCTGGTTGACGTTGCACTCTGGGGTCTGACTCCGTAAAGTTTTGTATTCATCACAGATCGGGCTCGAGTCCTTGGTGACTCCACCTCACCAAATCCACAATCCGTTCCCGTATTACCACCATCCGCCTCGGACGTCATCACTGATTCAGCAATGCATCGAATACAACATAGTAAAAAATTCAGAAACTAAAACTATTTTGTTTACAAATCCATCATTGCATTACAGACGAGATATTTTGTTTGTAGTATGTAGGGGAGCGCTCCATTAATTAATCCTCTTATTTCTTTACCCTAAGACATTATCCCGTGTTTTGGCGGCCATTAAACTGCACAGATTCAATATAAACATGCAATAATGTTAAATGATCTGCGGTACTTAGTACAACAGAGGCTTATGCACATGTTGGAAAATCCACGAACAATACAAATCCCCTTGACTGAATTTAAACTTTTTCACGTGCAGAAATCATCGGAAGATGAGAGTATTTAAATTTGTACCTTTTAATATTCTCTAAAGAATGATTACGTAAATTAATTAAATGTTGTATGCGTAATGACTTCCGATGTTTTCAGTTTGAGATTTATAAAAGTTTAAATGTCCCTAAACTAATAGCCGTCGATGTTTCTCAGTACATTTTAGAGAATTGTGTGAACGAAGTTTCAGTTAATAGAATATTAAATGGCATGTTCTCTTTTATTGGAGGAAATATACAAAAAATTTTAATTCAATGATTAAGTTATCGAGTAATCAACGGTGTACATGTGTATATTCCTTTCTGTTGATGTGTAGGCTAATGTGAAGTCAAGCACTTAATCTAACATCCCAAGAGTCACATTGTGGATAGGCGCGGAGGGGGTTGCCCCCTGTGGTTGAAAAATGGAATCTTCCTTACTGAATAATCTAAACACTACCAATATGTTGTTTTACATTGAATGTATTAAGGCGAAAATATTACCAGTAATTATTTTCCATTTCCTGGTCTAATCCTGGGCTAATGTTGCTGTAATTTTTTTTTAAATAGTTTGTTATGGACTTCATGATAGCTTGTCAATTTCAGCTTGAATATATTTTCCTGCTACTATTTATATATATCCTTATACTTTTCATAGCTATATAAAATTTGATATCCAAAATAGATAAATACATAAACAAAAAACATAAAACAAAATAAAATAAAATTAATTGACAAGATTCATGATCAACCTTTTCCCCGTTATTCAACAAGTATGTATATATAAATATTTTTTTTTTACCCTTGAGAAAATGATGTGTGGGCTAAAGCCTTTTGTACGATGGCTGATATCAGCCATGTCATTCTACAGTTGATCTAAGTGTACAATGTCAGTGCTATGTACATTTTGATTTGTCAGCTTACTCGTTGCTTGCAACTGAGTAAAGTATACGGAGGCAATAAAGTTTAAACATGAAAGAAATGTACGGAGATATAACGAACAGTATTCAAGCTCAAAATTAAGCAATACAAATTTTGGAGCAGAACAAACACGGACCTCTAAAACATCAGAGGTGGGATCAGGTGCCATGGAGGAGTGAGCATCCCCTGCCGACCCGTCACACATGCCTTGTGCTCCTTGTCATGATCGGGAAATAACGGGAAAATCCGTCGACAATTCTGTGTGTAAATAATGGCCTAACAATTAGTACGAAAAACGTCAGTCAGCAATTGACTTAATGATAAATTTTATTTGCTGACAGGGTCATTGTATCGACCATAGAACTTATGAAATGATGACTGTAAACGAGACTGCTGATATTCTTGTTTCATCAATTTTTTTGTAAAGAACTACCTGTTTTAGAAATTGCTCATACGTAGAGCATGCTCTTGCGTATCGAATCAACTGAGAGATATAAATCCCGTATGCAGGTGATGAAGGTATATTGCTGCATAAGTAAGGGACGTTGATGATTGAAAAGTTAATGTTATCACATTGATCATACAGCTTGGTTGTTAGATTACCATTAACGTCTTTTTCTAGTAAAATATCCAAATATGAAACAGATGTGTTAGACTCTGTGGTGTCTTATATTTCAAGATCACCGGGATATATCGTATCGACACAAGAATGGAAATAACCATTTTCAATTGACAAAACGTTGTCGATATATCTAAATGTCGAGTTGAAGGCCACAGCAAGTGTTTTCTTCTTTTCACGTATAAGATTTTGAACAAATTCTGCTTCATATGAATACAAAAATAGGTCTGCTAATAGCGTGGCGCAATTGGTACCCATAGTAATTCCAATAGATTTTTTGAAGACCTGGCCACAAGACCATAAACTAAGAACAGACTTAAGTCAAAATTTTGATTTCGAATATCTTGAGTTTTATTTAACATATGTGCCTAAAAAATTGCAGGTTTGTATTATATTAAAGTTCAAATATATGATGAAAATTTTGTTCCATTATCAAAATTATTTCAAAAGTTATATTGATTTCAAATTTTGACTTAGGTCTCTTCTCAGTTTATCGTCTTGGGGCCAGGTATCATAGATGTTGTCAATCAGAAACTCAAGCATCTTTTTGATATCAACTTCGGAGTACTTGTGTGTACAATCAGAATGTCTTTTAACAAAATAATTTTGCAAATGACCAATGACAAGCTAAGGAAATTTACGAGTTCCATTTTTATTGAAAAAGAAGCTGTCAGTGATATCAAAAAGCCCGGACTTTAATTTGTCGTGGGGAATGGTTGTATATAAAGTTGAAAAGTCGTAAGTTTTATGTTGTTGAGTTTGGTAAAATTTTGTGATCTCAAATTTTCCAAAAGTTCCTTGGAATTTTTAAGTATCCACATCTGATTTACATCACTTCTCAAATGTACTGCTGCACAATACTCCTGAATTTAAGTTGTTAATATTTTAGTGAGGGAAAAATCCTTACATGGGTCAAAGGTATAGAAGGCCAAACCTATAAACTGTTGAAGAATATTTGTCATCTACTGCCCGAAATTCTTTGTAATGAAATTTTGACATTAATTTCTTAATAACTGGGTACCCTCCCCCACTTAAAAAATCCAGAATTCTCATTTGCTGGTATTCCTGAAAATGATTATTTCCCAGGAATATATAAATCTAATTCTTTTAAATGAGATTTTTATCTCTTAAATACCCCCACCCCCTTAAAAAGCAGAGTACGTGCATGTACCTTTCAAATATGCTTGCGTTTGTCGTTTATATTGTGTGTCGTAATTGTTAAGTAACAGTGATGTTAAACTGATTGTCCGAAAAGTATACATTTGTTTCTTCCTGATGATGAAATTTTATATTAATTCCAGCATATTTTTTGTTATTTATAAGTAGAGTATGCACAGATTCTAAACAATTATTATGCCCTTACAAAGCAAGTTTATGACATTCAAGTTTGAGTTATTTTTTTAATTATATAAATTTAAAGTATTTAAAGAAGTTTACGTAATCTATATGATAATACTTGTAGGGAAAGATTGATGAATCATTAAGTTAACCCCATTTGTGTCCCTACTATTGTTTCCAGATGCAAGGATTATGTTATATTTAAGAAGATTTTAATTGCAGATAAGAGAAAACCCTCAATGAGTAAAAACATGTACATTTCACACCATCCGAAAAATGTGTGCCCTGACAGTGTTGAAATCTTGGCGTACACATTGTACACTTTTTACTCATGCAGTGAGTAAGCTGACAAAGCAAAATGTATTCTACACTTAAATCAACTGTAGAATGACATGGTTGATATCGGCCATCGTATTTTTTGGCTATATGGAATATACGCCACTAGCAGAACAATGAACTCAAAAGAACACGTGATTGATTGATTGATTGATTGTATGTTGTTTTACGTCCCATTCGAGAAATTTTCACTCATATAGAGACGTCAAAAAGAACACGTGTACCAAAAAACCAAAATACAAAGTCTGTACCACTTATCTCAATTTCAATTATAATCATGATCAGAGAGAGATTGACACGCAACTCAACAAAATTATATTTTGAGGTATTCAGCAGGTTCACTGTGTTTTTAGTGGATGCATGCTCAGAAAATGACCTACAAGTTGCGATTTGTTGAATCAAAGAACAAAAAGTACTCCTGGGAGTTAGAGAAAAAAAAAACATCTTTCAACGATTAAAATACATGTATGTTTAACCGCATTTTTTATTATAAAATTATATAGTTATTAGTTCCAAATGCACAACAAACGATGCATGATTCATAAATCCTTTATTCATGCATTTCATAAATATACTTTATAAAACGTGTAGATAGAAATTCTCAGCAAACCTCCGACGTGTACTGGTATATATAGACCCTCGGGCATGCAACACAGATAATCAACTCTAATGAAGCATTGAGTTCTTATTTTTGGATGCTGTTGGTCGAATAACAGCACCTGGCCGTGCCGACAAATTGAATGATGATTTGTCGTCACGGAAAGGTGCTTTATATGACCGACGGCATCCAAAAATAAGAATTCAATTCATATATTTACAATTTTCAATTTTCTCTCTTCTTAAGTGTAATTTCATTAATCTGTATTATAATTCAACGCTATTCAGAACTGGTGTGGTTAATAAACGTAAGAGTATTTAACGTGGAAAGTTCATTAACACAAGTAAATGTTGCAAAGGAAAAAACAAAATGATTTTAAACGTACATTTGTATATTTTTACAATTTAATATGGTAATTGTTTTAATTGCATTGAGCCGAAAACAATATACATTTGGTTATTCCTAGTGTGTTGAAAGTGTTTGCAGTTCTCATTGTATACTACCGTGCCGTGACAATGTTTCGTTTGTTTTATGGGGTTTTAATGTTATAGATTTCCTATGTATTTAAATAAAAATTACACTGCATGTAAATATTCGGCAGTGAACTCGTTCATTCAGAGCTCAAGGTAGTGTTCTCAACTACATGTAGCAAGAATACGATTCCTATGTTTTTTTTTTTCTTATTACAGTTATTGAGCAGATTATTTTTAAACTTCAAATAGCGTTTTCATCTTGACATTGTTAAAATGATCCTTCGCCTCTTTTCATTAGTTAAACAGCCTTGCTAATGTGATTAGCAAATTATAATATCAAATGAGTTTTTTATTTTGGCGAGATTATAGAGATGCTACTAGTGGATTATATAAATTATTCACAGAAGTTTTGCTAGGAAATAGTGATATAATGGCTGGTATATGTACGTTGAGACATGATAAATAGAAAAAGGTATATGAAATGTTGTAGTTTTTATCATTACACAGTAGATCAATAAACTAAATTGTACCCTAGTCTCTGAAATACTTTTTCAATCAGTTATCAAGTTTTCTATTTCATTTAGTACTTTTTTGCAAGATAAAATTTTCTCGCAAATGGACAAACATGTATGCATATTTAAAATGCCATTGTGCATGTAGTAGACGAAACATGGTTTTAGTAAGAAACAGACCATAGCAATGTTCCGTTTACGATAGCATTTCTTTGTCGACACTAGTTCTAACTTACAACCTTTAAATGGGTCAAGGGAGACTAAGTGTAATGAATTTTGATGACAATACATTACGATATCAATCGTTATTGCAATAACAACAGATTTTTTTCAGGCTGCTACGATGTATCTAAGAAGTCTATTTGTATACAGTATATAATTATTATAGTTTGAGTTAAAAGTTGCCGACAGAGAGTAAAAAAGAGAGAACAGACAACCCGTGTTCAATTGAATTATACCCCCGATTGTCAATCTTGAAAACATAAAAATTCGAAGAACCTGAAACTTCAAATTACTATTATTGTAATGCCAAAACACTCTAATTTTGTTTTCAAAAATAGTATCTTTTCAAATGATATTAGTAAGCAAAACTCTTAATTAGTAAAGTACTCAGTAAATTACAGGATGATGATTTAGAAACCGCATCAATTTAATTTCTCGTTGCAATACAGAAAATCACGAAAAGCGATTAAATTACAGGCAATATATTCTAATTTTCCCATGAGTATGACGTACCGTCTGAGAACAGCTCATTTTTCCCGTTCGTGTATCGTTTTAAGAGGCTTCCAGTTCTGATGTAATTGTAAAATTACTGTGTAAATTTCATCCAAAAATGAACAACTTATCACATATTTGTCTCCGAGTGCTAAGCCTCTGTTCAAAACTGAGCATTTAATGTGTTAAGATTGGGAGATTATCCGTGCAAACCAGTAGTAAATCATTCTTTTGTGTAGGACGTGTGATAATTCATATCAGTATTCTGATTCAGAGCCCTTTATCTGCTCAGGGACCAGGCAATATTTATCACCAGGGTAGGTCCGGTGCTAAGCATGATGCGATAGGTCCTTTTTTGGCCATTAATGGGTGTGACAAGCATTTTTTGGCAATAATAATGTAGGTGGAACATTCATATAAAAATTTCCTCTATAAAACTTCAGTGATATTAGTTTAGCAAATCAAACAAAATACAACTATTTAATTATGGAACCTAATATGAAGATATGAGGGCTGTTCGGAAATTATTGAGGCTTTTGCTTTTACTCCAGAGGAGAAAGAGATCAATTAATGAAAGTTCCCCAGAATTTTATCAAAAACATATAATACAAATATGCAAAATCTTTTGTTGATAGCATTATTAAATAAGTTCCGGTTAATTTCTATATTTGTATATGCCCATTGACCCGCAGCACTCCGCATAGATAAAACAACGTCATTTTAACATTACATCAGCATTAGATTTTTCATCTCATATAGAAACAATCGGGAGACTTCAACTGTATCCATGAATTTTCTCTTACTGTCGGACGTAAATCATTCGGTACCAACTTTAGGATTGAAGACGTTAATTTGTCTGTAATAACTGATGGTCGTTTAGCTCCTTTGCGTTCAAATAAAAATGAAATAAAAGACAAAAGGCTTTAAATAAAAACTTTTTGTCTAAAATGTTTAAATCAACGATAAACATAAACCCTAGACACGTTGTTCCTGAATTGAGTTTGTCTTAGAAGATCCTTTGACTGAGTTCTACTCAGCTTTTAAACAGAAAACTGTATGCCTGCTGCGCCACCTTAACGTTAAAATTCATTTTCGTCATGATCAGATTTCTATAGCCTGATGATTTTTTTTTCTGATATCCGTATACATATGTAAATAATCGAAAATTTATCAAAATAATAAATCAAAATAAAGTCAATTGCAAGATAAAGATCTGTAATGAGTAATACAATGGGTCTATACCTTCCAAACACTGAGGTGAGACTAGGACTAATGGTATAGTCCAGGAGCCTGTTCACCCCTGTTTGGATGGTATAGCCCTTTACTATATAAAAGGCTGCAGAGGCAGTATTTGTCATTCTGAAGTCAGAAGTCTGTATTGATAGGAAGCTTCTGAAGAAGAAAAGAAGGTAATTATTGAAGTAGCCATAGTGAGAGATGTTTGAAAGGCTAGGGTGGAAGTAGTAGCACTAGTGAAAAGTAAACCAGGGGATTGGGAGATACGAGGTGCAGTAATCCTGGATAAGGGTGAGACACCGAGTACTCTTAGAACTTGGTTGTGGAACACAGTGCAAGGTGCCCAGCCACTTCTACATTTAACCCAGTAAGAAAGAACCTCAGTTTGTGTCACCACTGTAAGAAAATAGAACACGGGACAAGTAACCCAGTAAATCAACAATATTCATTGTAAATAATATTAATTCCCAGTGTTAATCATAGACTCAAGTAGAGCCAGAGGAAAATTTTATTTATACTTGTCTACATTAAGACCCTTTTCCCTTTGAAAACGAACCCTTAGGTTACACGTTACAGATCGAAATATGATGTGTATAATTTTATGAATTTTCGTTCATTCTCTGGGTAAACCGGGACTTCAAAGTCAATTTCAGCACCTAATTTCGAGACTGCGCCGGGTACCCCTACTATCGACAAATTAAAAGGTCATTTAAACAAATTAAAATATTTCTGAAATATGTCTGGATTATATATATTGTTTGTGTTAAAAAAAAACAGAAACAAAAGAAAAACGATGATTAGAAAAGAAAATAATCAGACTGTCCTAATAATTTCCAAACAGCCACGTATATTTACATTCAGTGTTATTTTCTGTATGAAATCCATATAAATCACCTGTAATACAGACAAAACCTTGTCACGGCGCGGTAGAATACACAGTAGGAACTATAAACACTTTCAATACATTAGGAACACCAAAATGTATATATTTTTGGTTCAATGTATTTAAAAACAACAACAACATTATTTAATTATGTAGAAATTATAACAATTGTATGTTTAAAATGAATTTGTCATCTTGTCCTTTGCAATATCCATTTGCGTTATTTACCTTTCCGCATCAAAACGACTCTTACGTGGTCTATTAACCACTTCATGCAGTACTAAAATCAACATTTATGAAGAAAGAGAATGTAAATATATGCTAACGCATGGTGTTCAATTTGTCGGAAAGGCCAGGTACTCTTATAAGACCGACGACATCCCCAAATAAGAATTCGATGTTATATGACTGTATTTGATAATGAAGAGAACCCATCATACAGCTTCTTTTCATAAATTTTGGCCTGGCCTTTAGTACTAAGCTGTTTCCTGCCATTTTAACATTTCCAAATTGTCTGGAAATTTATATATCATTTTAGATTCTAAAAGTACAAGCTATTACGAGAGACACAATACCAAATTTGCCATATTTCATTGAAAAATAAAAGAATAAAAAAAAAAAAAACGTTATGGCCAATTTAGTATAATGTTCTTTTGTTTCTATGAAAACTAACATTTCCATAAGATCCGAAAAACTCATTTTTAAAAATTTAACTCAGTAGTATTAACAACCCATGCACATTTTTCAATATAGAGACGTGTAATGAATTAGATTTTCAAAATACTCAGAGGTTTCACTTATCTTTCTGCAACTGAAAAATGAGATTCTCATGTTATCCAACTTTTATATATATTTTTCAGGTGCATGTAATCGAAATTTACATTTTCAATTTTCCCCCAAATCTATAGCTATAAGTTAATGGATTCTGTCTCTTACAAGTGATATACTTATCATTCGATATCCTCTACGTGGCTGATGCTAATTACTGGGAAAAGATATATTACACCGTGTATATGGAACATTGATTTGACTTTTTTCACATCAAATGAATTATGGACTGGAAACATTTTTTTATACTGGAAAGAATGGAACCGTGATATTTTTAGCTCACCTGAGCCGAAGGCTCAAGTGAGCTTTTCTGATCACATTTTGTCTGTAGTCCGTCTGTCCGTCTGTCTGTCCGTCTGTAAACTTTTCACATTTTTTTCTTCTTCTCCAGAACCACTGGGCCTATTTCAACCAAACTTGCCACAAAGTATCCTTGGGTAAAGGGGATTCAAGTTTGTTCAAATGAAGGGCCACACCTTCTTCCAAGGGGGGATAATTAAGAATTCGTGAAAAATTAATGGCATCATTAAAAAATCTTCTTCTCAAGAACCACTGTGCTTGAAAATATGAAACTTATATGGAAGCATCCTCAGGTAGAGTAGATTCAAGTTTTTTCAAATCATGACCCCTGAGGGTCGGGTGGGGCCACAATGGGCGATCAAAGTTTTACATAGGAATATTTAGGAAAAATCTTTATAAATCTTCTTCTCAAATACAGCAAAGCCATGATTGCTCATATTTATATGATAGCATCCTCAGATAGTGTAGATTCAAGTTTGTTCAAATCATGACACCCGGGGATCGGATGGGGTCACAATGGGCGATCAAAGTTTTACATAGGAATATATAGGAAAAATCTTTTAAAATCTTCTCAAGAACAGCAAAGCCATGATTGCTCATATTTACATGGAAGCATTCTCAGGTATTTAGATTCAAGTTTGTTCAAATCATGACCCCCGGGGGTCGGGTGAGGCCACAATGGGCGATCAAAGTTTTACATAGGAATATATAGGAAAAATCTTTAAAAATCTTCTTCTCAAGAACAGCAAAGCCATGATTGGTCATATTTTTATGGAATCATCCTCAGATAGGGTACATTCAAATTTGTTCAACTCATGACCACCGGGGGTCGGGTGGGGCCACAATGGGCGATCAAAGTTTTTCATAGGAATATATAGGAAAAAATCTTTAAAAATCTTCTTCTCAAGAACAGCAAAGCCATGATTGGTCATATTTACATGGAAGCATCCTCAGGTAGTGTACATTCAAATTTGTTCAAATCATGACCCCGGGGATAGGGTGAGGCCACAATGGGCGATCAAAGTTTTACATAGGAACACATAGTAAAAATCTTTAAAAAACTATTTCTTAAGAACAGCAAAGCCATGATTGGTCATATTTATATGGAAGCATTCTTAGATAGTGTACATTCCAGTTTGTTCAAACATGACCCCTGGGGGTCGGGTGGGGCCACAAAGGGTGATCAAAGTTTTACATAGGAATACATAGGTTAAATCTTAAAAAATCTTCTACTCAAGAACAGCAAAGCCATGATTGGTCATATTTAAATGGAAGCATCCTCAGATAATGTAGATTCAAATTTGTTTAATTCATGCCCCCCCCCCCCCCCCGAACCACTTTTATATTTAAACTTTTCAACCTTTCAAGACTGAACTGATTTCTGCTTTTTCCTAGCCATAGTGCTCAGGTGAGCGATGTGGCCCCTGGGCTTCTTGTTATTAATGTTATGCACTAGTCCCAGCCTTGTGATAAATATAACCAGGTCCCATACTGTCTTTTGAGCTAGTGGGAAATCAGGCGGAATACATTGGAGTACAATGGATGACCTGGGGTTAAGACAATAGAGCTATTTTTATCTGTTGGAGTGATGGGTTGTCTGGAAACAGGTCGGAAAATCAAGTCAAGTAAGAGACCGAAAGGGAATAATTTCAATTATATCAATAATGCGTCCTCCTTGAGAATTTAACCCGGGAAAGAAAAAAGAAATGACGTAATATTTGGGTTGAAAAAGTGTAAACACAAACCTGTATTTTAATGCTTTTGAGTCCATGTTGTGTGATTTTGCACCTCTCATAATGAGGTCTTTCAAAACTGTCAATCTCTTTTTTTACCTCAAAATAATTCATTTATTCCTCAATTCATCTGGAGGAATAGGCTTTTCTTTAGTCAACGATCATTTATACTATTTATATAAGTAATGAATGACATACAAAGGATGAATTCATGTAAGTCTACCTTTATGAATGGGAGAATGAAAAATTCACTAAAACTTTAACTAGGGAAAATATTAATGATAAGAAATGCATATTCTGAAAAGCTGAACGCATATAAGCAACTATTTGAATATACACTGAAACTATCAAAATTGAAAATTATACAGCCTACGTCATTTCTATCTGTTTTGACGTCAGACAAGGATATGGGCAGATACGATTCAGCGTAGGCATTGTGAAAACATCGGATTGAAATACTAGAGGGTATTATGGAAATTAGATGAAAGGTATCGTCAGTGTTATTTGATAACACTGATGGAATTCTATTGATCATTGCACATTCTCCTTTTTATTCTTTCTTTTATCTGACTATAATTGCGCATGCTTATAATTAATCATCAAAACGACAAATCAATTTCAGACTACAGAAAAATGTTGACATAGTGAATATTAATCAATATGCTGGTTTTATTATATTTTTTTGCATATGAATTAGTATTCCTAAGTTTAAATGATAACCACTATCAAGTTCTGATATTAGAAAGCAGCAGACCTGTAACGCTCACCTGAATTTTAAAGCATTCATGTAAAGCACAATTAATACTTGGTTTATTAATATAAATACTAGTCTAGATGAATTTTGAAAGAAAGTTACGAGAACTGTTCGGGAATTATTGAGACATTTACCTCTACTCCATAAAGGACAGAGATAAATTCTTTAAAATTCGTCAGCAGTTTAAAAAAGAACAAATAAAACAAATGTGCAAAATTTCTAATTTATAGGATAATTAAATAATTTCCAACCTGGAGCAGCAATGCTACGTCATTTTAATGTCACGTCAGCCGGAGATGTTTTCGCGTATGAAACTATCGGGAAGCGTTCAGTCTTCTTTCTCAATTCTCACATATAACATTCAAAAAATCAAACTGTGTCTTTTCTTAAACGATTCTTTAAAAAATATATAATAAAACGTGTGCTGTTGCTATACCCAAGTGTAATATATACATGAAGTGTCATATACAGGCTGACTTAGCATCACACAGTACATGTAGCGCGCGATTATGCGTCGTGGGCCAACGTTTTTTAGTCCGTAAGTATTGATGGTCGTCCGGAGCTTTTGTTTTTACTCTTGTTGAATTATTTGTAAGAAAAAAATATATACCAATTATAAAAACAAACCGTTAGACATGTTTTGTCGCATTGTTATTGTTTTAACGGGACGTTTGGTCAGTACAAGAGTTCTCCATGGCGCTTCACAAATTTTTAGGTATGCGCGCTGCGCCGCCTTGACGTCAAAATCCATTTTTTGTCGTCGTTTAAATTTCTATGCCGCACTTAAATTTTTTAATAATGCCAGCATTTCTGATCGAAATTCTAACAAGCTTGCCCAAATTGAAGTCAAAATTTAATTTGAAAAATTATATACATGATTTGAATTATTTTCGCTGTTATTATTGGTCCACCTGGAGTTTTAACGTTGTTGTTACATATTTTCAATATCTGATTTCGTGACTGCGCTGGGTACCCCTACCAATGACTTATTAATATATCACTGAAAGGAAGAAATAAAATATTTGTAAAATATTTTTTGCTTTTGTTAATTCTTACTGTTTGTCAAACGTATATGCCAATTATCACCGAAAGACGTAAATTATCACCGAAAGACGAAAGAATGTATACAATGTCTCAATAATTTCTGAACAGCCCTCGTACTTCAGTGAATTTGAAACGGTCTACCCTCATCTTTGGCGAAATGTTATTTTTAAATATTTAGTGTATACAAGATGGGGATAACTAGATTGAAAAAATATTTTCAGTTTGACCTCCTTTATTTTGGAATCTACAGTATGATTGTACTTGTCAGTATGGATCTCTCACTCTGAAAAGAAATTCCGAAATCCAGAATTCCACAAATCTGGTAAAATTACCCTTGCTCATAACAACTTTGTACTCTGTTTGCCTCCTATACTTTCAAATAATAAATGCATTTTCACTATACATGTATCAGCAATACACTCTCATCCTAACATCAGAGCCCCTGACCCAGGGACCATGAAAGACAGTTTGGAAGAGGCACACTTATTATCATAACCACACACATAGTTTATATGTATCTGATACCCAGGAGCAAATAAGAAATTCAAATCATTGATTTATTTCACTATATAATCAATAAACCTCACCCTAACAATTGAGATCCTGACCAAAAAGGGCCGTCATGAAATCCCAATTTTCGAAATGGCACCCTTGCTCATCATAACCACGCATATAGTATGTCTGCCAATACCCTGGAGCAAACAAGTTTTTCAAAGAAATAATGTTTTTTCACTATATATTCAATAGAGCTCCATCCTAACCCCAGACATCCTAACCCAGGGGCCATGAAATTCATAATTGTGGAAGAGGCACCCTTGCTCATTATAACCATGCACTTAGCATTCAGTATCTTTGCTAAATACTCTGGGACAGAGAAGATTTTCAAAGAAATAATGCATTTTCATTATATGGCCAATAGAGCCCCATCCCAACTCCAGAACCCTTGACTCAGAGACCTTGGATATAATGTATTTCGAAAAGGCACTATTGCTCTTCATTACTTTGTGCTAAGTGTGTCTGCCAAACATCCAGGGGCAGAAAAGATTTGAAAGAAATAATGCATTTTCACTTTAAAATCTATACAGCCTGCGCTAGCACTAGAAGCTCTGATCCAAGGGCCATAAATTTCACAAAGAAAGACACTCTTGTTTATCATTACCATGTGCTTAGTATGTTTGCCAAATACACAGGTGCAGAGAGGAAGATTTTCAAAAGAAAAAATGCATTTTCACTTATTAATAAATAAAGCAACATTCTAACAACAGTACCCCTGACCCAAGGGGTGTAATTCACAAATATGAAAGAGGTATCTTTTTTTTATTATCAAAAAACCATGGACTTAGTATGTCTGCAAAATACCCAGAAGCAAAGAAGAAGATTTTCATGCTCTGCGAACGAACAATTTAGAAAAGGAGGC
The DNA here is from genome assembly GCF_033153115.1 of Saccostrea echinata. NCBI lineage: Eukaryota > Metazoa > Mollusca > Bivalvia > Ostreida > Ostreidae > Saccostrea > Saccostrea echinata. The sequence continues at coordinate 9,982,662 of NW_026889765.1, read as the reverse complement.
AAGCTATTGACAAACAAGTTGATGAAACAAAAATTTCAAGACAAAATCAAAGTCATCAATTTGCAAGTTCTGTGGTCGATACCATGACCTTGTAAGCAAATACAATCTATCATTAAATTAATCGCTGACTGACGTTTTTCATACTAATTGTTTTTTTATTCCTTGAATTGTCTACGGATTTTTCCGTCCGTCCGTCCGACCCCCCCCCCCCCCCCATCATGACAAGGAACGCACGCCGGGTGTGACCGGTTGGCAGAGGATGCTAACTCCTCCATGGCACCTGATTCAACCTATAATGCTTTAGAGGTTCGTGTTTGCTCTGCTACTGATTTGTATTGTTTGAATGGACTTTTGAGCTTGAATACTGTTCGTTATTTCAATATTTAATTTCAAAGAAATTATGCATTTTCACTAGATAATTAATAGAGCCCACCCTAACACCAACAACCCTGACCTTGCGGCCATGATATACACAATTATGGAAGAGGCACCTTTGCTTATCATAACCATGCACTTAATTTCAGTGTTTTTAAAATATACAGAGGGATAGGAAAAGCTTTTTAAAGAATTTATGCAATTTCTCTATATGATCAAAAGAACCCAACTTCCGACTCCCTGATCTTGGGGTCATGAATTTCACAATCTAGGTAAAGGACTCATTGAATGTTATATAACCATACCAATTGTTTAATTGCTTTATGCCCTGGAGTAGAGAGAAAGATGATTTTTGAAAATAGCATTCATTTAATTTTGATGGGATTTGCCCCACATATCTGAACCCGAGGGGCAGAGACTATAACATTCACAATATTTGTCCCCTTTTAACCATAGATGCTCTACCATTTTTTCTTAAATTTCAGTGATCAATGGCGATGAGAAGAAGCTGAAAATGTTCAAAAGTTTACGAAGACGGACTTCGCACGAGTACAGATGAAACAGATTGCAATAGGTCACCTGAGTGACTCAAGTGATCTAAAAGTATAATCGCGGAAAAGAAGTATAACTTGTCGCGGAAAAGCAGCGTGGAATCGCGGAAAAATGGAACTGCGATTTCCACACTGCTGCTTTAATTATCAGTGCGACACAGGGTAATCAGAGTACAACGTATTCCGTATTTAAGAGCGATGTCTTCAATAATACATGAATAACTGGGCCTTACGATGGCGGAAACGCATAAATGAAAGTAGAATCTAACTGGTGAAAAATAGCGATATACTAATTGCATTTTTTTCGTACCACTAAGGTCTGTAATAAGAAAGAGAAAAAAATACGGATTTATTTCTTTTCGCTATTAAAGAAAGTAAATGCTCAGATTTTTCAAGATAAATCCAGTTTTTAGACAAGGAAAAGACAGAAAATGATTATTCAAAAACGACACATGGACGATGGACTCGCTATTTGGACGGGAACTCAATTGACCTAAACGTTAACAAAGAATAAAGGCATCTACTTATTATACAATGTATCAGTGAGAAAGTGTATGCACTGGAGTTGATTTTTTGTTGAATATGTTGCATGCATGTATTCTAAAAGAAAAATTGAAGCAAAACTAATCGGGTAAATGTCAGACTAACATATTTTAAGCTAAATTTGAAATTTTCGATGCAGTAACCTGAGTATTCCAAGTTACAATTTTGACAAGACAGAAAACGCCAAAAGCACTTCAATTGCACAAATTTTATTTCAAATATTTTATTAGAAACAAAAATAAAGCAGGCGAGATTTGAGGCCCGTGAACCGAATTTTTATTACACAGTACCCCTGCATAAAAATGTACGAAAATGTTTATATCATGATGATAACCTGTCTGGTCTGAAAGGCTCGACTGAGTTAAAAAACAAACAAACAAACGACTCACACCTAGATTCATGAATAAACATCATACGGATTTTGGTTTTGATTATCCTTTCACCAGTTGAGGTAGAATGGCTTCATCGTGTACATACATGTACATTAATATACTGAAAACTTATAATTTCGTTGAGATCACCGGAGAGGGCGGGACTTGTGTGCCGATTAAATCCCTTCTGGAATGCCTGTGTCTTCTAATAAATTTCTTAAATATTGCTCTGAATAACACCCGAGCTTTGCTTGTGTAGATGAAGTAAATTATTGGATTGGCGGAAACATTCACAAGCCACATGATTCTAGCAATGATTAAAATGTGTGTACATTCTTTTTCGTCTTTACAAACTTTGTTGTAATTGAGTATAAAACAGATGGGAAATAGTAATGCTGATAATATATAAATGAAAACAATCACGGAGAGCATGCGCGACATTCGCCGGATATGACGATTAAGCCCGGGTATGTTGATAGCATGGTGCAACTCATGCACTTTTTGAATATGAAAAAATACCATGAAGCACACTGGTACTATTAACAAGTATCCTCGAAAACTAAGAACGACAACTTGTATGTCAATTCTAGGAATGCAAAACCGAAAGACATGATAAAGAGCACCAAACACCGCACTGAATATCCAAAGCGAAATGGACCACCTGATGATTGCACTGGTTTGTATAAGACGTGCTTTGATTGGATTTCGTATGTAAAAGTATCGAAGCCCTAGAAACAAAATCACGTGGGCCGCAGACGCATGCGTGGTCGTATATGTCAGTGCCATGAAAAATTCCCCGTACTCATTTCCTATAGGTCTGTTCACGTTTTCAACTGCAGCATGGACAATATACTGTATCAAACAAATAAAATCAGCGAAAATCAAGGTAGCCAAAACAATATATGTCGGCTTATGAAAGGTAGGATCACACACTATTTTTAAGATAGCTATTATATTTCCAAGTATCCCCAGTGTTGTCAAGAACACAACGCCAACTGCATACTCCAATTCTTCTAGCTCCAAGTATACCGGTATGATAAACTCTGGTCGACTTGCGTCCGAAATATTCATTCTTGCATTTAATCTGTTGGCTGTAATGAAATAAATCATTATTATTGTAAGAGGTATCGTAAATAATGACAAAATAGATTAATATGATCAAATATGGGATTTTTTGTGTTTCCTTCTGGATTCATTCAAAAAGGGGTAAAAGGTTGAAAGGAGGTTTTGTGTACAATTGAGTTTGCAGTTTTTGCCCTTCTCTCAGTGTCTCTACTTACCACAAGACATATCAAGATCTCGAAATGGGTTAACTTTAAGTAAGATTTTGGCAAGATCGTCCAAATAAAAGTAAAAATAATGAACACATTTTGCGGCGGATAAGCTTAAAGTCAGATCCAAGCATTTCCCCCCGTTTTCTGCATAAAATGCCACATACGACAAAAATATACAAATATTCGAACATACCAATAAAATAAGGCATCCCTTAATGTCAAGCTGACATTGGTTCTTAATTTTTTTTTAATAAATATTTGTTTTGGATAATGTTTTGGACAGATAGTTTGGATTTATTCACAAACATGTTATAAGAAAGAATGTCTACTGGAAAAATGCAAAGGACTTGGGTATGTCTTGGTCTCTGAGGGGTTGTCATGACCTCAAGCACCTATGAAGTATGTATTGGTGAAATGGCGTTTCGGGTATGGTATACGTTTCTGGGTGCTCTCTCTCTCGTTATAACTCTGACATAAATATGCATTTTATTTTAGGGGTAGGAAATGCCCACGTGGAGTATGGTAGGGGAAGCCTCGAAGGAACTTGGAAAATCCGTAATTAAGTAGATTGTAAAACACTTTGATCGACGTGTACATTTACATTGACATGTTCCCCATGGTACACAGCTTCATAAAAGAAGATAATGCTGGATTTAGGAGGATAATCAAATCATTTCGGAATATCTGAAAGGAATAAAATTGTATGATCTGCCATAACATGTTACTTAGCAACTGAAAATAATCAATAATAAGTTGGATTGTGAATAACGTGAAAATCGGAAGGTCACAGGACATACTTTTATTGTAAACCAACGTTGTATTAATATGATGAGCTAGTTCCGTTGTTAGAGAAATTGCATCTATCATACTATGTCACATCTGGCGTGATTTTACACGGTCGCTAACCAAAAACATTATTCTGCATTAAAAAAAAAACTTGTGAGTTGATGAATATGTGTATTAAAGCCCATATTTTATGTTTAAACCTGATTTAGTGAAAATACCTAGTAATTGTTTTAGTAATTTAAAAAGACCAACCCTAATTAATTTAACAAAAGTAATCATGAAAAAAAAAAATCAAAATGCATCAAAAATTCTCTTGAATAATAAACATTTTAATTAAAATCAATCAGTAAAAGATGATTGTTTAAAATGACCTGATATTATATCCACACAATTTTAGTAGAAAAACTGTACATTGATTGATAGAGTTAAGATCTGAATGAGGATAATTCTTGTATCGTATAGGGTATGGTAGGGCACCCATTTTTGTGCAAACAATAACCGACTAGAAACTGTATTCACTTTTGATTTCACAATAGTCGCTCATGAGTGCCGTAAGTTCCCCACAAAACAATTGTTCTTTTTGAACAATCCAGGAAATGTATTCTGAAAAGCGTATTCTATGTAAATACTGGTATTAGATGGCATGGATGTGATTTTTATGCCCCCGTAATCGAAGATTCGGGGTCATATAGTTTCTGCCTTGATCGTCCGTCTGTCTGTCTGTCTGTTTGTCCGCAAAAACTTTTACTTTGCCCATAACTTTTGATTGGTGGGAGCTATAGCTTTCATATTTCACATGTGTATTCCTTTTGACAAGACCGTTCTTTACCATCATATTTGACATTGACCTTGGAGTTTGACCCACTTTTGTAAAAATTTTATGAGACTTTAACCTTGCCTATAACTTTTGAACAGTTGGTGCTTGGGCTTTCAAACTTAACATGTGTATTCCTTGTGACAAGATGTTCCTAAGGATACCAACAACTTTGACCTTTTGACCTTGGACTTTGACCAACTTTAATTTTGAAAAAAAAAAACTTTAACCTTGGCATAACCTTTGAACAGTTAGCGCTAAGGTTTTCATACTTCAAATGTGTATTCCTTGTGACAAGACTATCCTTGGATATCAACATCTTTGACCCTTTGACCTTGACCCTGGAGTTTGACCTACTTTTGAAAAAAATTAACTTTGGCCATAACTTTTGAACAGTTAGTGTTAGGGTTTTCGTACTTCTCGTGCATATTCCTTGTGACAAGACCTTCCTTTAGATACCAACAACTTTGACCTTATGACCTTGGAGTTTTCCCTACTGTTGAAAAAAAACTTTAACCTTGGCCATAACTTTTGAACAGTTTGTGCTAGGGCTTTCATACTTCACATGTGTATTCCTTGTGGCAAGACGTTCCTTAGGATACCAACAACTTTACCTTTTGACCTTGATCTTGGACTTTGACCAACTTTAATTTTGAAAAAAAAACTTTAACATTGGCCATAACCTTTGAACAGTTAGCTCTAAGGTTTTCATACTTCAAAACATACTTCAGAACAATTGGTGTTAGGGTTTTCATACTTCACATGTATATTCCTTGTGACAAGACCTTCCTTTGGATACCAACAATTTTGGCATTGACCTTGACTTTGGAGTTTGACCTTTTTTTTTTTTTTTTTTTTTAAATTTTTAACCTTGACCATTACATTTGAACGTTTGGTTCTAGGGCTTTCACATTTCAGGATCATGTGTATCTCACTTGTGAGACCTTCCGTTGGGCACCATTTTACCTTGACCTTGCCCTTTTACATACTTTGAAAAAACTTTAACCTTCACCATAACTTTTCAACGGTTGGTTCTAGGGCTTTCATATTTCACAGGTATATTTCTCGAGACCAGACTTTCTTTGGGTACCAACATTTTTAATCTCTTGACCTGGAGTTTGACTTGCATTTAAAAACTTTAACCTTTGCCATAAGCTGCCACACGGGGGCATCAGTGTTTCACAAACACATCTTGTTAAATCACATCTTGTACGTGGCCAATTTTTTTTTGTTTGTGCCATCGAATTGATTTTCTTGTTTTATATTTATTTTTTCTTAATCATTTTTGGGTATTAGACATTTTCATATTTTTAAATTCAGAACGTGGGAGTCTGATTCCCTGTTTGTATGTAAAATTGTTAACACTGATACCGTCATTTGAAATAATGACATTACTCATTTCTACGAAAGTGTTCTATAGTCATTTTAAATATACGTAGCAAAAGCAGCTTCGGTTAGCCTGATGAGTATAAGAAGACATAAATGTAAATATTTAACTTAAGAATGAATAACACAAACATCTTTTCTTCCAAAATATAAATATGTTTGCTTAAATCTCTCTCTCTCTCTCTCAAAGATGCTTTTAAAATGAATTCAAGGCCATTTTATCATGAGCGACAACCGAAGAAGTGAATGAAAGTCATTTAACAGGTGTTTGAGTTGAGGGAAATTGACATTTTGAAAGTTTGTCATTGTTGATCGGCCAAATTTGTATGAAATGAGACAAATTGACCATTTAAATACGAATATTATAGTGAAGGTCGTTTATGTGTTGATTTGCTTTCAAACTGGAATACATGTAGTTAGTTATTGAAAAGTTAAATTTGATGTATACTATTAGGTCATTGCTATATCACATTTCAAACAACCTTTTCTAATCAGCGGCAGAAACACAGCTGAAGAATTGATTTATCAACAGTTTCGTATAAAAATACAACAGATTATTTTGCTTTTTTCTACCTCACAAAACGTTTCCAAATAACACCCCCATGGAATTATCAAGTCCCTATCAAGTTAACCCAATATCAATGCATCAAATATGAAGTGTTGGAGTTGCGTGATTGTGCATTAGACATGTAACCGTGGTCCAAGATGATATCATAAATGTGAAAATTATAAGCTAAGCCTTTCCCTTGGCATATCAGAAACTGACGCCATGCTTTAAATCGAATTGCTGTTCTTGCTGAGACCTTGCCACAATGTCAAATTTATTTGCAAATATCTGCTTGATAGAAGTAGTGTTTACAAATTATGGTGAATAAACAGGGATATTTTTTCTTTATTTAGCCATTATCCATCATTAATCATCACTATTATTCTCTTGCTTAACTTTAAATTGAATTCAGAACAGAAACGAACAAGACCCCAACCAGAATCTTAAAATATGGAACGTTAGAGAAGGAACATCGAGTAGCCATAATCTACATTATGTTTCTAAGTCGTTGATTGAAATTAAAACATCGATTTATCCATTTTGAACTTAAAGAAAGTAAAAAAGAACACTTTTTTTCATTGTCTATATTTTTCTCATTTGTATTTTTACTCATAACTTGTTATTGTATAAACCGCACTTTGCGCAAACATTTTTAGCCCAGTGGACAACATTGTGCTCATTAATGATAATTTCATATCATATGGAGCTTTAATTCCAACCATGTACAAAAATGGCCACTTAATGATAAATTTATAGTCTCATAAAGCAAGTAGTCTAGAGCTTCCCATAAATGTTATGAATTTCAGATCAATTGATGTCAGTTTTACATTTATGGGTAAAATGGTGCTTAATATTAATAATAATGTAATTTAATCATATCTGCGCACGAAGATAGTTGTATTTATGTCATTAAATTTGGACAACATCTGCATCTACTGTGTAATTATATTGCCCCTCCCCTCTTTTTAACCATGCTCACTTTTAACAAAACGGTCAAAATTTTGAAGTAACAAACATAATATCTTACATTTGATTAAACTCTGATAGATCTTTAAATTGAAATCCCCAAAACTAGCCTTTTCCAAAGGGAAACTTTGATATATCTCCAAAAACTTCATAGAATTACTAATAAAAGCTGCTACCTAGCAGCTGCTAGATCTCGAGAACATATTCTTACATGTAAAAAAATTATGCTAAATTTTAGGGTACCGAGGACCATGTATAATTTGCATCAAGGGTTGTATTATAATGACTCTCTTGTGTTTTTCACCTCATGTCTTTGTTTCGTTTTGAGTTTGATTGCTTTCATCTAGTTGTAATATTAATTCCATTTCTCTCTCTTATAATATCCAATATACACTGTATTTCCTGAAAGGTTTATATTTCCAAGTTAAATTTCCCACCCTCTTATTCAAAGAGTATGCTTTGATGTCGAGACTATACACTTCAGAGTTTTAAGATAATTCCAAGGATGTAAGAATTCCAAGGAATGTACTATGCAGGATAGACCTGACAAAGTGTTAAAGGATCATTAAGTTAGATTTTCTTTGCCCTGGCTCTACACTTTCATAAACGAAGATGTAAAATTCATTTAGACTTTCAAATTTCATGTGACAAAATAGGCTTTAGAGCAACTTTTTTCCAAATTGAATGCAGAAAAATTTGGAACACGTTTCGAATGGAAGTAATTATTAAATATTTCTAGTCTTGTATACATGACAGACAAACACATATTACAATAATGAAACAATAGGAATTAAAGTTATAAATTAAAGATAAATGCGGCATATGAAATATATTAAATTTAAACATGAGCTAATACATAGAGAAAAAATTCTTTTACATTAAAAGCTCATTATGTAATAAAGAATAATCTTACCTTTTTAGTCTAAATCAGACAATGCCCAGCATTGCTTCGTTCAGCAATAGAGATCAAAAATGGTGCTAGAAGCACATTTGCGCAGTCCTTTATAATTCAATCGATCACTCAATGATTTTGCTAAAGAGCAACAAATGAAAGCAGAAAAGTTTAACTGCAGCTGTAAACGCAGTCGATATTTCAGTGTCATGTCGACTAAAATTATGAAATTTAAGGCCTGAGATTTGTCCCGGATGTTTTTGAGACCATGAGTAATCGTGATGGACAATCTGTGTTGTGAAATAAACAGAAGCATAATACATCGTTAATGATTGGATGCCATATTTATTGTCCAATGTACTCCAGACGTACCTCAGACACGGATGTTCAGAATATTCTTTTCGCACTCGGATTTTAAGTTATTCGCTCAAAATCCATACCTCATAATGTACATAAACTGTTTATACCAGCTTTTTCTCAATAAATATTAGGTTAATTGATAGCCAATAATTTAAGTATGTGTTCCATTTCTACATTAAATAGGTTAGACTACCAATGATGTTTGAATGATCAGCAAACAGGTTCGGAAAGCGGGTGTTCAGATTTAGTTGTTTCAGTGACAAATAAATAAATACATAAAAAAAAAAAATAAAATAAAAGACATGGAATTACGTTTGAAGTGAAAGATTAAAAAGAAGATGAAAAACAATAGTTTCTGGTATATATTTACCCGGGTAATGTAAAAGAAAATATACAAATCAAAGAGAGAGAGAGAAAGAGAGAGAAAAAGAGAGAGAGAATATGGTCTTTTCTATGAATTTATTTTATCATGATATTTGCATTATTCACCCTTTTCTCTGTGTCAGTTATATATGAAATATTGACTTTCATTGCAGCCGATTCCTTGGAGTTTAAAAGACAATAACTTTGCATACAGAAAAGCATTGGTTCGTCTTTTATTAGTGAATATGAGACCTTATTGAAATTTATAAATAGAATTTTTGAAATCATCGTCATCATAAACCTTATTACTTTTTTGAGGATATCGTTGCCGAAGACAATATGTACATGATTAATTTTGCAATTGACAAAAATATATGCAGAAAATCAAAAATATATGCAGTGAGGGTGGATGCATATTGTCGCCGACAACGAAAAAATGTAGCGTCATCTGCATGAATCATCAGATCACCAGATCGTCAAAACAACCAATCTCAATCGGTACCATAAAAATCTGCCAAGTTGAGCACAAGTTACAATGACTGTTAAGTGGAAAATTACAAAATCAAATCCAGTTATCAAAATCCTAATGTTGAAATCCAAAATCTATTAGCCTTTGGAAATTCACTTATAAATATTGAAATCACATTTTTGTTGGGTTTATAGTACCTCTGGTTGTCGGCCCCTTTCTTTACTTAAACTTATTTTACAGGTATCTCCCTTTGATGTAGTTCCCGCATCCGAAAGAAGCTGGAGTATAAACGTGCATCTATTTTATTGTTCCCCGCTTTCTCAAAAGCGAGGAGACATAAAATCTCAATTATCTGTCAGTCAGTCAGTCTGTCTGTCAGTCTGTCACAAAAACTTTAACCTTGGCCATAACTTTTGAATGAGAATAAAATGGGCTTTCATATATCACATATACAATACCTGTGACTAGACATTTCCTAATATACTATGATTTTTGACCTTGCGTCATTAACCTTGAAGTTTGACCTTCTTTTCAAAAATTATAACAAACTTTAAACCTTGGCAATAACATCTGAATGAGAAGAGATAGGGCTTTCATATTTCACATGTACATTACCTGTAAAAAGACCTTTCTAAACATACATACTATGACTTTTTACCCCATGACCTTGACGCTTCAGCTACTTTTTAAAAAAAATTAACTTTTGTTAGAACTTTCGAATGAGAAAAGAAAGGGCTTTCATATAAGACTTGTCTTTTACCTGTGACAAGACGTTTTCAAATATGCTATGATTTTTGACCCCGTGCCCTTAACTTTCATGTTTGACCTGGTTTTCAAAAATATTAACATTGGTGATAATCTTTGAATGAGAGATGATGGGGTGTTCATATTTGACAAGTGCCCTACCTGCATCAAAAACTTTCCGATTGTGATATGATATTTGACCCCAGAGCCTTGACCTAGAAGTCTGACCTAATTTTCAAAAATGAATTAACATTCATTTGATAATAAATTTTGAATGAGAGAAGATAGGGATTTCATATTTTTACAGGCACATTAACTATGACAACACTTTTTAGAAAGATATATGATTTTTGACTTCATGACCTTAACCTAAAATTTTGACTTACATGTACTATCAAAAATTTTGAATCAAGCCATAGTTTTTGCACCAGAAGAGATAAGGCGCTCCACTCGGCAAACCTCGGCCGAATCGTACCTCATCTAACCTCGTCTGTATCACGTTAACCTCCATTGAACCGGAGCTACTTTACACACAATATGGCTGCGCCCTATAATTACACGTGCACAATGTGCTGAATTCGATTCGTTAACAAACATGTGATTATGTAAAGATACTAAGTGCTTGTTTCTTGGTAAGTGTTATTCTTAGTGTTACCTAAATGCTTTTGAAAATTTTTATCGTAAGTCAGATGCATGTTTATAATCGTTCTCAAAGCGTTACGTTTTCCCTAAGCGGTAACAGGCAGTCTTATCACAAATGTTAAGCGGAGACGCATATCAAGTTTCCTCGTACAGCCGAGGTTTGATGAAGGTGACGGAATCAGCCGAGGTTTGCCGAGTGAAGGCTTTCATATTTTTTTTTTCACATGTGCATTACTTGTGACAAAATCGTTCGAGTTGTATGATGGTACTTGTCTTCATGACCTTGATCTTAAAGTTTGATGCAGCTTTGAGAAGCTTTAGTCTTTGCCATTACTGTTATTAATTTGCTAAGTTATGTTTTTTTGTATGATGCAAAGACAAAACAGGAAACCACAATCAAGACAGTTACAATATGCTATTTCTACCGTTTCACGCGAGCGACAGACTCAAGTGGATATTTTATTTTGTGTCTACCCTATAACCTTCAGTTAATGAGTGGTACATGTAGGCAATAACCTTTGTGACCATATGAGAAGGAGTAGTGCTGCTGTCACCAAGGTTTTGTTGCATTGATTGGTTCACTGAACTTGCAGGTGAAATGATTGTAACACTCAAACTTGATTCGAACAGCACTTATTTCCATTTTTTTGGAAAATGCAATCACATGGGTATATTTACACACAAGCATTGATGGCATTTGCTGTGTATTCAATGATTGATTGAACTGATTTGATGTTGCCTTTATGTAATTTGGATGATCGGTGCTTTGCGAGGTTGTACATTATACACTAACCACCGTTCACAAATTTACTCGTCCACATAAACCGTTGCACATTTGCTGTTCATTATAATGATGATTTTCTTGTATTCATGTGTTTGTGGTACATTTACAATTTAGAAAAAAAAAAAAAACCCGCAAAAGCATCCTCATATTGGGTCATCTTAGCTTTTTGATTTTTTGTTGCATTAGGGTGGCACTGTAGTACCGTCGGTATATCTCGTCCAGTTGCGTCAACATAGTATAAATGGCAATTATTTCATTGTATAACCTTTAATATCATTTACAGACACCAAAGATAACAGAATAATACAAAGTAATGATTTTATCAACATGTATGTCAAAAAAGAAAAGAAAACAAGTGAAAGGAAATACAAGAGGCGATAGCAATTACTATTCACGTAAAATGACGTGTTTTATAACAAACAAGCGTCCTCCTTCTGATTTCCTGCTGTCTGGAAATTTGTCATCCCATCATCTTGTTACATGTCACGTAAGTTCTTAACCTAACTCTGATGCTGTCCTATCGTAATAGAGCTAAGAACTAGTGCAGATGAGTGCATTTTGGTCAAAGTGAAAAGCAAATGCAAAGATGAATCAAAATTTACACATTAACGATAATTGCTACGTAAAAATAAATCTGTGACGTCACTTCTGACCATATGGTTCATCATTTTGCAGGAACAATGAGATCCCTCCACGATTCAACGTGCTTCATTTTTTGTGAAGTTCTGAGAAGCCGTATTCTTTGTCGTAACTTTTATTTATTCAAAAATTTATATCTCTTGTATGATGGACATATAAGACAGGGCACACAAGCAAGAAGTTACAATATGCCACAAATAAATGCATCCCGACTGCTAAGACACTGAAAGAGGGAGACCATATTTCTTTGAATTTGTTTTGTTTTTTTTCAGGAATACAGAGTGAAAAGCAATGAGATCCCTTGGCCACACAACATTCTTACTTTGTTTTAGAATAATCATGTTTTCTAACTGTTGAATGTACAAAGTAATTTGTCAAAAACAAAGTACTAATCATTAAGTATAGAATTTTTAGAATTTGTTAGAATTTTTATTGGAATTACTCAGTTGGTCGAGCATCGATCGGAAGGTCATGTGTTCGATTCATGGCCGCTACAGACCTAAGTCGACAAAAAATAGGTAGAAACTGTTCTTTCGCCAAGCGCTCGGAACTTTGAAGTGAAAGTTGCGGGTCCTTCGAATGAGACCTTAAAAATCAAGGCCTCGTGTCACAGTACGCTTTGGCATGATATAGAACCCTCTCTGCTCATTGGTCAAGAGTGTCGAGTAAAGTTCTCGTTTGGGACTTAAAACAACATAAAATTAATCAATCAATCAACTTCTATTTTTAAGTCTTATTAATCATGACACTCCTACAAAATGTATTCTCAATAACTCAAACGAGATTTACAGGATTTTATAACAATAATCTGGCTGATTTAAACTTATCTATCATTATACATATATTTCTTTATCATTCATCTTAGACCTTGCCTGAAACTCGTTTACTTTTGTTAACTCCAATATTGTGTACCGATGAAGTTATTTAGAAGCGTTATAATGGAGGCAGTTTTGTGAGGTGAAAAGATTTGATAGAATGGAATGCTTAAAATGAAAAGGAGCAGATTTTAATTTATTCATTTCTAAATACAAACCATTTTAACGGTCTTAAAAACCATTTTTACTAAAAAATTACCTTTTACCGTGTATTTACATTGACATGAAACGCTTTTATGTAACTTTTAAATCGAACATCCTTCATTTTTCTTAATAAAACTAAATTTTGTTGAATAAAATATAAAGCTATTCTAAATCTTAGTAGAATCCTGTGTACTGCACGAAAAATGTAAGATCTTTGGAAGTGTGTTCTGTACGTACTCTAAAGACTATTTTATCTGGAATCATCGTTTCCTCAAGTGAACTCGGTCACTTGGTCTCCTTCATCAACGTCATGATTAAACGTGTCCTATGAATGTCAAACAGTCATTAGAGGACGAGCTCTAACTATGCAGACAATGTTTGACCAGTAATCAATGCGCAACAGTTCAACACTCCCGCTAACGAATGGAAGCCGTTAACAGATCGTTAAGTGAACATGCCAACAGTAATCGGAAATCATCAGGTTTCTTGATAAATCATTGTGCAATCATGCTTCATGATTGCGTAATAATTCTTAATTATGGTGATTTTAATTACAAAAACGTGACGCTTTGAAGTTATATTTACTTTTTCACTCCCACAAAGAAATTTATTGCTAAACTTATTACGTAGTTAATTATACTTAAAGGGTGGACTGGGTATAATTGTGTATGGTGTCTGTGCTGACATTATCATGGCATTTACCAAATACAATGTATAAATATTTGAATAAAATACTGCTACATAAAGATGCCTGCATTTTTTAAAATATTTTCGACGTCCTTTGGAAGTAAGATGCCATAATTGTCTACATCATTGACATTCTCAAATACACTTTTGAACCTAAGTCAACAAGTAGCTGCAAGTAGCTTCAAACTGCCTCATTATGCTGTAACCATAATGCGTTAGTTTTATATTCGCTTATAACTCGTTCTGTCGCCCGCGTGGCGCAGTGGTTAGAGCGTTCGCTCTAGAGTCGCGGAGTAAGGAGTTGATCCTTACGTCGCGGGTTCGAATCCCACTGTGGGACGTGGAGACCGGTCCTTCGGATGAGACCGTATAAACCGATCAGGTCCCGTGTCGCAGCAGGTGCTGGCACGGAAAAGATCCCTCACTGCTCAATGGCCCTAAGTGCCGAGTACAGGTCAAAATTTGTAGCTCTCCACCGGCAAGTGGTGGCGTCTCCATATGAGTGAAAAATTCTCGAGAGGGACGTTAAACAATAAACAAACAAACAAAAATAACTCGTTCTTTCCCCCTAACAGTGAAATCAGAGCAGACTGTAATGTCTAGTTGATTGGTTGTCTGTTTGAATGTTTGTCCATCAGTCTTTCTTAGAGGTTTTTGAGGGGATTTTTAGACGTTTGCTGATATTGAGATGATTTATTCACAGGTACCTACTAGATGAGTTGAAAAATCAAATTTCCTCCATGTCGTCTCGCTCTGATGATTTTTGAAGGAATTGTTATGTTCATTCTTTTTTATGCCATTTTTTTATACCCCCCGCAAACGAAGTTTGGGGGGTATATAGGAATTACCTTGTCCGTCTGTCCGTCCGTCCGTCTGTCTGTCTGTCTGTGCAAACGTGTCCGGTCCATATCTTTCTTACAGAGGAACATTAGAATCTCATACTTCACATAAAGAATGTTCATGACCTGAGGGTGTGTCTTGAGCTTGACCCAAGGTCATTTGGGCAAGTTCAAGGTCACTGAAAGAAAAGATCATAATTCGAGTCCGGTCCATATCTTCTTATGAATAAACTTGGTGAGTTCCCATTTTACACAAGGATTGCTTATGACCTGAGGGTGTGATATGACTATGATCCAAGGTCATAGTGGCAGTTCAAGGTCACTGAAGGAAAAAGTTCATAATTCGTGTCCGGTCCATATCTTCTTATGCAAAAACTTGGAGAGTTCCGATTTTACACAAAGATTGCTTATGACCCGAGGGTGTGTCATGACTTTGACCGAAGATCATTTGGGCAAGTTCAAGGTCACTGAAAGAAAAACTTAATAATTCGTGTCCGGTCCATATCTTTCTTATGGATAAACTTGATGAGTTTCCATTTTACACAAAGCTTGCTTATGACCTGATGGTGTGTCATGACCTTGAACCAAGGTCATTTGGGCAAGTTCAAGGTCACTGACAGAAAAAGTTCATAATTCATGTCCGGTCTGTGTCTTTCTTATGGAGAATAATGTTGGGATGTTGGGAGTTTCCACTTCACTCAAAGATTGCTTATGAACTGAGGGTGTGTCATGATCTTGACCTAAAGTAACTGTAGAATAAATGGATAAATAATGCATCCATACTTTCCAACAGAGGAATACTTGAAAAATTGTTAGTTATTTTTTCAACGTAATAAAAAAATGTTATTATAAGTATTAATGTTTAATTAGGCTGCGCCTTAGTTTCAATCATTAAAAAAAATTAATGAGCAATTACGAGTAAATTTTCACTCTAAATGTTTAACCAAATTGTGAACACTTCTTACATCCGCCAAATACTAGTATTAGTGACTTGGCACCTTCTCTGAAAACCCTGCGGGGGTATTTATCCCTTTTGGACAGTTCTAGTTTAATATTACAAATTACGGAAATGTTTTTGAGTTCATTATGGTTGATGAATGCGGATTAATACATCTAATCTCAAAAGTAGTTTAACAGTACCATTTATTAGTGTGTTCATTTGCCTGTATTACACAACAGGAATAAGATTGCTTTAAATCTTTTACCATCTTGACTGGTTTTTGAGACTTACACTTGAAGAGGGTTATAAATATAGCAGAAGATTTTCGTATGTGAGTCTACACATAAGATGAATTACAAATTAGAGCTGCATATAATTTTGCGTCGGTACACGATATTGTACGGTAATTTGACTCATCTTCTTCTAAACATATCCGTTAATGATTTTTTTTTCTGCCTTAATTTGTAGATCTTGAATACACATGCCGGTATGGGAACCCAGAATCACTTTTGCAATGCTCTCAAAAAGTTTGTCTTATTGTGTAAAATTTATTGCAGCCCGGAGGACCGGGCTGCTCTATACATATAAGTTTAAGTGTTGGTATATGGGGATTGAGGTGGGAGAAGTTATTCAGAATTAAAGGTTTTCTAAACATTAAAAAGATTGTTAATCAGAATGTTCTTTCCCTTTATAAATTACGAGATACACAATATATTTACTTCCATAAAGTGAATCTGTAAAAATATATATGTTTTTCATATTTAATATATAAAGTTGCTTATCATTTACTATCGAAAAAACGACAGGTCCCTTTTTTTAGAACATCGAATTTTACTTATCGCATAAAAACGTAAAAAAGTACTTTACACAGTTTGTGTTTTATATTCTTTAAGTGAACGACATTTTTGAAAATAGGTGATGCATGTGTCTGGTTTCAAATTATATTTTATGCAGCCAACAATTACTTGAGGAATTGATAAAGTTTAAAAGGGTATCGTTTTTGTTCGATTTTCATCCGACTATAAGTTTTCAAAATATTCTCGACTATCGTCTCCATCATTTAGACGCATGCCTTTTTCACACATATCGAAGCGGTGTGATGATAAGGACTCATTTCCATTGTTTACTTTATTTATTTCCCGGGCGACAATTGATGGTTAATGTTTTCTTGTTATAGATTTACAGACCTTTTTATTTTCCGTACGTATATCCTAGTTTTTTAAAAAAAAAACATTAACTTTATAAAGTTGGTAAATTTTAGGAGGACCTTTATAATTTTAATTATGTACACTCAATACTTTTACATGGAAGTACGTCCCAGATATTGCGCATCTTCAATTTCAGTTTCGTTAACTTTGGTATATTGGTATATACTTTTATATATTCTTAGTATACTCTACATCTGAAACCTGCAGATAGTCAAGAAATATGTCCTTCAATCCTCACAAAAAATACACAGAATATTCAATTTTTTGTGGTTGAATATGGAATTTATTTCACGAGTTGAACAGGATTTTTTGATACTTTCACGAGTGCGACAAATTTTCTGTTAATTATATTTTCTATGATTATCCATTGCCTCAGTGTTTTATTATTTCTGTTTTTTATATTTTCTTTGATTTTCCTTTTGCTCCGTCTTTTCTTGACGGTGCCTTAGACTGTGACGTCATAGTTGAACGGTTGGGACGTCGTAGTTTAGCAGTTGTGAAATTGAAAACATTGTAACATGCATTGTAGCAACATATCTGAGAAGAAATTGGCAGCTTTAGTCTCTACAAAGATAGTTAAGCTACTACATCTTATTACAGGCCGGAAATTAATTTATTTACTTGCTTTGATATCCTTTCACACTGTGACAGAATATCATTTTGGTATCCTTTCCCAGTGTGAGAGAATATTACTTTACTCAATAAAACAAATCACATTATTTCTTCTGTTGAAAATGTAATGAAAGGTTTGTACTTCAACTTTGTAGATCGAAGACATGCATAAATAAGGGTATTCTTTTATAGAACAAGGTTCACCTATGGCATTTTTGGCCCCGTGAATTTCTGAAAAAGTGAAACTGCTTAGATTTAGTTAAAAATGCATTAAATATTACTTAAACCATTGATAACTTCGTATCTATAGGAAATGAAGTAATTTTCTGGCTAGTCAATGCATTATGACGTCATATATTACGTCATTTTTCACATATTACGAAAACTCTACTATTTCGTATAGTGCGCAACCTCTGATCTAAAATATGCAATTATTAAATGACAAAACTCTTTCTGAGGACTACAAAACATTTCTTATTTTTGGGATCAAGGAGTGTGCTCATATTATTTTTCTTGGCTGAAAGTCCTCAAATTAACCTGATTTCTGTAAAATTCAAAAACATTGCAACTTAATAAAGCCTGTTTTCCAATACCTAGATTTTCAGGAATTTTTAAAAATAGAAATGTTTGAAATGGAACACAGTAAATAAGTATATCTACAGTGCCATTTTAAGCACAAAGTGAACCTATATGTAGCTCTTACGTTTCAAACTTAAAAAAAGGTTTGGGATTTTATATTTAAAGTTATTGGTTGAATGCTTCTTTATATAAAAGAAAGTTGTCATAATTAATTTGTTCATAAATTTCAAAAGTAATCTTTATTTAAATGATGAATCTATTTGGAATATTTTAAAGATAAAATTATAAGTATTTTGAACTTTATACGACTTCATTAATTTTAATTTCAGTTATTTTTGTCCTATTGCATTGCCTTTTTTTCTGTGATAGTGAGCATTCCTCTGCAACTTCTGAACGGAATAAAATGTATTTCAATAAAAGATACACCGAATTCAAGAGCAAGTGTTTATGCTTCATCTCAATTCTACATAACAAACAAGATCTGGCAGGGAAAATCATCAGGATCCCATAATTTACGCTTTTTTACATTTTACAATATCATAATTTTATTGTTAATTAAAAATCTATTGTAAAAATCTTTTTAAAGCAACTTAATCTAAACATTGAGAGGAAATTGAATGTTTGCTAAGAATTCGAAGCTTTACAGTGCGTAATAATGGAATTAAATTAAAAAAAAACTACTACGTAATAAGAGAAAATTATAGAGAGAGAGAGAGAGAGAGAGAGAACTTGGGAAATTGATATCTCCATTTTGTTCTTTCCAATCTCATTGATTATACTTATGAAATCTTTTTGAAAGGTTGAAGCTAACTTTGATTTAATGAATTCGTTCCATGATTTTCACGTCTTTATTATTTATACATTTTATTCCAGATTCCAGGATCATTTCTCTGAATACTAAGACAATATTAATGTGGATCGCTGTTTATGCTTCATTTTAATGGTATAGGGTGAGAGACAACATTGCAAATATGAAATCCATATTGTTTGCTCAAGCCCTCCCCATTTTTTTTAAGTGTCAGGTCATCAGTGAGTAACGACCATGCTTCCCCTCTCACTGATGAGAGTTACATGTATAACTTAGTAAGAATTAACTAGTATACTCAGTAATATTGTTTCCTTTTTTTGTTAAATATATTATTTCAAACAAGGAATCATTGCTTCAGATTGAAAGATTAAAGCATTTGTTAAAATAATACCCTTTGTAAGATAGATATCAAAGAAATTGGAGGGGACAGCAAATTCACTTTAAATTTTTAAAATTTTTAGTCCTTAGTAATTTTCCATTATATGTTCCTATTGAATGTCTGCTACAAAGCGTCTAAAAAACTCTTTGTTCAAGACATTCTTATCAAAAATGTTTTAAATAAAGAAAATACCATCAAATATAGGCTTAAGCCTTACCAAAGTTAAAAAAAAACCCTTTGTTTGCGATAACTAGCTTACACTTATATGTAATAGACAAGCTGCACAAATGTTTGAAGGACACTTTGAGAGCAAAGGGTTGTCTATCTTTGAGTTCTATTGCTTAAAGAAAAAAAGTGAAAAATGAAAAGTTGATTCCAATTAAATAAAAGATAAAATGTTTATCTTTATTTGAATTTCCATTACTTATCGAAAAAGACTGTTTTGAGAGTCATGTAATCACGTAATATGAGTGTGATATATATCTTCTACTCGCCAGTAAAAAAAAATTATGCAAACTTTTGAATTTTGATTTAAAATCCAACATTGTATCTCTCCATTAGATTAGCGAGCCGATTGGATAAAGAATTCAAGAGTAATGGTTCTCATCGATTTTGGGACAGTTCTAAGTGGGTTTTTTTTTTTTTTTTTTTTTTTTTTTTTTTTTTTTTTTTATGAAAACAGAATGATGCATTCATTTTGATCGACAGCTGAAAGAAAAGTTTTGCATTTGTCAGTATTTTTCAGCGCGCTAATCAAACGTATTTCGATCACTATTTTAAAGGTTATTTACAAAGCTGTCAAGGACTGGAAAAACCATCAGCTGACTGGGTTTATTAAACTGAACAGGGGAAGGATGATATATGTGTCTGAGAAATTAGAGTAGGAGAATAACAAGTTAAACTTTGAGGAAAATATGATTGATAACTCTTATTTCCCGTGGTGAGAAAACGATAACCGTGAGAAGTGCTGAGTTTACTGTTTTATGACAACGGTTATGAGTTTACAGTTTAATGATAAAGATTATGAGCTAGTTTGCTGTTTAATGACAAAGGTTATGAATACCGGTGAATTGAAACAATATAATTTTAAGCTATGGCCATAATGACAATTAGTAGATTTCACACAATGCAGTTAAATGTAAAACTGAAAGCATGGAACATGACTGATAAAAAAGAAATTTGTAAGTTGAAGTCGCTTGGCCCGATTGTTATGGTAAACAATGGTTACTTGGTATTTTCATACACATAGAATTACGTATTATATGCATACATGTACATTTATTGTGTAAGAAAAAAATATGAGCCTCAATAGGACAAAGCGACTTTAATCTACAATAGGGTTAAGAATGTGGATGGGACAATCTGTATATTCATGTTAGATAAACGTACAATATTTAAAAATAAATAAATAGAAATAAAAAAATAAATAATAAATAAATAAATAGTAAATAAATAAATAAAAATTCTAAAAGAAATTATAAGCTTAAGATTAAATACAAGTAAGTAGTTATTTAGAGAAAAATCATCATTTGACTTAGTTACACTAAAGGCACTTATTTTAGACTTATGAAGGTTCTTAAAAATACCAGTCCTACTTTTGAACCTACGTACGTCGGATATCAACCGGTAGGACACTTGTTCACACCAGTTCATTAGAGTGTCACACACACTCCACTGGACCAAGGAAAATTTATGATACATGTGAATTTTCTAATTATTATAGACTGCTTTTACGTTCAATTTTTCTAAACCACATGCAATCAGTAAGTTACCGACTATTTTACCTGATAAATGTGTCATGTTGTAAATTTTGAATTTACCGATTGGCAGTAAATACAAAATTTACAACATGGCAACTTTTACTGTCATCCGGTAAATTTAAAATTTACAACATTGACAAATGGAAAGAAGAATAAAATTACATGTACTGGTTCTATTCCTTTGAATATCTGTATGGTTTTGAGTTGAATCTTAACTTATCATAATGTATATGTTTAAATTTAAAAATAAACTTTTCGTGTTGCATTAATAACCATGTAGGTAAGTGATACATATCAGATTTGAAAGTGTGTCAAAATTAAAATGTTTTACTTTTACAAGGCACAAACATTTCGTTGAGAAATGTGTTCTCAGAAATTATTGAGAATGTTTTCATGATTCATTTATCTAAAATGTTGGATAAATATCAAATAATATAATTCGTTGACATTATTTTATTTAATGACAATATCCATTACTTTCTAATGATAAATGAAGTTTACATGAATAGTCTCCCACTTACGTAATTTACTTCCTGTAGTTTGCTATTGAAAATAGAAAACCCATTTATTAAGTTATGTATAAGTTATTTAAGTTATGTATAAGTTATTTAAGTTATGTATAAGTAAGGGATTGATAAATCTCGTGAATTTCTAAAACACCGAGGTATTTGGTTGTGTACTCTGTTTTGTGTATTGTGTGGTACAAAATATTAAAAAATGAAGAGGAAATCAGGAAAGGAAAAGAGCTTAAAGGCCTGGTAAATTAAGATTAACAGATTAAAGAATTTCTGGATATTTGCTCAGTAAGGACAACACTAAGGATAGAAAGATGGGGTTTCATTCCTAGCTCAACCAGCTCTTTCCCTCTGCCGAATTCCTTTCCCATGTGAATCAATAGAAGACAGTAGAATACTCAGTGCTTCAGTATCACTGGTTTTGCAATTCTTTGATAATAAACATGTACAATGGGCCTTTTTCCCAAAAGCACTCAAGTTGATCATTAGCAATCGACCAGAAGTATGAACAAAAAACAGTGTTATTCACGAAAACTGCACATAGAATAAGAAAGTAAAAAGTATTATCATTCGATATAGAACTGATTTCAAAAAATAAATATTTTAAAAATATTTTTGAAAAGAAATTTCACGAAAAAATTCTAAATAATTTCTGAAAACATTATATATATAGATGAATTATTTAGCCTGGTAATATAGATAAAAATAATATAGATAATCCTTTTCCTGCAAACTGGAGTGGTGGCCTTGTTGGGCTTCATATCCCCCGTCTAAAGGATGATTGAATTTTTATTTTTTGGTTTCACTTTTTTGTATAAGTATTTTGGTATCTGTATTTTCTTTCAAGAAGTATATTGAACACCAACCATTGAAGACTTGTCATGCCAACACCCGTACTTCTAAATAAATCATTTTTGAAGAATTTTAGGCAATACAGGATATGCATAAAACTGTCATCTGCTTGACTGGACACCTCAATATATCTTGTAAAGGTAAATGCAATAATCACTGCACAAACGGTTGTCATACTTGCCCCAGTTCTGGTTTATCAGATTTGGTCATTTTGTATCAAAACAATGTCATACTGTACAAAATGAAACTGAAATATGTCCTATAAAGGATTTTTATCAGAGTAAGTTTGGGTTGACCAACATATTCTTGGTTTTTTTTCTTAATTCAGCTCTCCAGATAGATGATGGTTAGTTACAAAAAGACCCACTGCCTTAAAAAGAGGAAAATCACTTTTCTGATGATCAAAATTTACCATACAAAACCTTTGATCGACAGAGATTTTATTGTTTTTACAATGATTTATTCTAACATAAAAACACAAATTTATCTCTTTGTAACCACTTCTGAAGGATGGACTTCGCCATTCCATCATTTTAGAGCTTGAGTGATATACAAACAATTAGGGCTTTTTCAAAAATATTTACCCTCTTTAGCAAAAATCTTAAACAGTAAACTGACCAACATCTATCAGGCCGAATTATTCTTGAGCATTTCTTGGCTTCGTATTTTTTTCTTCAGCTTTTTTTTTTTTACCGATATTTGCCCAACCATAGATATGAAAGACAGCTTGTATCAGACGCTCGGCTGTCTCCGTAAACTCTGACTCTGCTGGTCGAAGTTTACGGAGACAGCTGAAAAGATTGTAAAACATGGATTTCAACAACATATTTGGAGAAACTTTAACAGTTCTAGTCTCTGTCAGGATGGTATCTTATAATAGGCCAGAGTGTATTTTTTACAACTGTTACATTCTTCGCGAAGAAAAGGAACATCGAGAGTTTTGCCGCACTTCTGATATCCTCTCACACTGTGACAGAATATCACTTTGGTATTCTTTTACACTGTGACAGAATATATCTTTTATTCAATAAATAAATACAGTATTATACTGTTGAAAATGTAATAAATCTTTAAATTAAAATATAAACTTTCAATATTTACGTTTTATCGAACAGTTCTCTCTATTCTTATTTTTAAATTAAAAAGGTAACTGATTTCATTTCAGAATATTTTGCGTTTCCGTCATAATCAGATCTTTAAGTTGTGTCTTTAAGTATGTTTTCAGATCTTTAAGAAATATGATTAAAATAAAAATAGTATAAATTGTCATTTTCCTCCGAACTAGAGTACACTGTGTAGAAACGGACTTGGGTAAAGTGCGTTTCCCTAGTCCAAGATGGCGACAGGCAAGTACGCTTCGATTATTTTGCACTCAGTCTACACATTATACGGGCTTACATTATGTAATGGATCGTTTTAGTTTAATTATTTTAAATAAAAGTACAAAGCTATTGCAAAAAATTTGCAACGCACTCTGCCAGTGAAATCATAATTCATTTCACCAAAAACTATGTACATTTTGTAATAGAAAATTCGATTTAAACAATACAAATTATGAGCAGAGCAAACATGGGCCTCTGAAAAGTGAAAACAGAGGTGGGATAAGGTGTCATGGAGGAATGAAATACTCTGTCTTCCGGTAAAACCTGCCGTGTACTCTTTGTCATGATCAGGTAAATGAAAAAATAGCCTAACAATTCATATGAAAAAAGTCAGTAAACATTCGATTTAACGATAGATTGTGTTAATTTTGCAAGCAAGGATATTGTATCAAATATGGAATTTGCGAAATGTCGACTTTAAACAAGATGGTTGATATCTGTATCATCAACTTACGTGTATACTCTCTCTCTCTATTACTTTTTTGTATTTAGATTTGCATATTATATAGAAGTTGTTATTTTACTAGCACTTTTACGCCTTATTCTAAACTGAGAAAAACGGGCAAAATAAACTTTGCTGTTCCTGTTGAGAAAACTTTGGTAAACAAAAGCATTTGTCCAGGGTAAGATAAATGCAGATTAGACTGAGCTTAGATTCAGAAAACTTGTGCAAGTTTTTCATAAAATTGCACTTAAGTACTTAAAATATTCTTAACTCAGAAAAAAAAAAATTGGTATTCAAGCATTCAATAAATTATTCTTAGAAAATCAGAACACTTAAGTTCAATCTTTCAGCAACGCATAGAAAGTCTTTCCGAACAGAAAGTGTGCTCTTTTGTGATGGAGGTGTTTAGTTCAACTACTGTATTACATCATATTTCTCAAAATCATTTTCTAAATACATACTGAAAGGGCTATGTCCTCATCATTGCACATTTGTCAATACATCTGTATGTTTCGTTGTGTTTACAGATTTATGAGATTTATCAATGTTTGACATCTTCACAATTTACATTATTATACTTTAAAACAACATCCGACACTTGTTTTCATGTTTGCGACCTAGTGTAAAAAAAAGTCTCTAGCTGTGACCTCCAGATTAACAATTAGATATATTAATGATGTTCTGTCAATAAACATTCAAACATTGATTTGTTATGTCCCATTAAACTCAATAAAAGACACCACATATTTTGACACATTACATATTTGGATGCTTTACTCAAAAAAGACATTGATGGTAAACTAAAACGAAAGCTTAAAAGTTTATGATAGACGTGACGTCTCTTCTTTCATCAACTTCCCTTATTTATGTACATGTAGCAATATATAATTTTTCCTGCATGTAGGTTAATTTCATCAGTGGATTCGATGAGCAAAAAGCATGTTTTCGTACGAATAATATCTAAAACGAGGCAGACTGCTGACGAATAAGTTGATGACACAATGGTATCAACAATTTCGTTTACAAGCTAACATTTCACAAATTCTGCGGTCAATGCAATGATCTTGTTAGCAAATATATTATGTTGACTGATGTCTTTCATATGCATTGTTAGTTCATTATTTTCTTACTGAATTGTGAACACATTTTTCATTTATCCGATTACAACGAAGGATACATGGCGGATGTGACCAATAGAAAGATACTAACTGCCCATGGCTCCTGATCTCTTCTCTGATGTTTTCCGAGGTCCTTGTTTGCTCAGTTCACAATTTGTATTGTTTCATTGGACTTTGAGCATGAATATTGTTTGTTATTTTCGCATTTCAGTTTATAAAAGTTTATTTCAATTATCTGTAACGTTTATTTAACTCTGTCAACATTTCGTCATTGTCGAGTACAAACAAATGCAAATTAGACATACGAGTCATTTTCCATGATTTCGCCCAAAGTGCGGATTAAAGGATGCAACGTAGATTTAGATTCATACAGGAAACAATACTTAAAGTTAAATCAAATAAATTAATTACATCATTTATACATGCATATCTATTTAACAATAAAATAATACATGTGCATGAAACGAAAAATATAACGTTCATAATAAAAGTAATATTTTGTATGAATATTGTGGTTATTAAAAAATTAGCAACCGGTATAATATCTTGTGAAAGCAACAGTTCTTGAACGTTCGAGAAAGCCTTTCCCAACTATATTAATTGTATAAAACATCTGAAAAATCAAAATCGTGCAATATCAGTTTGGAGAATAAATAACTTTACCCTAGTCTCAAATAAACTTTACCCTAATCGTAAATAAATAGTACAGAAACTTTACCCTAATCTGCAGCAAAACCTTGACGCGCATTTCTTTTTAAGGAAGCTCTAAACACTAACAAAAAGTGCTTTTTGCACTTGGAGAAAAATATGTCATATAAGGGTATGCATATTGAAACTATTTAGTTTATTTTCAACATAGGGTACCTGCCTTATTTCCGCAGGAAAAATGTTGAAGGACAATGGACAATTCATGAACAGAAATCATGGTTGTTTACATACACTGGGAAAATAAATGGAAACATGAATTCAGTTTCTTATACTTGATCGAATATAATGCTGAGAATATTTTAATCTATTACAAATTGTGTAATAAACTGTAAATAACTATTTTTCTGTCTTATTTCTAAGGACAGATCACTCTAACTGCACAAAACTACCCTTCAAGTAGAACTCTTTTATAGTGTGCAGTGTTTAGAGCTTCCTTAATTACGCTAAATTTGAATACAATCTCCATGCAAGCATGTAAAACTGAAGCTGCCCGACAGATTTGTGCAAAATAAAGTAAAACTTTAAGCTAGAAATCACCAATATTTGTACGAGAAATTTTGCAGCGTTTTTGCATATCGCCATCTTGAACTAGGGTAACGCACTTTACCCTAGTCAGTTTCTACACAGTGGAGTGGTAGCCTCTCTAATTTGGGTTTCATTTTCACCCGTCCACAGGACAATTGAAGTTTTTGAAAATTGAACTTAGAGATCTTTTTGAAGAAATTGTAAATTAATCTTAAATCATACTTGATTACATAAACAATTGCTAATTGCAATATACAAAAGATTTGCAAAAACTAGGGGAAAAGTGAGAAGTCGTGAAACATTTTATACATCAGACTGTGTGTCGGACATGAATGCTGTATTTTTGTTTGTCTTTGCAATCTAATAATGCATATCCCTAATTAATTAGCATCTCCTATGATGCAGTTTTAAGTCGCTATATAATCTTTTAAAATGTTATTTAAGTATTTCAAATTTTTACTTTTTCGTTGAAAACAAAAAGAAGTTCAACAATATTTTTACTCTCATGCATATAGTAAATATTCTTTAGGGGTTTGATATCCTTGATATGTCAAAATAATTATTTAAAAATGTGAAAAACAGAAAGTAAGAATTACATTTGTTTGTCAGATATTTTACATGACTTGTGTGCTTCTACATGTAAATTCAAATTCCCTGCAAAAGTTCACCATATTTTGTTGACTTTTAGGTAGTTAAAGATAAGCATAAAGCAAAAACCTTCAACTACCTGTGGTTTGACACGCTCAATCTCGTAGAAGAAAATACATTAATCACTCTGCACATACGGTTGTCATAATATGACCTGATTTGTCTGATGCGGTCATTTTGTATTCATAAGATGTCATACTTTACACATACAAACTGCAATATGTCCTGCAATAGTTATCTCTTATTATAGCATGTTTGTGGTTGAACAACATTAAATTGATGGTTATGAAGTTTTTAAATCCAGCTGTCCCATTAAATGGTGGTTAAAACGAACAGCTGACATTGTTTAATGAGCCTAGTGGAATTAGCTTTTACATTGTTTTTTTCTCATTTATATCAATTAAATAATTAATGTAGCATTTTTCTTTTACTTAATACACTGTATGAGGTAGTAGACTGAATTAACAATGGAATGGACATCAAACTATGTCTTTGATATCTTCAAAAAATCAAAGCATGGAAAAAAAGTATGAGTGTTTTTTATGTAATTGTAATTTTGGAAGACAAACTTTTCAGCAGAATTTTGGAAATTAATCAAAGAAATAAAATTTAAAAGAAACAATTTCGAAATATAATATAGCACTTATAGCTCACCTTAGCTGAAAGCTGAAGTTAGCTTTTCTGATCACCCGTTGCTGGGCATCCATCTACTAGTCCGTCCCGTCTGTAAACTTTACACATTTTTGATTTCTTCTCGAGAACCATAAGGCCAATTTTTACCAAACTTGGCACAAAGCATTGTTAGGTAAAGGGGATTCAAAATTAAATGAAGGTTTAAGTTCCCTTTCAAGGGGAAATAAAAAAGGCAGTAGTAGAATGCTTTCATTAAAAACATTCTCAAGAACCACTAGGCCAGAAAAGATGAAATTTATATGTAATGTTTTTAACATATGTAGATTCTAATTTATTAAAATCATGACCCCCGGGGAAAGGGTATTAGGGAAAGGGTTGGTATTCATCAAGACCAGCCATGAAAATCTTTCATTTTGCTCTAAAAATTTTCATATCAATACATGATTAATCACTCATTGAAGTATATACATACGATCCGATTCATGAGCACAATGGAAATCAGCATCGATCAATTTGATAAAAAAAAATGTTAATATTACTATCGCTTCGATACCAACTCATTCTGCTTAAAACTTAACCTAAGTTTCTGTATATTATTTTCTAGAAAAGGACTGAATTCAATAACTACTGAAACTTCGATTTTACCATCATTGTACGCTTATATTCACTGAGCATGAAATTCTATCTTATAAAAAAAGAAAAGTTACCTCATTGATAATCAACATTTATAATCTTAATTAAAGAAACATACATTTTTGTATTTCTTGGAAACTACATAAAAACACGTAATTATCTCTTGAGATTCACGTCTAGAGCATTCTTGAAGTCTGAAGAAAAGACACATTCGATTTTATGCTATTTCTCAAAGTTTCAAGATCTTAGTCGGCAGAGATTTCCTTACCAAAATAATGTTATAAAATACTGTAGTTTGTCATAGTTAACCAAAGTTTACTAAAGCATCATATCTTTTAGTAAATCAATGTCTTTGATAAGATTTTAATATAATAAATCAAAATATTTTTACTATTAATTCAGTATGTTATATTTCCTTTAGACGAAATGTGAAGATAATGAAGAGGAATCATGCTCAAAGTCTAATCAAACAATACAAATTGAGCAGAGCAAACATGGACCTGTGAAAACAGAGGTTGGATCATGTGGGATGGAGGAGTGAGCATCCCCTTGTCAACCGGTCACACCCACCGTATGCTCTTTGACATGATTGGATAAACGGATAAACCCGTAGACAATTCAATTCAATGTGAAAATAATGGCTTCACAATTTATATGAAAGACACAAGTCAACATTCGACTTAACGATAGATTGTATTTGCAAACAAGGTGATTGTATCGACCATACATAGAATTTGCGAATTTAAAAACAGATCATACATAGAACATACTCTTGCGTATCGAATCAACTGTGTCACATAAAGCCCATATGCAGGTGATAATGGTATATTGCTACATAAATAAGAACCATAACTTATAAAGACTAGAAGCACATTCTCACATAAAGATTATTCATGACCAGAGAGTATGTTATGTTATGACATTGATATAAGGTCATTTGGACAAGTTCATGGTCGACGGCAGAGAAAAAGTAAAAATCGCTTACGGTCTATTTCTTTCTAATGGAGAAACATTTTAAATTAAGGACATTGGCAAGTCAAGGTTTTCCGGAGAAAAAAGGTTTAATACATGGGTTTTTTCGCTTATAAAATAGTGATTGAGAGTGATCTCCCGTGTAGAATTCTCTAAGCGGTGAAAACCAATAAAGCGTATGTCACAGAGGTAAACATAATGATAAGCCCGTGTACCTCCTTCAACGGGTAGAATCATCTATACAGCAAGAAAGAA
This sequence comes from Saccostrea echinata, assembly GCF_033153115.1. Taxonomy (NCBI): domain Eukaryota; kingdom Metazoa; phylum Mollusca; class Bivalvia; order Ostreida; family Ostreidae; genus Saccostrea; species Saccostrea echinata. Next base: position 9,952,639 of record NW_026889765.1, on the reverse strand, counting down.
AAGCTGTAATGGCTTTGTTGTACATTGTATTCAGGGACAAAGAGCCAACAGGTCATTATTTACCATAGTTATGCTCAGTTTGCTGGAAAGGGCAAAGATGTGACATATGCTGAAAGGTAGGTCGACCATGCCGACTGAGAACAGTTCTTAGGTCATGTGAAGGAATCGGCATTTAGTAACTACGAATAAAAGTTAAAAATAAATCCATGACAATATTTTCATGACAATGTGTTTCAATTCAGTCAATTACATGATAAAACAATCAACCAGTCTATTGACCAATTTTAGCTGTTAAGGGACGCAACTCAAAAATAATGATCGGTGCCGGTATATCCATGTCTTGTTTCTAAGTATACATTTTTAGCCAAAATATCTAGAAGTCATAGGAAATGAAGATACAATAATGTATATAATACAAAAGCTGTATGAAATAAATGGGTTTTGAAGAAATATTATGGTGAAAAATTATGTAGGTCCCTTTTATCAACATTTTACATAGGAAATGCATTAAGAATTGTGAAAACACGAATTTGACAAAATCTAAAAAAGAATGATGGATTGGTAGGTAAAACGATCCAGAATATAGCCTGTTTAGTACATTTAAACCTACTCAAAAGTTCTTGAAAAATTCTATACAATAACCAGGAACCTTGCCAATGTCCTTAATACTTCACACAAAGATTGCATATGACACGAGAATGTGTCATGATCTTGACCCAATGTCACTTTGTCAAGTTAAAGTTCACTTTATAGGCAATAAAAATCTTGTCCTGGCCATATCAACATTTAGCTTTCGTACTTGAAAAAAATATTACATGTTGTTTAAAGTTGTGTCAGGACATTGACCCAAGGTCATTTGGTCAAGTTAAAAGTTTTCTATATCACGCAGCTCCAACGGAAGACCTCTCGTTGCTTTGTAACGAGCTCTGCTCTGTTTTTTTTTTTAAATTACGATTGGAACAAGAATAATTTGATGCCTTATGATGCCAAGTGATTACTAATGGGTTACAGGGAACAGGGCAATGTACAATGGCAAGTATTAATAATTGTGTTCTTTAAAGAAAAATTGCCCATTTGTGACCTGTTTTTTTTTAAAATATTTTTATTAGGCGGTATTGATGAAAAAAAAGTTTCTTGCTTTGGCCTTCAGTGCGACATTTATTTATATCGACGACGTTTTATCAAATACCAAAAGATGTATTCATTATCATTCATACAAACAGAGAACAGGATTTAAAAGACACTACAGAGTCTAACACGTCTGTTTTATATTTATAAGTTTTACTAGACGAATTCTCTGATGGCAAAAAGCACCTTAACTTGATAATGACCACATTGATTTCAATTTTCAATCGTCAATATCCATTATTTATCGAGCAATATACCATTGTCAGTTGCAGATGATGTTTTCGTCTTCGAGTTGATTCGATACGCAAGAAAATATTCTGCTTACGCACAGATTCTAAGCCAAGGCAGACTTTTGACAATACGATTCATTTCAATAACTTTTTTCCCTTTTCGCTCTACATTGAATTGTACACTCCCATCGACATTAAGCATTGGTCAACCTTTCAAACCTGATTGGTTTAGGGGCGGAGTCAAATCAAAGACACAGAATACAGGTAGTTATAAGTAGATTTGAATTTGTACTATTTTCAAAGCTACAGTCTCTGACATTAGAAGTCTACCTCAACGACTAAATGTACCTCTATTTTGGTGAGAGCGTGTAGTGTCAATTAAATCTAAAACGTGGAAACCTATATTTAGATTTCTTGGTAAATGCTATAAATAGACGATATGGAGATTAGGCGTCCAAATTCAGATAAATTATGACAATCATGAATTTCCTTGTTGCAAACAAAAACCAATGTTTTAAAGTGCTTGATATGCAAAAAGAGAAAACTCGTGTCAAAAACTGACGGTAAGCATAGAAAATTACTTCTTTGTAGGTCAAAAAAAATTTAACGAATATATTACTTAAATTCAAATTGCAGCAGTAAAATGTGTAAAAATACTATTTTGAAAAGCAGTTTGCAGATTACTGCTAATTAAATGAAAATTGTATACCTCATTGTCACAAAAAGTACTGTAAAATACATTACAAAATTCTATTGCAATGAAACCCTATAGCTTTTCGTGCTTTACACGTTCAAATTTTATAATTCTTTGTTGAAAATATATTTCTTTGTAAGAAAAATGTGTATTTTCTGTTTTCTACAAATGCAAAAACTTAAAAATCCCAGTATAGTCTAAAGAATTTAAAGTTTCCATTTTCTGTGACAAATTTAATCGTTCATGTATCTCTTTACTTTAATTAAGTACCTACATGGAATTCACATCATTAATTTGAAACTATCAATGATGCCATTAATTTAATATATCAAACCGATTACAGAATGCTTTAATTGATTTAAAGGGCCAAATAATCATCTGTTTTAAAAATTACATTACAGTGATTTATGTAACATTTGTTTTGTGCCATATTGTATCAAGGGCCAAATTTTTATGTTAGCTCTTAATATATATTATAATCTTTCATCCGAAAAATTTTTACATAAAAAAACTGACACACAGTAAAACATACAGTAAAAAGTCTATATATACATATATATATATATATATATATATATATATATATATATATATATATATATATATATATATATATATATATATATATATATATATATATATATATATATATAGCACTTAAAAATGACCAACGACACGAACAATAATAATTGTCAAATTCTCGTTCTCGGGACGACCTCTCCCTTCCTCAGGACAAAAAAAAAAGGTTCAGAAGTCATAAAAACAAAGTAAATAGAGAAACAAAAACAACTAGCACTACTACTAAACTACTAAACACTAAATATTTACAGTGTTACTTATTTAATTTGAAGTTTATAGACAGTTGTGAACAAAGAAATCCGGAGCGCTATGAATTGCGTCCGTTCTATCGGGTGCTCTCTGGTGAAGTGTGATTTACATAATTGAACGAATTAATTATCGGTAATTAATTATGACCAAGCAGTAAATCGTACATTGTCTTATTCTCTCAAAGTAGCGTAACTATACATGAATAAAAGAAATTAAAGAGAGATGATATGGAAAGGGCAATTTTAAAATATGAATTTGGATATATTATAAATTTGGAAATCGGATAAAAGAAATAAACAAAAACGTAAGCTGTAAATATCTGGGTAGGTCGTTACAGAATAGCTAATGCGAATTAACGGTAAAGTTTACACTAAATGGAGAGAATGAACTTGTTTGTTACAATCCGGGATTGGGTCTTGTTCACGTTCATCCTGGTGAAGTCATTTAGTTTGTTAATACCATTAGGGCGGAATGACTTCAGCCTGTGCATCCAGAACTTTTCCTTGCCTTTTCTCTGAGCGTCTGTCCATCTTGGATTATGGTCAATAACCATTACTGTCATGTCCTCCCATTTGTGACCTTCAAGGTTGAAATGTTCCTCAACGGGTTCATTGAGTTTTTTTGGTCCTAATGGTAGAACGGTGATTATTGACTCTCCTGCGGAGATCTCCTGTTTCACCAACATACTGTTTGGAGCAAACTTTGCAACTGATGAGATAAATGCAGTTGTCTGTTTGACAGGACAAATTCCCTAGTATTTTGTAGCTACGGTCTGTAACGGGGCTGTTAAAGCTGTCTGTGTCAGAGCTGTGCTTACAGAGAAGACATCTTCTGTCAGAGCAAGTTTTAAAACCCCCGTTAGGTAATGGATTGTCCAATCTGGTTCTTACTACTTTAGGTTCCTCGGGCGTCTGTATGCAGCCAATGGGGGCTGCTTAAAGACCTCTGCCATTCGTTTATTTAAGTGGAGAATTGGCAGATTCTTTTGAGGATACCGCTGAGGTTCTGAAGGACGGGATGGTATGTGGTTACCAGAGGGACCCTGCCGCTATTGTCTTTTTCCTTGTAGCGTAATAGGTTTTGCCTGTCATGTCCCGCCATCTCATCAATAGCAGTTTGTACGGTGTGGGCATTGTGGCCTCTCTTGCATAAGTGGGACTTGAGGAGACCGCTTTGTTCCTGATATAAGGCAGTGGATGAACAGATGCGCCGAATTCTGGTGGCTAGACCCTTAGGCACACCCTTAAATGTGTGTGGGGGATGACAGCTAGTTGGCATAAGATACAGATGGGAATCTGTGGGTTTCGTGTGGAGACTGAACTCGATTTCACCATCAGTCAGGGTTGATGTAGTATCTAGGAATATGTTTTTTGAATTAGATACGTCTACTGTAAATTTGATAGACTGATGAAAGGTGTTGGTAAATGAAATGAATGCCTCGAGGCTCTCGCGACATTCCACCCACTTCATCTCTATATCGTCAATGAAACGCAACCAGCTAAGGGGCCTAAATGGTGCTTGAAGTAGCAAGTTGCGTTCAAGTTTGCCCATGAAAATATTGGCATAAGATGGTGCCATTTTCGTACCCATAGCAGTGCCATTAACCTGCAGGTAATGTTCTCCATTAAACATGAAGTTGTTAAACTTGAGAACATGTTAAAGGAGCTTCAAGGAGCTACAAAATACTAGGGCATTTGTCCTGTCAAACAGACAACTGCATTTATCTCATCAGTTGCAAAGTTTGCTCCAAACAGTATGTTGGTGAAACAGGAGATCTCCTCAGGAGATCAATAATCACCGTTCTACCATTAGGACCATGAATGAACCCGTTGGGGAACATTTCAACCTTGAAGGTCACAAATGGGAGGACATGACAGTAGTGGTTATTGACCATAATCCAAGATGGACAGACGCTCAGAGAAAAGGCAAGGAAAAGTTCTGGATGCACAGGCTGAGGTCATTCCGCCCTAATGGTATTAACAAACTAAATGACTTCACCAGGATGAACGTGAACAAGACCCAATCCCGGATTGTAACAAACAAGTTCATTTTCTCCATTTAGTGTAAACTTAACCGTTAATTCGCATTAGCAATTCTGGAACGACCTACCCAGATATTTACAGCTTACATTTCTGTTTATTTCTTTTATCCGATTTCCAAATTTATAATATATCCAAATTCATATTTTAAAATTGCCCTTTCCATATCATCTTTCTTTAATTTCTTTTTATCATGTATAGTTACACTACTTTGAGAGAATAAGACAATGTACGATTTACTGCTTGGTCATAATTAATTACCGATAATTAATTCGTTCAATTATGTAAATCACACTTCACCAGAGAACACCCGATAGAACGGACGCAATTCATAGCGCTCCGGACTTCTTTGTTCACAACTGTCTATAAACTTCAAATTAAATAAGTAACACTGTAAATATTCAGTGTTTAGTAGTTTAGTAGTAGTGCTAGTTTTTGTTTCTCTATTTCCTTTGTTTTTCTACTTCTTAACCTATTTTTTTTTTTTTTCTTGTCCTGAGGAAGGGAGAGGTCGTCCCGAAAATTTGACAATTATTATTGTTCGTGTCGTTGGTCATTTTTAGTGCTTTATATAAATTTCCATGCATGACCTTGTATCTACTTAGTAGATCCGACACTTAGGATATACAGTGTTGTGGGTTTTTAGTACTTTATATATATACTGGGCAACAATATATTCGGGAAGTGGTGTAAATCAGATGTGGATACTTATAAAATCCAAGGAACTTTTGGAAAATTTGAAATCAAAAATTTTACCAAAATCAACAACATAAAAACTTACGACTTTTCAACTTTATATATTCCCCACGATAAATAACCGTTCAGGCTTTTTGACATCATTGACAGCTGCTTCTTGAATAAAAATTTAACTCGTAGATTTACTTATCTTATCATTGGTCATTTGCAAAATTATTTTGTTAAAAAACATTCTGATTGTACACTCAAGTACTCTGAAGTTGATATTAAAAAGATGCTTGAGTTTCTGACAATATCTATGTGGTTTTTGGAGACCAGGTCTTTCAACAGTCTATTGGAATTCCCATGGGTACCAATTGCGCTCCGTTATTAGCAGACCTATTTTTGTATTCATATGAAGCAGAATTTGCTAAAAATCTGATACGTGAAAAGAAGAAAACACCTGTCGTGGCCTTCAACTCGACATTTAGATATATCGACGACGTACTATCAATTAACAATGGTATTTCCATTCTTATGTCGATACGATATATCCCGGTGAGCCTGAAATGAAAGATACCACAGAGTCTGATACATCTGTTTTATATTTGTATATTTAACTAGAAAAAGACAACCAAGCTTTATGATAAACATGATGACTTTACCTTTTCAATCGTAAACTTCCCTTACTTATGCAGCAATATACCTTTATCACCTGCATACGGGTTTATATCTCTCAGTTGATTCGAAACCCAAGAGCATGATCTACGTATGTCCAATCTCTTAAACGAAGTAGGTTATTGACAAAGAAGTTGATGAAACAAGAGTGTCAGCAGTCTCGTTTAAAGACATCATTTCGTGAGTTCTATGGTCCATACAATGACCTTGTCAGCAAATACAATCTATCATTAAGTCAAATGCTGACTGATGTTTTTCATCCATACTTGTTAGGCCGTGATTTACACACTGAATTGCAACCGGATTTTCCCGTTATTTCCCGATCATGAAAAGGAGCACAAGGCGGGTGTGACCGGTCGGCAGGGGATGCTCACTCCTCCATTGCACCTGATCCCACCTCTGATGTTTTAGAGGTCCGTGTTTGCTCTGCTCCTGATTTATATTGTTTAATGGACTTTTGAGCTTGAATACTGTTCGTTATTACCATATATTTCATTTGACACTTTGAATAAATGAATTATCAATTGAAAAGAAAAGAGGATTCATCAGACAGGCAAAATCTAATATGGAGGTAATATTCAGTATTATATCTTGATAAAGTTACTTTATATGTCTCGTATGAAACAATAAGAATATTTCAGTTAATGTATAAAGCATACAAAATATTATTTACAATGTTTAATGAATGACGAACTTGAAACTTTTGGTAAACATACATGTACTAAAACATTTTAAAGTGTTATATGTTTAAGGTATTTTCCTTTTTTAACTGGTTATCATTCGTTGTAATTTTCCTGTGACAATACATCATAAATTCTAGAATATGTTAATTCTTATTTATCCGGTGTATTATGAGAGAGAGAGAGAGAGAGAGAGAGAGAGAGAGAGAGAGAGAGAGAGAGAGAGAGAGAGAAAATATCATTTTGAAAAAAATTATTAATGCATACTTATGTAAATAAGTAGAGAGTTCATGCCTTTGTAGCTATTATGGAAATGCCCATGGACTAGCTACTGCACTTAATTAGGCAATTGCAGGTTTAAATGAAAATGTAACAAAATTAAAAGCAGTAATGACCAAAAATTTTAAACAAATTGGCATGCAATGAACGTACGAAGTTATGAAATTGTGTCACTCGGCGTCTTACAGTCTTAATATAATAGCACTAAATGATCAAAGAAAGTTGTGAAGTTCAATGGAAAATGCAATCTTTACCACAACTCATAACAAAAATACGACATTAGCCTTGTACTTGATTTATGTGGACCTCTGAAATATGTTTTTCTCTTATTCAAAATAACATGAATAAAATAAACAAATATGATTCAAAGGGTATGAGTAATGTTTTCTAATTTTTTATGCCAGCATTTTTTTTTTTTACATATTGGACGGCATGGTATTTTATTCTTCATTTTTTTAAAACCCAAAATAAAATTAGTTGAAATTGAAGAATTTAGTTTTACATCCGTTGAAAGTATCCCTTTACTTTGTTGACTTGCTGTAAATTTAAGCCTATTAGCACTCAAATAAACCCAACGAGGTTTTTGGTTGTTTTTTTTTTTTTTTTTTTTTTTTTTTTTTTTTTTTTTTGGTTATAAATATGCTGAAATAAAAAATTTAAAAAAACGCATATTTTAAGCATAAATGTAAAATTAATTTAATGACAATTTTTTTAAAAACATTTTGCACATAGAATTTTTTCTCACTAACTCTACTGATATTATTACTTAATTAGTTTAGGATTTTAAAAAATTATGTAATGAATCAATTTGAATAATAATCATTTTGTTTCTCTGTTTCCTCAACGCAGTGACATCATTTATCTTCTTAAATTAGACATTTTTATCGCTATTATAATTTAACATTTTAATCAACGAGGAGATTGTTTTACTAAGGAATGATTGGTGGATACAGGTTCTCTGACAGTATATAAGACCTAAGTCGTGTTGATCTGGTGATCTGCAGTGTCCTTCATCAACATGAGGAAAAGCGTTGTTGCATTGACTCTTCTTTGCCTGGTAATCGTGTCGTCCGGTAAGCTCTCTCCTTCTCTCTCTCTGTGGCTGGCTTTTATTCTCACTCTTTCTCTTCTCTCTTTCTTTTTTTCTCCTCTCTTACTCTTAATATGTTCTTTGATTTAGAATCACGTTTAGTATTCAATAATCTCAGAATGAAAGTTAAGTAAGAACTTCTTAGAACAAAGTATTCTAAAATTTATAGGGTTTTTAATGGCCATATTTTTTTTTACTGTTTCAAACACTTGTGTCATGGTGCGGTACTTTTTCTTTTATGTTACCCATACTTTAAATCAGATAGAAAACCTTTGGCAGAATTCAAACTTATCGTAACATCTAGGGGCGGAGTTTAGTCGTACAATAACTTCCAACATACTGTACAATAACTTCCGTAGATTGAAGTTAAAAAAAATCAATAAAAAAACTCAATATTTTTTGTAAAATTCATTTAATTTCTGTAAACATATACAATCTATAGCGAGGAGACGTGACAAACTTCACAAATTTCAACCCCCCGTCTGTAACATGCATACGTGAAGCCTTTTTTCAAAGGCATATAATCATTAGTTTAAAATAAATGCTTTTGAAAAAAGTTTTATGAATTATGCAAATCTAAATTGAAATCTGACAATTTGAAACAACGCACTCTCGACGATTCCCTTAATATAGCAACTGATTGCTGGGTTGCATGCAAATGGGTATACTTTCGTACATTTGGCATACGGTCAAACCTGTATTAAGAGACCTTCCAACGGAGAAAGGAAGGAAGGTTACATATGACAGGTGGTCTTTTAATACATTTTCTGCAGTGTTCAAATATACAATGCTGAAAATATGATACATGTATTTGGAATTTGTTGTATATCATATACTGTATATTTCCGACTTTTAATAATAATTGCTCTTCTGTACTTGTTTGTATATTCTGAGGTACGTTCGTCATGTACGGCAATAAAATTACAAGAGTCATTTTGATTTTTGGGAAGTATTTAGAATCTGAAAATATAAAGGTTTTTTATGCATAATAAAATAGATATATTTTTCTTTGAAGAAAATATTTTAACATGATAGCCTATGTAACTTCGTATGTTCTGTACTATACGAAGAATTGTAACTGTATCATGATTTTCGTTATGCATTTGGTAACAAATTAAATTAAATTTACGTCTTACAACTTTTTAACCTAATTAAATATTTTCTTCATGACTAGTTATTACTCTTATTATAATTATAGTTATTACAATTGTCTGTAATTCACCACTTACTTCAATCACTTAATTGCAATTGGCGCCTATTATGGGGTGCTAGCTACTTGGCGTGTGTTTACATAACCAGACGGTGACACAATTCAATTAAATAAACAAATAATATTGGTTACTTGTTAATTAAAAGTTAAACAGGAAACATACAAGCTTTATAGCTGTATGTCCATTAGGCCCTCATACTACAATATAATACACATCGGGGTCAATCTCGAACGTATTTTTTTTAAATGGCGCTCATCAATTATTGGAGAAAAAAAGACAATGAATGTTTATGTATTAAATTTTATTGTTCATTCAATAAATATCAAATTGAAAGTAAAAGCATTTATTTTTTTGAATTGTTATTGTACTTATAAAACCCGAATTATATAACTATTAAATGATATAAACACGTGTCTGTAGATTTTTTAAGCCAATATACTTGACATGCTCGACCGAAATCGAAAGTAGGAATCGCAAATCATATAGTCGTTGAACCAAGGTAAAATTTCTTCCCTAACAAAAAAATACTATAGTTAACTATACTTAACTATAGTTTACTATAGTTATCTATAGAAATTCAAAGTGTCAAAGTTATCACTATACTAAATCAAAGTTTTCAAAGTGATCACTATAGTGTCATAGTGATCACTATAGTAAATCAAAGTTTTCAAAGGGATCACTATAGTGTCAAAGTTATCACTATAGTTAATCAAAGTTTTCAAAGTTATAACTATAGTAAATCAAAGTTTTCACCATAGTAAATCAAAGTTTTCATAGTGATCACTATAGTAAATCAAAGTTTTCATAATTATCACTTTAGTAAATCAAAGTGTCAAAGTTATCACTATGGTAAATCAAAGTGTACGTTAAAGTTATCACTAAAGTAAATTAAAGTTTTCATAGTTATCACTTTAGTAAATCAAAGTGTCAAAGTTATCACTATAGTAAATCAAAGTGTCAAAGTTATCACTATAATAGTAAATCAAAATTTTCATAGTGTCAAAGTTAGCACTATAGTTAACTATAGTAAACTATAGTTAACTATAGTATTTTTTTGTTAGGGTTGAAATCACTAAAAATGGTTGCGAAAATCACGGTCGCTGGTTGCATTAGACAGGTGGTCGTTTAATAAAGGTTCAATATATAGGGTAATACATTGGGACGAATTTTTACGGTCACATACGAGAGTGAGTCGCTTAATACAGTTGGTCGCTATGGCAGTTTTAACTTTTTTTGGACTACATTACATTATATAATTTCGATACCTGCAGTTAAAGCATTATATTGGTTCAGATTTCCTCAGCACATGCAAGCATATTTCCCCAGTAACGGTACTTTTAGAATAAGATGGCGGATTAAAGTGCGGACGGATCCAGGACTAAAATCACTTTTTCCAGTATGTGCCTGCATGATCGCCACACCGCTTAATCCATCAAATACAATCGCATCATCTCATTTATATCTAATATTTTCAATGCTACCACCTCGTTCATACGTTCTGCTTTGTTGGAACAACAAGTGCATTTACGATGGACCTAAGAAATTTATTGCACAGAGAGTCGTGACGAAACAAAAGTACTGTAAATATAACATAAAACTTTACAATCTTCGTTGCTATAACAAATTTATATAAACTACAAACAAAAAACTCAAATAAGTAGTATCAATGACAGTTTATAAATACTGTAGATAGTTTATGAAACAATGTGGGTCTTTGATTATTCAAATTATGATCCAGAGGCCTTTGAGGTTGCTAAAAACAAAGTTTTATACAGAACGCAATGTTTTAGGGAAATGTCTACAATGCATTCGCGGTGGCTATAAACAAAGTGTTATACAGTACACAATGTCTTAGAAAATAATTGCACTGCCTTCTTTGTGGCTAAAAACAAAGTGTTAAACAAAGCACAATATTTAAAAAAAAACTGTCGAAAACATAGTAAAACTCAGGGCGTTACCTCACTTGGAATAGGCAGTGAATAGTAAGTTCAGCTTAAGAATTTATGGAATGGCTTTCTACTGCCTCAAACTTCTGCTTATTTTTTTTTTAAAAGTGTGATTATACTTAGTTTTCTCTTGATGATTAATCTATCTCCATTGTCATGATCTTTCTTTCATGGTGAACAATAATATGCTGTAAGTATCTCCTCATACAAACAGCTCCTCAAGGAAACTTAAGATATACAAAAATTCGAACCATTCTCGGAAAATAAATGTATGACGAACTCATTATTGATTCTCTTAAATCACAGATGATAAAATGGAAATATGACCTCGCGTACGTTAAGCTTTGGTCAAGTTAATATTAATTTTATAAACCATCATAATTTCAGCTAGTGACTCAGAACAGTGCGACTATCAACACAAGTGTACATCGCAACCTGAGTGTGGAGACACGAAATATTGTACACTTGACTTCACCGTTGGTTTTGGTTACTGCTGTCCTGTAAAATGTAGGAATCTGTTCATATGATGTATCTAATTTGACATGGAAAATATAACGATGATTATATATTATGCTTATTTTCTTTTTAAAATTTTTATGATTGTTCGTACATCCTAAAATAGCTTTCCAAATGTACAACAATTCCCTTTTTCAATCTTTCTGTTCAGAGAATTTCAAATTTGACAATCACATATAACGAAGATCTATGTTTATATATATATAATCGAATAACAGATGTATCTTAGTAATGTATATTACAGATATAGAGGGAGATGATCTTGATGGGAAGTAAGATAAGGAGGAGGATTGGGAGGATTATGATAAAGAGGATACGGAGGAAGATATGAAGGATACGGAGAATACGAATATATTAATACAAGGGTAAAACCAAAAAAAAAAAAAAAAGTTTATTGGCATGATGTGTTTCAAATGGATAGACATATCAAAAAATATTATTTGCAGGGAATAATGTTCAATAAAATTATGATGAAAGTAATTGACTAAAATCCTGCATCTGACATATTTGTTTTTGAAAGTCCTCCATCGAATTATACAGTTTCTACATATTATTAAACGAATATTAGTAATTCAGTATAAGAAGGATACCCACGAAGGATCCAGACTTTTAAAACAAATCACATTTCCCCTTCTTGTCAGTCAACGACCAGAAAGGAAAGGGTGCTGATTTTAATAAGACTGAAACTATTCTAAGATATTTCATACATTTGTCTTGTCAGGGCAGTGCTTCAGGATTCAAATATGAATAAGGACACGCAAAGCGGAGCATCCCCTTGCAAAAGCGCACATTTTAAGAGGCCTGTTTCGTATAAAACACTCAACGCTCACATCAAAACAAAAGCAAATGACTGTTTAAAAAGGCAATTTCATACAAAATTCTTATCAACTGCTATTGATTCCTGATTCAATCTACACTAGAACAGTATATTATTCAACATCAATAAAATCGTACAATTAATTATTATCATAGCAATCACAAAACACGTTTTAGTAATATTGGTAAGAATACAATTCAGTCATTCGATACAAGAATTATACAAGATACAAGAATGCTTTATGATGCCCTGTGCGTACACGTGGGTGACAGAGAACCATGCAATATACCGGTACGTGTATGATGTCGTATTTCCTCATGGTCAAGCTATCAAACATAAATTTCTGGATAGACAATTACCTTTGGAGCAAACCAGTAACGTTCAATTCACAGAATAATAGTATTTCAACTACTTGACAAAGTAGTAGTCGTAACAATAAAGTATTTTAAGTGAGAAATAATCAAATTCATCAATTAAAATTAGAGATATTTTCAAACAAACAACAGAGTAACAACATGACTAATGATTTATGAATTTTCTTGGAATATAGTTTCAAACTTACAATGCTTCAAGATATAAGGATGCCACTGTTTGTTTGATTGAACGTTGTTTTACGTCCCATTCGAGAATTTTTCACTCATATTGGAACCTCGAGCTTACCTATATATTTCACCATAGCGCGAACCGGACAAATAGACTTACATTTCTGGGTAGCTATTTGTAAACACACTGGTCTACAAGAATTGCTATGTTTGAAATGCCTTAGAGTTAATGTCATGTATTTTGCATTTTTCAAAGGTTCGTCTAATTTCAAGTTTTCCGTTTGAATTACATTTTTAATGTTACTGGGGGATTTTGCAGATATTTCTCTTACGCTTAAGAAAGCAAAGAAACTTTGAGTAAACATTGCCCTTAGAAGAAGCCTATTGAATTTGCCAGAGACTGTGTTTTTAACTGCATGTATTAGTTTGCACAATATTTGTGGTGTGATGGGTAGCCTGACATCAGGCGTACTTGACAGCTGTTGTGCACCCTTAATTAGTTTTTTGATGATAAAGAATTGTGTTGGGTCTGTGAAACCGTTCAGACGGTGATAATATGAAAGACCAGCAACATAAGTGTTGATGGTATTGTGAGATTTTGCCTCTTTATGTAGCCATGACACAAGACAATTAACCTGTGTTACTTCGGTAGGGAATTCCGGACTGGTGTGGAATACTTTTCTATAAAAGTTTGGAAAGCAGTCATAGCAATCTTGTAAGATTGCTGAGTGTTGTGAGTTACTGAGGCTTCCATGAACTGAGATGCAGTCTCATTCAAACATGCAGGTATTGCTTTGGCACAGTAGTTTGAAATCTGTCCATGTATGGTGCCAAGCCAAGAAATTTCTGTACCTGTAATCGGGAAAGTAGATCTGGTAAGACATTTATTTTCCCTGGAATATGCTCCGCTTTAGATAAATAAAATGTTATGCCTTAAACAAGCCAGCACCTAGCGCCTCACAGAGGTGTCTTCAGAAGAAGTTTTGTTTATAATTTCTACTACAGCTATATTATCTGAATGAAAGAGTATTTATTTGTTTGCAAGTGCATATCCCCAAGTTTCTACTGTAATTACTATTGGAAATAACTCTTTAAAAGTGATGTTGTAGTCCTGTTGTAAACCCATGTCCTCCCAAGTTCCATAGAACCACTTTGTACCAAATACTGCACCATAGCTAAACTTTCCTGCAGCATCTGTGTACAGATTAAGTTTCTGAGAATTCCGCCATTGGTCATCAATAAACATAGATTTCCCATTAAAGTTCTCAATAAATTCGCACCAAGCATTTAAATCTGACCTAGCATGTGAATTCAGGCGAATGTGAAAATGGGGTTTTGAAACACCTCTGGCGAGTGTAATAAGCCGCCGTAGAAATGCCCTGCCGGGGACAACAACACAACAGGCAAAATTTAGCAGACCTATCAGGGATTGAAGCTCACGCAGAGTCATCATTTTACGTCGTTTGGCAGAATGCAGAGCATTCTTAATTTTTTCTATTGGTAATCTAGCTTCCATGTTCACAGTATATAATTCTATCCCCAGGAAGATTAATGTAGTTGAAGGCCCTTTAGTTTTTTCACATTTAATAGGTACACCTAAAACACATTGAAATAAACTGACGCAATGCTAAATTGCATATTTGGGAAGCAGGTGGACTTAAAAATAAAAAAAATCATCTAAAATATGCAGCATATTGGCTACACCAAACTTCATACAGGCTATCCATTGTAAGGCAGTGCTAAATGTCTCAAAAATGGAACAAGATATCGAACACCCAATGGGCAAGCACCTGTCATTATTAAAAGCCCCCTTAAATTGAATCCCTAATAATTCAAGATCATCTGAATGAACAGGTAATATGCGAAATGCCGAAGCGATATCTGTTTTTGCTAACAAACAGTTTTTCCCAGTTTCTTTATTTGTTTAATGGCATCATCTACTGTTGCATAGGAAACAGAACACGTCATCAGGGATGAAATCATTTATAGAGGCTCCATCTGGATAAGGCAAGTAATGAATTAGCCGAAATTCGTTTATTTCTTTTTTAGGTACAATTCCAAAAGGGGAACACTGAAGATTTGTAAAAGGGGGTGAACTGAAGGGACCAGCAATCCTACCAAGGGCAATTTCTTTCTGTAATTTACTTGAAATATTGTATCTTGAAGCCTTCTTGAAACCCCTCGCTTAGATATATTTTCATATTGTCATCATACCCTTAAGAAATCTTCTTAAAATGGATACCTTAACTAGTGTTACTACATTTTTATTTGTTTGTGCTTGGGGGGATTGATGTCTGTTAAGCCTGGAGTGCGATACTGGTGCCTTTTGCAATTGATTAATCTCCCCGAGTGCAGCATAACCCTGAGTGTGTTTTTCTACACTGAAAGCAGATGTGTTTATATTGACATTATTGATTAGAACATTTTCCACTTTTGTGGTATGCATAGCAGAATCCTGAGGGGGGGGGGGGTACTTTTGTATGAAACCCTTTGCTAGCCATGTTTTCCACGAAAATTGAATTGGATTTGGGGTTGACGAAAAGTGGTGCAAATTACCCAATACTCATAATGAAGTTGCCACCAAGGAATTGACCTCACTTCAATGTCCTTCCTCACCTGCTTATCGTATGTAAGCCATGCCGGACCCGAACTTCTACTAGCCAACTCTCATACAATCTCCCCATGTTTGATAACAGCTTGAATTTGCTTAAGGTATTTTTCAGAATATACTGCAAAAAAATTTAGAAGTGCTGTTGTCCACTGCCCAATTGTTTTGATAGACTCTTTTGGTTTTGATGCAACAAATTTATATTCAGAATTACCGGCGCTTTGTAGTCGCAATGATTTATCAGAAGTGAGATCATCCCTTCGAAGCAACTTGAAAAAATCAACATATTTATTCTGCCAAATTTTGTTTTTCAATTTTAAATCTATAAGTGAAGTTGTAGGATCTGATAATAGCTTACAGTCATCTGAATCACTCTCGGATGAAGAAGAACTATCTGAATCAGAATCATCTAACGATTCATCACTATCATCAAAATCAGTACCTGAAGATCTTGGCGTTCTCGGTTTTTTATGTTTGGAATTTTTTTGACCTTTGCTCCTTTTAGTACCCCTTTTCTCCTCTCTGGAAAGGGCTTGCAGCACCTGCTCGGTCACTGATGCTACTAATTGTGGCTGTATAGGTGGAACCTCAGGCTGCACTGCATTCTGTGAGCTACCATCTACTTCCTGATTCATCACTACCCTTTGTGCAGCTGATCCAGCCGCGGCAGTAGGAACAGTCCTATTTCTTCGCCGACCTCTCCCACTGGGATTCATCTAAAATTATTTAATAAAATGAGAGTTCAAGAACATAAATATAGTTCAAAAAATGGGACTTCCTTTAAGAAAACCAAAAACTAAGTAGTAGCATGTGCAAAAAAATTACACAGATATATAATAACCTTGACCATAAATATAAAAAGAGTTAACAAACTCCTAAAACCAAGTGGTCATTAAAAGTATCTGCATAAACCTTATATCTATGCAAATTGACCCCTATCATGTAGGAGTAGAAATGAAGAAACAAATACCTAAAACCAAATGGGTCATTCCAAAAGAATTTGCACATATAAACATCAATGTAAAAAACCCGAACCATATAGGGGTATACATGGAAAACTCAAAGGGACAAAAAAAAATAGGTGTTTGCACAGAATATAAAATATCCCCAATCATATAGGGGTATTAAACCAAAAAAAAAAAAAAAAAAAAAAAAAAAAAAAAACCAGACACTTTACCCAGTGAGTTATTCCATAAGTATGTGCATAACAATGAAAATCACTTATGCAAATTAACCCCAACCATATAGGGGTATAAATGGAAGACCCAATGGAAAATAAACAAATAGGTATTTGCATACACAATAAATATAAACCCCAACCATATAGGGGTATATAGACCTGAACCTAAAAGTTCAAAAGTCAAATAATAATGTGTATTAATAAATAAACCCAAACCATATAGGGGTACACAGACCTGAACCTAAAAGTTCAAAGGTCAAATAATAATGTGTATTATTAGCAACTAGTCTTACCCCGTCCTATATAGAGTTAATACACTGACACGTATCAGCCATACACACTAAATTATTCATATTTATCAACAATTCAGTTTATTCTATAAGGTATGCATTATTAATAAACCCCACTTTATAGGGGGTATAGCATACAATCATAAAAATTAACTTTATCAACCATTGTGCAGAGATTTAAGAGCAGAAACAACAACAGCTCTAATGTTATTGTAATATTTGAAGTTCCCTTGTTTATTTAAATGGACTCCATCATCAAGGTATACACTGGACTTAGTAGAGGGTTCCAAAATCCTGAAAGACGGAAGAATTCAGCACCATCAACTTCCTTTGTGTAATCTGATATCCTCCTATTTAGCTCATCCACCCTGCTGTTGAACCAAGGCAAATTGACCTCGTAGCGTGTGCGCCTTAGGAGAGCAATTCTGTGCAATGTTTGTAAAATTACCACGGATTTTACAGATTCTCCATACCGTAGGTCGACAATAAATTCAACTAAATGTCTAAAAATAATGTCAATAGTTTTCTCAGGTTTGCACAATTCATTAGAAGCGGCATGAATAATAACAACATCCAGGCGGTGTTCCCTTACATAAGCGAGTCCAAGCGCGCGAATCCTCTCTAGAGATTCGCCACCATGTCCACTGTAACAAATCTGAACCTCATCCCTATTCAAATTCAAGTTTTCGTTCACCCGGCTGTCCAAATTGTTTAAAACAAAATGTTCAAATCTCCGCACAAAGGAATGGCCAAGAATAAAAACTTGTTTGGTCATAACAGATTTGTTGATGTTAGAAGGGAGGTAACGAGAACAGCCATTGGTCAGTCAGTTTGTACAGTAATCGTTGTAATAATGCTAATATTCACATATTACTTACTTTACCCGATCTGATCAATACATCCTCAACTGAATATACGTTGAAGTAGCAAATAAATCTTTATAACACAACAAAAATACGTTAAGTCCAACCAAATATCCTCAAAATTTTCTCCCTTCTAAAATTACAGTAAACAAAGATCACGTGATCAGAAGTAATAGATTTTGTAAGATGAGAATCTAAACTGCAGGCATGACAAAATCCGGAAAATACAAAATTAATATTTTGATAGAGATGGAATAAATTACTTTATGCTTCACATAAATACAATTATCTTGAATGCCAGATTAGGGGGGATATCCCAAGTGTAATACGTCGCCGCGAAAGTGAAGACGTCATTATTCTCAGAGCTGTACCAAGGATATTGAATGTTGAGGATGAGCATGGTAGACTGGCATTGGTGGTTCAGTGTATCCATGATTTTTGGCTGAAATTCATCATCTTTTATTCATCAAGGTTAAGTCACATACCAAAAATCAGCTCAATATCTGCAAGCGTTTAGAAGAAATGTGCGGAAAACCAAGTGGGACAGACTGACAGACAGACAGAGGGACAGACGGACAGACAGACAGACAGACGGACGGACAGACTCAGAGGAAACCTATAGTCCCCTCCGGTTTCACCGGTAAGGGACTAATAAAAACAAACATTTTCCATTAATAATTTTGATCAAAGAACCGAATGGATAACCATCTTAACGTAGGCTACATACAAACTGCTATGAAAGACTTCTACTTTCACATCAAGATCGTATATAAATATGCAAACATAACTATTGAAAAAAAGAAACAAATCTGAAAAATTAGTAATGCTTAATGGTTTTAACATTCGTTGAAAAAAAATCCAAAATAACGTACATAAGATCACTTGGTGTATCGTCTTTTTACGAACTGCATTAATTACAACTACAGTAAGATGTTATGCAAGTCACGAGAATACTAAAATTTCGTATGAATCTGTAACCGTAAAGAAATTCTCTAAACACCATGAACTAACTTCTAAAAATTTTGATATTTGAAGAAAAAAGTGGGGAGATGAATTTGGAGAGACGAGTGGGGGAGGGGGTGGACGATATCAGAGTAGTTAACCCCTTCCCCCTTTTTTATGTAAGCTTCTACAAGAAATGATCATTCTTTTGA
The DNA here is from genome assembly GCF_033153115.1 of Saccostrea echinata. Lineage (NCBI taxonomy): Eukaryota > Metazoa > Mollusca > Bivalvia > Ostreida > Ostreidae > Saccostrea > Saccostrea echinata. The sequence goes on along the minus strand of NW_026889765.1, from coordinate 9,933,191 downwards.
ATAAATATGTATTCAAATTTATCTTGATTTATGCTATTGAAATTATTTTTCTTAACATGCAGTCTACTTGCATTGCGGATCCAGAGGGGGGGGGGGGGGTTCCGGGGGTTGGACACTCCTTTATTTTTGCAGAGAGAGAGAAAGATAACATTTAACTCATGTTATTTTAATATTAAATTATTGCCGGGATTAACATAAAATTAATTAACGTAGAGAATTAAGAGGTACTTAATGAAACAACGGGTGCTAAGTTTATGATTGAGCATTTAGTGTAATGATTGGTATATTATGTCAGCTTCAATATAATAATTAAAATAAATACCGAAAACTGTTGATAATTTCGTAGTTCTATGTAGGCAACTTTGCAAAAAAAAAAGTTAGAAAGACAACACTATCCACATTGGATTTTTCACAATAAACTAAAATCATTACTAGTATCTTACCCTTTCCATGCTAATTTCGAGTGAGATCTAGCTTTGGAAATGCCTGAATGACTTCTTTCTACAAATTCGCAAATTGCCGTTTCAAATATACAATCTCGATACTTGGAACATATATTCGAAAGAACGGAAGAAATGGAGACCTCTGAATTTTAAATAAAGAAGTTTTCCGAATCTGCACGGAAAGTTTGGAAACAAAGTAAGTTGCCGCGGATTTTACATCTGTTCTCTTTAGACGTTTTGAGTTGTTTCAGAATACCTCTATCTTACGACGATAAAATACTCAGAAAAGAATCGTATTTTAAAATGCAAATTTAAACTGTCTACTCCAAAGACCTTTTTCTGAATATCACTTTAGTGGTAAATGATAACTGAAAAATAATTCTCATTGTCCTTAAGAGGGAAGTTGAGATTTCTTCCAGATTATATTTCTTTAGTATCCTGATTAAGTACAAGTAAGTATAAGTACATAAATCAGTCAAGTAGCATCTGATTAATTTTCACAATTACAGTGTACTAAGCGGTATTCCACAGCAGTACGGTTTATTGATCCCTCTTATTTTTATTCACCTAAGCCAAAGGACCAAGTATACTTTTTTTTATCAAAGTTGTTGGCCATCTATCTAGCCAACTGTTAACTTTTTATATTTTGACTTCTTTTCCAGAATCACTTGACCAATTTCAAACAATCTTGGTCAGAGTATCCTAAGGTAAAAAGAACCAATATGCTCAATGAAGGGCCATGTCTAGGAGAGATAATTAAGAAACGGCAAAACTTGGTAGGGAGGGTCAGCTGAAAATGTTCTTCTGGAGAACCTCTGGGTCGACCAGAAAGGTAAAACTTTAGTGCAAGCATCCTGATAAAGTGTACACTCCACGAGTAATAATACTACAAGGAGATTTATATTTCTGACAACAAGCACTGCCAATCGATGACATCTAAAACTTTCAGTCATAGTTTTTTATTAATCAAGAGCTTTTGAATCATAGAATCTAATTATATAAACTAAACAAAATACTCCTGTTATAACAGTTTGTTACATGATATATAAATTTTCAAGCTAAAAAAAAAATGATTGACTTAACTGTAATTAGAAAGGACGAAAAGTTCATCCAAAGGCAGAGGGGTTGTCCGTCTTTTTTCTGTTTCTATAAATCTAATTCACATGGAGTAGTTTTACGTTGAAATAGTAACTGTGAAACAGATATCCAAACACTTAAGTGATGAAAATGGAAATTATATGATAAAAGGCTATTGAACTTGTAAAGTTTTACTTGTCTTGTAAATATTTATGGATCAAATTCTGATACATTAGTTTTCTATCCAAGCTTAATGAAAATGATTGAAAATTTATATATCATGCAACAAATTGTTAGCCCAGAGTTACTCTGTTCAAAATAGCAATGTTTATTATGCAATATTTACATTTCCAAATATTTTTCCTTAAGATTCTTTGTAAATTAAAAAAAGTTCACGTTCTCATGAACTACTTTGGGGTGAGTAAGAATATTTCCATTGTGATATAATTGAAGACAAAAAAGTGCAAACTTTTTTTTTCAAAAAATGATCGTTGAATGACAAAAATATGTGGCAAGACATCAGAAAAAACAATGCTTACGCGCTTCATGAAATATAGCCTTTTGATAAAGTCAATGCACACCGACCTTATGAGAGAATATCGATCGAAGAACAATTTAACTCTAAGGTCCAAAAACTCTCACAAGGTCGATAAGAACATGTATTGACCTGCATTAAAAGCTATAATTGTTTTATTGAAAATAACAGAAAACTTATACAACACAGCATAAAAACAGTTACACAAATAATCTCTTTATTTATGCATATCCCAACAAAAATATTATAGTAAACTATAGTTAAATATAGTATCAGTTTTTCCTAATGTAAATGAAAGTTTTATTATAATAAATAAAAGTATTTTTTACTTAGAATTTCGAACTGTTATATTACATTTTCTCCAAGCCTTGCATGCAATATTTTAATATGAAAAGAAAATATTAGTTGGATACTCACATATTTTTTCTTAAATTTTCATCATTGGTATGTAATTAAAAAGATATTAAGGCCCTAAATCTCATAAAAGTTCTAGTATAAAGTTTCATAATAAATCACAACATCAAGATATATACTATAGTAAAATATAGTTAATTTTTCTTAGGGTATTATCCGTTCATTTCCTGGCAATATGTTGTACTAAATTGAAATGTTGAAATCCTTATAGAACTTTGGATAAAAAGATTCAAGGTTCTGTTTTTCACGACGAGATGTGAAATTGATGAAATTTAAGTTTGAACAATATCCATGCCTCTCATAGCTTGCCTTCACCATCCCTATCAATAATTCAATTATCTAATCATCATAAGACATCAGCTTTCACAGAGTTTTCTTAAATGAATGAATACATCATTGGTAGTAGGTCTAAGTTTAGGGTTACATCATCTAATGTATTTCTAGAATCTTCTTTTATCACAGTTTCCATAGATCATTTAGGTAAATTAAGATTTTGTCTTTTGAAAATGTTTCACTCTTCTTTCAGTTTTTAATACAAATTTGTTAATATTCTAACTGGACAAGTTTTCCTAAGTGAAATGAAAAAAAAAAATGCATTTATGTATGATTTCTTTAATTGTTCAAAGTGTAGAGAAAACTGCTCCTTTAATTTCATTATGCTCAATATTATTGATGTGTAAATGTGTGAACATTTAACTATTTAGATTTCATTATTGTTAATGTAGAATTCAGATTTTACCTATTATTCCATACATTTTACTATCAAAACAAATGCTACATTCATTGTCATCTTGGTGATTTTCCATTTTTCCCATATGTGAAAGATACCATTTTGTGAGACAGCAAAAGCATATATCTGTATAGTCACATTTGACAAATTTTCCTTCCTTCTCTTTTCTCAACTTAGGCAATCGATAAACTTGGTAACTTATTATGAAAATTATTATGATGGAGACTTCCATATTTTTATAACTATTTAGAGAATAATTTCCGCCGAGTGTACTTCATATAGTCTTCTGGTCGCCCGCGTGGCGCAGTGGTTAGAGCGTCTGCTCTAGAGTCGCGAAGTAAGGAATTGATCCTTACGTCGCGGGTTAGAATCCTACTGTGGGACGTTGAGACCGGTCCTTCGGATGAGACCGTATAAACCGAGGTCCCGTGTCGCAGTAGGTGCTGGCACGAAAAAGATCCCTCACTGCTCAATGGCCATAAGTGCCGAGTATAGGACAAAATTTGCAGCTCTCCACCGGCAAGTGGTGGCGTCTCCATATCAGTGAAAAATTCTCGAGAGAGACGTTAAACAACATACAAACAAACAAAAATATAGTCTTCTGTTAGATCCGTTCCAGAGAAATCGTTTACATTTCCAATCGATATACTTCTACGCAGCTGTTGGCATGTAAATATCTCTATTTGTTGAATAAATAGTATGTACATGAAAAGGAGCATGTTTATTACTATATTTGAATAATAAGCATTGACTATAAAGGCAAGCTTGTGTTCTTCGTTTTTTCGAAGTAAAAAGTATTTCAAATTTGACAAAATTCCACCAATATTGAGAAAATCCTGTAAATGTTCTACTTTCACACTCCCTTGTGGCCTCTATGTACGCTTTGAATTAAAGTCGGTGCTGGTTTTAAAATAAGTATCATTCAAAGTTCTTTACTAAACTGTCACATTTTTAACCGCGTCTTGATTTTTATATCAAATAAGGGGCCAAATTTGGCTGTTACCATATCTTGTTCTTTATAATTATCTGATTGTCATCTTTTTTCATTGAAAAATGACAGTTTAAAACAAATTATTTTATTGTGTTTAAATTATGCCTTAATATACCTTATTTAACCAAGACATCGTAATTAAGCATCATTAAAGGAATTCATTTCTCAAGTTAAGGAACATGCAGGCTCTTTTTATTAACTAGTTCTTGACCAAAAGAATGGACGTTAATTTTGGAATGTTACCGACACATTGCAATGCTATACAGTGATTGGACAATGCACAATTTATAGCCAATGAAGAAGATTCGACCTTGCAGTAAGTAATGAAACTTTTTTATTACATGTAGGAAAGGGTGGTTACACATAGCTAAGTAATTTTAGGGAGAAATTGTTTTTAAGTGTTTTATAGCACAATCATATAACAAGAAACGGGCCTTTCTCCTGTAAATGTAACGAATATATAGATGTATCAAGAGTATTTAGCGAGCTGAAAGTTGTATGGTACGATTTTTGTGCTATAAGATTTTGATTTATCCTGTTATGCATTTACAGTGTACAAATTTCTCGTTCCAAATGTTATTCACTCTAGTTCACCTCTGTTCAACAGAAAGAAAAGGAAATTGGATGGCTATTCATTCCTCGAAAAAAAGGAAAACGTGGAAAATATTACTTTTACTTTCAGGTCCAGAGGTTTGAAATATGAATTTTTTTACCATTATGTGAGAGCCCTATAAGAAAATTTAGAATGTGTGGCTACAAGAAAACGAAAATATTTTGAAAACCAAGAACTCACTCTTACATGTATTAGAGAGGCATAAACTTGTTTGGAAAGGAACGTATTGATAAATTGCAGTAAAAGATTACTGGGCTATGAAATTATGGTGCATTATTAATCCACACGCACTTGAAAATTCTAATCTTATACCAGACAGTTTCAGAGAGAAGCTATCTAAATATACTTGTGTATTGCATCATCGTATAAGAAGTGAAAATTTAGGTTGTTTACTTTTTAAGTCGGAGGAAAAGAGAACAAATGTTTTACTCAATAGAATTAAGAACTAGATTGTTTAGGTACATTTTCAAGAAAAACAAGCTTAACATATGCACAGGTTACGGATACAGGATGGTAAAAGGCTGTTGAAATTTAGAGGACACATGTATTATACCATATCTTTATTGTATCATGGTTAAGGAAAAGATTGAACGCACCATCTTCATCATATCTTCCTAACATTTTGGTTTTGGCATGCTTTTCTGACTACATTGTTACTGTCTAGCTGTCCAATCGTTTGTCAAAAAATAGTGTTCGGACCATAACTTTCGATCACTTTATTGGAAAAAGATCAAACATTTGTTTGTCATTGCGCATGACCTAAAGATACATAATAATCCCTACTTAAGGTCAACGTCACGGGAAATAATATTTCTAACATAGCTCTTGAAAGCAATAACATGCTAAAAGTGCAAGAGTTATGGCAGTCATTCTACGATAAATGGACCAATACAGAGTATAAAACATGAAAAAAAAAATAATTGTTTCAAATAGCAAAATGAACATCATAATTCTCTAAGGGATATATCTGTGAACTTGAAAACAAAGAATTGTCCACAAATCTGGTATCGTTAACTTTTTTCAACAATTTCAAGATACCATTGATTTTAAGGTAATGTTACGGAAGTTAATGCTTGATCGATCCTTATTATTTTTTAAATAAAGCTGAATTTGACCAATTTTTCGTTTCTGATGTTCAGTAAAGAACGCTAAAGTATGATTCATGAAGTCTCGCATGAATCCGAATTTAATTTAAATTTTCGGGAAAAATATCGTTACGGAAGTTAATCGTTACGGAAGTTAATTACCAACAATAAAAGTTTAAATTCTCGACAATAGTTAAAATCAAAGTTTGTTTTAGGATATTAAACAAAAGTTTGAAGCATTTCCCTCCCAAAATAATAAAAAAAAATTTATACCTTTAATGCAAAAACTTTCCTGAATTACCGTTACGGAAGTTAAATTTTTAAGAGAGACAAATGTTTTTGTCTAATTCATTTTGTTATGTAGAAAATGTAATCGTCGAAAATAGCTGACTCGCAACTAGAATCGATGATATAAGGTTACGTGGTCACTTTCAGATAAGTTTCAGTTCTTTTTTAAATCTGCATTCTATGGGTGAAATTTAAAACAAAATCGTTACGGAAGTTAATCGATTTTAAGCGACATGCTTATAATTTCGCATGAAAGGAGATCCATGCATTTCTTTGCGAGAAGTGGTTTGATTTCTTTTTATATAGGATAAAAGACATGTTTTAACTTTCATTGCAATCTATTTGGAACGATTTTACGGCTGAAAATTTCATCTTGAAATTTGTAAATAAATGAAGCGACATTAAGATTTGCAGTGGAATACGGTTTTCAACATAACATTATGCAAGTTACCTCATTGATAATCAACATTTATTACCTTAAATAAGGAAACAGACATTTTTGTATTTCTTGGAAACTACATAAAAGCACGTAATTATCTCTTTGGATTCGCTTCTGGGGCAGTCTGGAAGTTTGAAGAAAAATATTTCTCAAAGTGTCAAGATCTTAGTCAACAGAGATTTCCTTACCAAATTAAGGCTATAGAATACTATAGTTTATCATAGTTAAGCATAGTTTACTAAAGCATCATAGGTTCTAGTAAATCAATGTATTTGATAAGATTTTTTAAAATATAAAAAATAGATATATTCTTACTATTAATTCAGTTTGTTATATAGGTTCTAGTAAATCAATGTTTTTGATAAGATTTTTTAAAATATAAAAAAATAGATATATTTTTACTATTAATTCAGTATGTTATTTTTCGTTTAGATGAAATGTGAAGATAATGAAGAGGAATCATGCTCAAAGTATAATTAAACAATACAAATTGAGCAGAGCAAACATGGACCTGTGAAAACAGAGGTTGGATCATGTGGGATGGAGGAGTGAGCATCCCCTTGTCAACCGGTCACACCCGCCATTTGCTCTTTGACATGATTGGATAAACGGATAAACCCGTAGACAATTCAATTCAGTGTGAAAATAATGGCCTTACAATTTATATGAAAGGCGCAAGTCAACATTCGACTTAACGATAGATTGTATTTGCAAACAAGGTGATTTTGTCGACCATCTTTAGAATTTGCGAATTTAGAAACTGGTCATACATAGAACATACTCTTGCGTATCGAATCAACTGTGTCACATAAATCCCGTATGCAGGTGATAATGGTATATTGCTACATAAATAAGAGCCATAACTTATAAAAAGACACACTTTAAGCACATTTTCACATAAAGATTATTCATGACCAGAGAGTGTGTTATGTTATGACATTGATATAAGGTCATTTGGACAAGTTCAAGGTCACCGGCAGAGAAAGTGTAAAAATCGCTTATGGTCTATTTCTTTCTAATGGCAAAACATTTGAAATTAATACCTCACACAAAGATTGCATATGCCACGAGAATGTGTCATCTTGACCGAATGTCACTTTGTCAAGTTAAAGCTCACTTTATAGGCAAAAAAATCTTGTCCTGACCATCTTGTAATGGAGGAATATTTAGCTTTTACTTGAAACGAATATTACATGTTGTTTGAAGTTGCATCAGGACATTGACCCAAGGTCATTTGGGCAAGTTCAAGGTTTTTATATCCCGCAGCTCCAACGGAAGACCTCTCGTTGCTTTGCAACGAACTCTGCTCTGTTTTGTTTAAAATTAAGATTGGTACAAGAATAATTTGCTGTCTTATGATGCCCAGTGCTTACTTATGGGTTACAGGGAACAGGGCAATGTACAAACGCAAGTATTAATAATTATGTTCTTTAAAGAAAATTGCCTAATTGTGAAATATATATATATATCAATACCGTCTTATATATATATATATATATATATATATATATATATATATATATATATATATATATATATATATATATATATATATATATATATATATATATATATAAAGAAGGTATTGATGATAAAAAAGTTTTTTTTGCTTTGGCCTTCAGTGCGACATTTAGAGATTTCGACGACGTTTTATCAAATAGCAATATTCATTTTCATTCATACGAACAGAGAGCAGGAAATATAAGACACTACAGAGTCTGACACATCTGTTTTATATTTACAAGTTTTACTAGAGAAAGTCTTTGATGGCAAAAACACCTAAACGTGATTATGACCACATTAATTTAATTTTTCAATCGTCAATTTCCATTGTTTATCGAGCAATATAACATTGTCAGTTGCAGATGATGTTTCTGTCTCCGTGTTGATTCAATACGGAAGCAAATATTCTGTAAACGCAATGATTTTAAATCAAAGTAGACTGCTAACAATACGATTTATTTCAATACCCTTCATTTCAATACCCTTTCCCCCCTTTTCGCTCTTCAGTGAATTATACACTCCCATCGGCGTAAAGCATTGGTAAACCTTTTCAATCCTGATTGGTTTAGAGGCGGAGTCAAATCAAAGGTTTATGATCATGTGTACTTTTTTTTCATATCTAAAGTCCCTGACATTAGAGGTCTACTTCAACGACTAAATGTACCTGATTTTTGGCGAGTGCGTGCAGTGTCAATTAAATCTAAAACATGGAAACCTATATTTAAATTTCTTGGTAAATGCTATAAATAGACGATGTGGAGATTAGGCGTCCAAATTCAGTTAAATTGTGACAATTTCTTGTCACAAACAAAAAATAATGTTTTTTAAAGTGCCTGATATGCAGAAAGAGAAAACTCATGTCAGAAACTGACGGTATGCATAGAAAATTGCATCTTTGTAGGTGAAAAAAAATCTTTGCGAATATATTTCATGAATTCAAATTGAGAAGTAAAAAAAAAAAAATTTAAAAAGCAGTTTGCAAATTAGTTCTAATTAAATGAAAATTGTAATATCTCCTTGTCATAAAAAGCACTGTGAAATACGTTACAAAATTCTATTGCAATGAAACCCTATAACTTTTCAAGCTTCACACGTTCAAATTAAATAATTATTTGTTCAAAATATATTGCTTTGTAAGAAAAATATGTATTTTCTGTCTTCCACAAATGCAAAAATTTAAAAATTCCAGTATAGTCTAAAGAATTTAAAATTTCCATTTTCTGTGACAGATTTTATCGTACATGTATTTCTCTGCTCTTAATTAAGCACCTACATGAATTCCAATTCATTTATTTGAAACTATCAATGATGCCATTAATTTAATATGTCAAAACGATTTCAGAATACATTAATTGTTTTAAAGGGCCAAATAATCATATGTTTTTTTTAAAATTACGTTACAATGATTTATGTTCCATTTTTTCGTGTCATGTTGTATCTAGAGCCAAATTTTTATGTTAGCAATTAACATTTAATAATATCTTTCAACCGAATAATTTTTTTTTCATCAAAAATTGACAGAGAAAACTGCTGAAAATGTTCTCTTTATTACAGTAAGGGAAGCATGAGTTTAGTTATGAGCTCCACCTTCTACAATTTGATTGAATGGCGGTTTGTCTATATATATATATATATATATATATATATATATATATATATATATATATATATATATATATATATATATATATATATATATATATATATATATATATATATATTGTAATTTTCCTGTAACAAAACATCATAAATTCTAGAATATCTTATTTTGTATTTATCCGGTATAATATATGAGAGAGAGAGAGAGAGAGAGAGAGAGAGAGAGAGAGAGAGAGAGAGAGAGAATATCATTTTTAAATAATTTATTACTGCATGCTTATGTAAATAAGTAAAGAGTTCATGCCTTTGTAGGCTATTATGGTAATGCCCATGGACTACTGCACTTAATTAGGCAATGGTAGGTTTAAATGAAAATGTAACAAGATTAAAAGCAGCAATGACCTAAAATTTTAAACAAATTGGCATGCAATGAACATACGAAGTTATGAAATTGTGTCAATTGGCGTCTTACAATCTTAATATGATAGCGCTAATTCAACGATTAACAACAGTTGTAAAGTTCAATGGAAAACGCAGTTTTTAACACAGCTCAACAAAAATACAAGGGGCATTTGAAAAGTTCTGAGAACTGTTTGATAAAATATAACCGTTTAGCGGAAATTATTGAGTTTGATATCATTGGAAAGATCAGAAAAATATACATTGTGGCGTCACTTTGGAATTTTTATGACGTAATAACTCCGAAAATGACGTCAGAATCCCGTGTGTTTCGCATAATGACCATAAAAATGACGTAACAAGAGACAAAATTTCAGTGAATTAAAATTTTGACTTAAAGTCAACTTTTGGTTTTTACTCGGATGCACGCTAACGGACATAAATGCCAGTTCGGAGAATGTTTATATAGACTACAGTCTATCATTTGGTGTTTTATTTAGAAGATCCTATAGTTCTGAGGTGGTTAGAGCGCGTGTGAAACATAGCATGTTATTAAGTTTTCAGAACTTTTCAAATGCCCCTCGTACGACATTAGCCTTGTACTTAATTTATGTGGACCTTTGAAAAATGTTTTTCCCTTATTCAAAATAAATGACTTGAATAAGAAATACAAATATGATTCAAAGGATATGAGTAATGTTTTCTAATTTCATATGCCAGCATTATTATTTTTTTTTTTACAAATGGGACGGCATAGTATTTTTTCTTTCTTTCTTTTTTTTTTACCCAGAATAATTAGTTGAAATTGCAGAATTTAGTTTTACACCCGTTGAAATTATTCCTTTACTTGATTTACTTCTGTGTGTTTAAGACTATTAGCATTCAGATAAACCTATCTAGGAAGATTTTGTTGTTATAAATAAGCTGAAAAAAAAATAAAAAAAAAAAATATTTTAAGCATAAATGTAAAATTGATTTGACGTATCATTTAAACATTTTGCACGCAGAAATATTTTTTTACTTACTCTACCGATATAATTACTTCATTAGTTTAAGATAAAAAAAAAATATGTAATGAATCAATTTGAATAATAATCATTTTCTTTCTCTGATTCCTCAACGCATTGACATCATTTATCATTTTAAATTAGACATTTTTACTGCTATTTTAATTTAACATTTTAATCAACAAGGAGATTGTTTTACTAACGAATGATTGGTGGATACAGGTTCTCTGACAGTATATAAGACCTAAGTCGTGTTGATCTGGAAATCTGCAGAGTCCTTCATCAACATGAGGAAAAGCGTTATTGCATTGACTCTTCTTTGCCTGGTGGTCGTTTCGTCCGGTAAGCTCTCTTTCTCTCTGTAGATGCTCTCATTCCCCTCTTTCTCTTCTCTCTGTCTTTTTTTTCTTTTCTCCCCTCTTACTCTTAATACGTTCTTTTTAACTGTATACCCTGATTTAGAATCACGTTTAGTATTCAATGATCTCAGAATGAAAGTTAAGTAAGAACTTCTTAGAACAAAGTATTCCAGAATTTTCAGAGTTTTTTTTTATGGCCACGGACAAACATTTTTTTTTGTGTGTGAAACACTTGTGTCATGGTGCGGTTTTTTTTTTTATGTTACCCATACTTTAAATCAGATAGAAAACCTTTGGCAGAAATCCAACTTACCGTAACATCTAGGGGGCGGAGCGTAGTCGTACAATAACTTTTAACATACATGTACTGAACAATAATTCCGTAGTATAAAGTTAAAAAGGAAACTCCATATTTTTTGTAAACTTTGTTCAATTTTTACAAACATATTCAATATATACAGAGGAACTAACCTCACAAAATTCAACCACATATGTGAAACCTTTCTTCAAAAGGCATATAGTCATTAGTTTAAAATAAATGCTTTAAAGAAAAACTTTAAAAATACACTGAATTTTATGAATTAAAGCTAAATTAAAATCTGACAATACTGAAACAATGCACTTTCGACGATTCCCTTAATATAGCACCTGTTTTTGGGTTCCTTGAGTTGCATGCAACTGGGTATACTTTCGTACTTTTGGCATACATGTATTTTGCACAACATAACATCATTTCGGTACCATAGTTATACATGTAGCATTAAATTGACTCAGATTTCCTCAGCACATGCAAGCATATCCTCAGAAACGATACTTTTAGAACAAGGTGGTGAAACAAAGTGCCGACAGATCCAGAACTGAAATCACCTTTTTTCCAGTATTATGCCTGCATGGTCGTCTTACCGCTTAATCCATCAAATACAATCGCACACTCGTTTTACATCGCTTCATTTATTTCTGAGATTTTTCAATGTAACCATCTCGTTCATACGTTCTGCTTTGTTTGAACAACGTGCATTCACGATTGACCTAAGAAATTTACTGCACAGAGAAGCTTGACAGTCTCGTTCGACTGCTACGCCTTTCTGTACGTTAAATCCCTTATGAACGAAACAAAATGTAAATATAACAGAAAACTTTACAATCTTCGTTACTATAACTAATTTATATACACTACAAACAAAGAACGTAAATAAGTAGTATCAATGACAGTTTATAGATATTATAGATAGTTAATGATATGATGTTGGTATGTGATTATTCAAATTATGATGCAGAGGCCTTTGAGGTTGCTAAAAACAAAGTTTTATACAGAACACAATGTTTTAGAGAAATGAATACAATGCATTTGCGGTGGTTAGAAACAAAGTGTTATACAGCACACAATGTCTTAGAAAATAATTGCACTGCCTTCTTTGTGGCTAAAGACAAAGAGTTAAACTAAACACAATATTTAAAAAAAAAGTGTCGAAAACAAAGCGCTCGCTCCGTGATCGGAAGGCCGTGTTTCGAATCACGGCCGCAACTGACCTAAGTCGATAAAAAGTAGGAAGCAACCCTTCCTTCGCCAAGCGCTCGGCTCTTTGAAATGAAAGTTGCAGGTCCTTCGGATGAGACCTTAAGAACAGAGGCCCCGTGTCACGGTAGGCGTTGGGACGAACCCTGACTGCTCAATTTCCCTGAGTGCCGAGAGTAAAGATCTAAATTTGAAGCCCTTCACCGGTATATGGTGAAGTCTCTATATGAAATTCTAGACCACTTGGCCAAGTATTACTGCGCTGGCCAGGACTTTATTGATCTTGTTGAGAAATTCGTACGCTTCTGAGAGAATATACATGTATTAACCTTTGCTATTCACCTTGATATTCAATAACTGAATCAAGTTCAGCTTAAGAATTAATGGAATGGATCTCTGCTACCTCATACTTCTGCCTATCATTTTTGAAATGTGTGATTCCACTTAGTTTTCTCTTAATGATAGATCAAACATGGTGAACAATAATATGCTGTAAGCATCTCCTCATACAAAAGATCTCCTCAAGGAAACCTAAGATATACAAAAATTCGAACCATTTTCGGAAAATACATGTATTACGGACTCATTATTGAGTCTCTTAAATCACAGGAGATAAAAAGGAAGGATTACCTTGTGTACATCCTTAAGCTTTGGTCAAGTTAATATTGATTTTAAAAAATAATCATAATTTCAGAACAGTGCAACTATAATCACAAGTGTACATCGCACTCTACGTGTGGATACAGGAGATATTGTGAACTTATCCCTCCCGCTAAAATTGGCTACTGCTGTTTTCATCAACGTAAGAATCTGTTCGTATTATGTATCTTATGTGACATGGTTAAATATAACAATGATTATATATTTTGTTTACTTTCTGTTTAATTTTTTTATGATTGTTCGTTCATCTTGAAATTGCTTTTCAAATGTATGACAATTCCCTTTTTTCATCTTTCTGTTCAGAGAATTTCAAATTTGTTTAGATATATAATCGAATAAAAGATGTATCTTGGTAATGTATATTATAGATGGAGATGAAGAAGGCGACTGGGATTATAAGTAAAATAAGGAGGAGGATTGGGAAGATTATGATAAAGAGGATACGGAGAATACGAGAATACAGATATATTAGTACAAAGACGACCCCCTAAAAAAACCCCCAGATTATTGACATGATGTGTTTCAAATGGATAGAGATATCAAAGAATATAATTTTCAGGGAATAATGTTCAAAAAAATATGATCAATGTAATTGACTAAAATCCGGCATATAACAATGTTAGTTTTTTAAGATTGTACAGTTTCTTCCAATTATTATTAAATGATTGTAGTACTTCAGTGTTACGTTGATACCCACAAAGAATCCAGTCATTTAAAACAAATAACATTCCCGTTCTTGTCAATTAACGACCAGAAAGGTAAGGGTGGTGATTTTGATAAGAAAGGGAGAAACTATATTAAGATATTTCACTCCTCACTCCTCCATGATGCTCACTCCTCCATGGCACCTGATCCCACCTCTGATGTTGGAAGTCCGTGTTTGCTCTGCTCCTATTTTGTATTGTTTAATGGACTTTTGAGCTTGAATACTGTTCGTTATCTCCATATATTTCATACAGTTGTCTTGTCAGGGCAGTGCTTCAGGATTCAAATATGAATAAGGACACGCAAAACGGAGCATCCCCTTGCAAAAGCGCACAATTCTAAGAGGCCTGTTTCGTACAAAACACACACCACTCACATCAAAACAACAGCAAATTACTATTGTAAAAGGCAGTATCATACAAAATTCTTATCAACTGCTATTGATTCCTGATTCAATCAACACCAGAACAGTATATTGTTCAACATCAATAAAATTGTACAATTAATTATCATCATTGCAATCACAAAACATTTTCTTTTAGAAATACTGGTAAGAATACAAATCAGTATATTGATACAAGAATAATGTGATGCTTTATGATGCCCTGTGCGTACAAGTGGGTGTCAGGGATCAGATATACAATATACCGGTACATGTATGATGTCGAATTTACTCATGGTCAAGGTATCAAACATAAATTTCTGGAAAGAAAATTACCTTTGGAGCATACCAGTGATGTTCAAGTTAAAAAAAATATTATTTTCATCTACTTGACAAAGTAGAAGTCATAACAATAAAGCACTTTAAGTGAGAAATAATCAAATTCATCAATTAAAATTAGGGGTATTTTCAAACAAACTACAGAGAAACGACCTGACTAGTGAATTACGAATTTTCGTGGACTATTGGTTCCAACTTACAAGGCTTTCAAGTTATAAGGATGTAATTGATTGATTGTACCTTGTTTTACGTCCCATTCGAGAATTTCTCACTCATGTAAAGAAGCCACCATATACCGGTAAAGGGCTTCAGATTTAGACCTTTACTTGGCACTCAGGGCCATTGAGCAGTGAGGGTTCTTTTTCGTGACAATGTCTACCATGACAGGATTTTTTAAGGTCTCATCCGAAAGTCCCGTGACTTTCCCTTCTAATGCCGGGCGCTTGGCAAAGGAACACTTACTACCTATGGTTACGTCTTAGATTTGTCACGGCCCAGAGAACAAGAATTAAACACAGATCTTCCGATTACGAAGCAAAAGTTCTTTCACTAAGTTACCATGACCTGCAGGCTGCAATTGAAATAATGATAATAACTGTACTTTATATTGCGACCTTATACTTACGGGATATGTGTCAATTAGTCTTGTTTATTTTGGTTTGTGTAATAATTTTAAATGAACGTTTCATTGACGATCACTAAATAGAAGAATTAAAAATAGCGTGGATTAAATAAGTTTTATTTGGCAAATACTCATTTTTGATAACAGAAATGGAAATCCTGTAAAGATTATGCTGTGATAGTAATATGTAAGGGAGTTATTCACACACCATGTGAAATATAGTGAAATATAACGATACAAAATGTTTTAAAGAATATTTTTATCCAGATAACAACCCTCTTTCTATTTCAAATTTCTGTTCTTATAAATATGCTATTTTTCTTTAAGGAAAAAGGTGGAGATAACGAATTGTGATCGAAAATCTATAAATACAATTCTGTGAAAAGGGCATAAAACGCAGACCCCTAGAAATTTCAGAGATGGGGTCAGGTGCCTAAGAGGAGTAAGCATCCGCTGTTGACCGGAAGCCCTATGTATTGATTAGGTAGACGGAACATTAGGAAGTCAAATTCAGCATAAAACAAAGGCCTCACGATTGGAACGAAATAATCAGCAAAAATACGACCCAGTGAGAGGTTATATTTACTTTCAAGGTCATTATAACAACCATAAAATTTACGAAATGCTGACTTTAACTAGGTTGTTGAAATCCCTGAAACATCAATTAACTTATTTGTCAGTAGCCTGCCTCGGTTTAAAAATTGTTCATACTCGGAGCATGATCTTGAGTATCGAATACATTAGGAGATGTTCATTTCTGTTTGTAAAAACATTTATGGGCAATACTCTCCTGTCACATAATTTATTGTTATACCTTTAAAAATTTGTTCCTATATAAATCAATAAAAATAAAAGTCTAACATTTCTAATGTTTTGCTGAGCGGTCATAAAAATCGATGTTCGACCGCTGATATATTGGACCTGTCGATGAGATGTTGGACCGCTTACGTCACACAATGGGCTGGGTCAGCTAAATCTGGTGTTCGACATACATGTATACATGTTAAAAAAAAAATAAGAAGAAATAAATGAAAAGTATAACAAAACATTTATTGACTGTGTTCTCGGGCAAAGTGCGTTTTGTCGACCCCTCGAACCAAACTGTTTTCCTTTCGGCCTACCGGCCTCATGCAAGCCGTTTGGTTCTTGGGTCCGACAAAATGCTGTAGCCCTCGAACCCAGTCAATTGATGTAAAATATTCAACACTGAAAGCATGATACCTTACCAATTTTTTTTTATATTTTGTACATAAGATCGAAGAAATTTCATCAATTCATGATACCACACGATTCTAGCAGCACTTTATAAATACTACTGAAAACAAGCTCTCGAAATCGAGAAAACATATGTTTCAAAGCATGCAGCGTAGTGTGGAACTTTTGCATCTTTGTTGTTAAGACAGAGAAAAGGCTGATCGGGATTTCAAAACACTGCCTGTCTTCATTTAAAAAAAAAATAAAAAATAAATCAGCATACCTGATTCTTAAACTATAATTTTTTATGAATCACACATGATATTCAGTGCATATGCTTTTTAACTCTCATTCCGTATAGCGGTATTTGTTTACATGAATGCTTATGCAGGTCATAAAAATGCGCGTTAACTAGTCAAACTTTTGAACATCCGTATGTCGAATGTCAGGCGGGTGGACACCTGTTCACACCAGTTCGTTAGGGTGACTCACACACTACACTGAAAAGGAAAATTTAAGGAAAATGTGATTTTCTTGTGATTATAGACTACTTTTACATGCATTTTCCCCAATCCTCAGGCAGTCATTAAATCATACAGCATTTTACCTGATAAATGTATTCCTTTGAATATCTGTTTATTTGTAGTAGTTGAATCTTAAGTTATCATAATGTATATCTTTAAATTTAAAAATAGTTTTTGTTGTTGTGTTAATAACAGTTCTTGTAGGTAACTGATCAATATCAGATTAAAAAGTGTTCAAAATTCAAATGTTTTACTTTTTTGCTACACAAACAGCTCTTCACAATGAATCAATTAACATGGTAATTTAAACAATAATAGTATAAATGATCCTTTTCCTGCGAACTGGAGTGGTAACCTTATTAGGCATCATATACCCCGTCCATAGATTGTCTAATTTTTATTTATTTATTACTTTTTTTCCATTTTCAGTAGAATTATTTTTACATCTATATTTTTTTAAAGACGTATATGGACACCAATCATTGAAAACTTGTTTAGCCAACACACGTACATCTAAATAACCATTTTTGATGAATTTTAGGCTACAGAATATGCAGAAAACTGTCACCTGCATGGTTAAATTAACACTTTAATGCATCTTGTAGAAGTAAATGCAATAATCACTGCACAAACGGTTGTCCTACTTGTACCAGTTCTGATTGATCATATTTGGTCATTTTGCATCAAAACATTTTCATACTGTAAACAAAGAAACAACAATTGTCCTAAAAAGGGTTTTATCAGAGAGTAAGTTTGGGATTGACCAATGTATATGTATATCTATCTATCTATCTATCTATCTATCTATCTATCTATCTATCTATATATATATATATATATATATATATATATATATATATATATATATATATATATATATATATATATATAATTCAGCTCTGTAGTTAAATGATGATTAGGTATAAAAAGACCCACTCACTACCTTAAAAAGAGGAAAATTACTTTTCTGATAATCAAAATTTGACATAAAAATACATTTGATCCACAGAGATTCTGTTGTTTTTATTGGAAACGACAATGATTTATTTTAATATAACACAAATTTAGCTCTTTCTAACTACTTCTGGAGCAGCTGGACTCCTGAAACAACTGTCATTATGCGTAATCTGATTAATGCTCTTCATCACATTGTCAAAATCTTAGTTAACAATGGCTTCTCTATAACATCAATATAGAGCTTGAGTGATATACAAAAAAGTTCTCATATAGGGTATTTATATAATTTTTTCTAATGCAGGATTTTTCATTTTTCATTCACTGTCAAATGTTTACGTTCAAGTTCATTGTTCCTAAGTATGTTTTTTTTATTCATTGTGACTACAAGGATAGAAAAAAATGTTTCTAGCACAGCTTTATTTCTTTTAGATATGACTTTATTAAGAGCAATAACACAGCAATCGAAGTTTGAAAATTGATGTTTTTTGTTTTTGTTTTTGTTTTTTTTTTTTTGGGGGGGGGGGGGGGAGGGGGAAGCATATACTCTAGATATAGCAGATTAGGTAATTTCTAAGTAAAACATGTTAAACATCACCTCAAAGCAATTGATTAATTCAAGTACATGTACATAGAAAATAGAGATTTTTATAACCGTGAGCCGTAAGTGAAACGTGTACCTCTTAAGCACAAAAATACTTTTAATTACCGAGGTATGGCACATTTAGCCCAGACCACATGCTTCTACTGCTAACAGTAGTTCTTGAGCTAAAGATACAATCATAACAGTCCCCTAGATGAATTTGTTTATTACATACCTGCTATTTTTATCAATAAATTATTATATTCTACTACACTTTCCATGCTTTCAAAGCAGACCGAGGAACCTATGTACCACGTGTTGAACTTTCCCTGCATATCTAAAACATCCCAATGATAGCCACGGTCGGCCTCTTTGGGGGGAAACCTAGGAAAATAATATCCCCACTTAATTTGTTCTAAAATCTTTGGATTACGTTTATCAAATAATCTCAAATGTGCAAATAATTTTGATTGGATGATCAAATCCATGTCCTTTGAGAAGGGATTTTCAAAGCCATATTGTTGGTACATAACAGTTTCCTGTGGCCGCCCATCCGGACCATTTTCTCGAATTCCAAGACGATGGGCATCACCAGTGATGTTTTTCTTGGCTTGATAGAAATTGATACCCCCTTCGACAGAATATGGCGGCTCAATGCTTGTGGTGAAGTCCATATGTGGATCACGACCACGTCGTCCATTGTCAGACTCGATCAAAGTTGCAACAATGTAGGAATTCACTAATGTGCTAAAAACTTTCAGTTCATTTAAATTGAAATCTACGATATTAAACAAGGAATTCATCGCTGGCGAGAGAATCAAAAAATCAAAGCGCTCCCTTAAAATTTTTGGATCCCCCTGTGATGTATGTGTTATGTAAATACCTGATGGTCCTATTATTCTGTGAATATTTTTGATATTAACTCCAAAATGTATATCTAATTTGTTTTGTTTAGCAATCTCGAAAACAAGCCTCTGAAACCCGCCACGGAGAAGCCATATCCCATTTTCTGGTTTGAAAGCACTATTAACTGATTGTGGAGGAACCCAAACAAGCCCGTATATAGCTGAAGTTTGGTTGAGATATCCATATCCATTTTTTGACAAAACAGTACTGAATATCGGTTCCAGTAATAATAAATCGTTTCGCCTTAAGAAATCTAGGAAAGTCCCTCTAATTTCATGGAGAACGTCGGGAATAGGTCGAGGCATGAGTTCGCT
Organism: Saccostrea echinata; assembly: GCF_033153115.1. Lineage (NCBI taxonomy): Eukaryota > Metazoa > Mollusca > Bivalvia > Ostreida > Ostreidae > Saccostrea > Saccostrea echinata. Next base: position 9,913,010 of record NW_026889765.1, on the reverse strand, counting down.
AGAGTAGTTTCCAAACAAACACCGGTGAATTCGATCGTACTTCGCCACAGCGGCTTGGATACTGCGGAGTGCCGCTTGCGGTGTTCTTTCTCCTGATCTTTTAATCAGGATGTCCCTCACAGTGGTGTCTTCTAATTTATGAAATAAATAACTTAAATTATTGACAAAAATCTTACACGCAGTATTATTTTATTAAAAAGAAACTTTGTAACTTGCAGTGGCAAAATTTTAATATGTCATATATTAGAGTCATTAATTAAACTTACATAATAAAAGGACATTGAAGATTTTACATTAGTTGAGTATTGACCTGAATTAATTAACATGTTTTATAAGGAACGTTTGTTTACGGCAAATAAGACACAGGTTATGTAATTAATTATTGAATGAACAGGAATTTTAATGTCGTCTAATTGGTACCTGTAAAACAGAGTGAGTTCATCTCAATATTTACCTTTTTTCTCGGTTTTCCTTTCGACTAACTATAGATCTGCTTTTATTTTTATCGACCTGGCAAATTGCGCATTTTAAAGTATGAAACTTCGGACTAAGTCAACCAATACCTCAAAATGTCCATTTAGTCACGAGTTAAAATCATCAATGTATACATATCACGTAGAAATTAAATTGAGATATGCTCCTAATAATATGACCCCGATAAACGAATTATAAACACTCACCATAATCATTCTCCCAAATTGAAATGGGACTCTTGGATACGACTGTGAATCCAACATTATATCTCTCTAATAAATTGACAATCTGATCATAAATTTCACTGAGAAAAGCTGCACCAAACTCCATCCATACACCTCTATAAAATCGTGAATAAGCTTTTCCTCCAACTTCTTGTCTTTCTTCAAAAACTTTGATATTTTTATAACCACGTTCCTGTGAAACATATATCATTCATTTATATCAATGAATAAAATACAAAATGAAGTGTTGATAACCATATGAAGTAACGGTCCTTTTTTTGAAAAAAAAAAAAGAATTAAGAGTAATGTCTATATCATAAGGTTTTCGGAACAGGAATGCCTTATGAGCTATTGCACCCTGGAAAAAAGTGTTTAAATACATCATGTATATTCTGTTTTGTTTATATGATTTGTGAAAAATTGAATACAATAATGCACCAGAACCCGTCAAAAACCCACTTTAATAAAAATGTTATGGTTATAACGAGTGGAAGCACCTCCCATACACTCCCTTGCACCCCTTTCGAGGAAACCTTTCGCTGGCCCTGTCCTCCCACACATTTTTCCCGCACTCTACTTTTCGGAGGCCTTGTAACAACCCTATATTCACATACCTTTAGCAAAGAGGCCATATGTACTCCACTCATTCCGGCTCCAATAATTGCGATCCGATCGTAAACTGATCTAGGGCCCTTAATTGGTGGATATCCCATAGACACTCTCTAAAATTTAATTGCAATTGACATATAATCGGTATAATTATACAATTGTTATGGAGAGTTCAATGAGAAAGGGACAGCAAGGTGAAGGTATTACAGTATTATGAAGTAAATACCGAAGCTACAAGAGCTAGATTTAAGGGATTTCATGACAGAGCTTTCAGTGTAATGTGTGTTCTATGAAGTCTGCCTAAAAATAATACTTATAATAAAATACTGAAAATTGCTGATAAAATCGTATTTTTTTTGTGGGCAATATTGGAAAAAAGCACAAGAAAATAATTTTTAACCTTGGATTTTTTTCTTAGGACCTCAACTTTAAGCAAAACTAATATCAAACCCTTTCCATACCAATTTCGGGTGAGATCTAGCATTGTAATGCTTGAATGACTTCTTTCTATCGTATGGCAATTCGCAAATTGCGTGCAAAATACAGTCTCAATACTTGGAACGCGTATTCGAAAGCAACAAAAAAAATTGAAACCTTTTCATAAACAAAGAAGTGTGCCAAATCTGTACAGAAAGTCTGGAAATGAAAAAGGTGAAGATAACAAAAAGTTCCATCTAAAAAAAATCTACAAACAATACAAATCTTTGAACAGGGCATAAAATATGACCCCCCCCCCCCGCCAGAAATTCCCGAGGTGGAATCATATGCCTAGGAGGAGTCAGCATCCCCTGTCGAACGATCACACTCACCGTGAGCCTTTTGTTTGATTAGGTAGATGGAATATTCCGTAGTCAGTTTTAGTTTAAAAAAAACAGGCTTAACAACTGGTATGTTATGAAATACAGCCAAAATACAAAGTTCGCCGCGGATTTTACTGCTGTTTTCTTTTAAGATTTTAAATTGTTTCGGAGCACACAGTGGATGTGACCGGTCGACAGGGGATGCTTACTCCTACATAGCACCTGATAGCTCCTCTAATGGTTTTACAGGTCTGAGATAGCTTTGCTCCGTTTCTATATTATTCCAGTTGATTTCCAAGCTTGATTACTATTCGTTATATTTATTTTTCAATCTATCTTACGACGTTATTTCAATCATTTTCGATATATCATTTTTTAACTTATTTTATTCAGTATAATATAAAATAATACGAATACATTGAAACACTATCCTGTCACTAAACCCCTGCACTGACAAAAAATACTATAATAAACTACAGTTAATTATAGTTTACTATAGTTAACTCTAGTTAATCAAAGTTTTACTATTGTAAAGTTTTTACTACAGTTAATCATAATTTCAACGTTTTTTTCTGTGGTAAATCAACGTATCAAAGTTTTCACTATAATAGTAAATCAAAGTATCAAAGGTTTTTACTTATAGTTAATCAAAGTTTCACGGTTTTCACTATAGTATATACAAGTATCAAAGTTTTTACTATAGTAAATAAAAGTTTCAAAGTTTTCACTATAGAAAATCAAAATTGCAAAGTTTTTTTTTTTTTTTTTTTTTTTTTTTTTTTGCAATAGTATTTTATTTTGGTCAAGTATTTAAATAATTTATTGCTATTTTTGCCGTTTTGGGGGATGATGAAGGGGTTGTTGTATATCTTAAATTTATATACAAATTAGTTGATTCAAATGCAATATTAACATTAATTTTATAAATTAAGAAAATATATGTTTACTGAAGTTGCTGGAGCAGGTATTTTGGTTCTAAAGAATCCAAATTTCATTTTCTAAAATATCATTTTCCGTTCTCCATAAAAAATACACTTCATCAGCATTAAATTTAAATACATTTGAATAAATGTTGCTTATCTATCGATCTATCAGCGCAAGAGGCAACTTCCTATTGAAATTCATTACTTGTACTTTAATTTCTTTTAGGGGGGGGGATTTTTTTTTTAAAGTTCTTTGAAGCTTTAATAAATTTTGATCATGAAATATCATAAATTGTCAAGAATGGGAATCCAATACACAATTCCACGGCTGTATAGTTATTCAAAGTGTTAACTACAATAGATCAATATTCAAAAGTGTTAACTAAATTTTCAAAGTTTTCACTAGGTAAATCAAAGTTTAATTTCAAAGTTTTTACTATAATTAATCAAAGTTCCAAAGTTTTCACTATAGATCAAAGTATCAAAGTTTTCACTATTGTAAATCAAAGTTTCAAAGGTTTTTACTTTGATCTTTTAGTTAACTATAGTAAACTATAACTAACTATAGTACTTTTGATAGGGTGTGATCCAATTACCTTATGGTATGACATTTACAAAAATAATGACTTAAAATAACAATGTCTCTCCATTTAATCTTCTCGTGAATACATATCGTTCAGTTGTTTATATGTTCTGAACAGCTGAAGTTGCTGTCAAATAATTTTTATGCAAACATATGTGTAAATTAAGTATTTTATTTTATTTTTCCACACCACAATACTTTGTTTCAGATATAATGCATTATTAATAAATCAATTACAAACAGAAAAAAATCGTTTTTACAATACAAATTAAACTGTTCAAAGCATACTATGTTAACGATTTCGAAAGATTTTTTTTTCTTCATACATCCACATCGCTCTAGTGGTAAATGATGTGCAGTAAATGAAAAATAATTATTACTGTCTTCAAGAGGGAAGTTAAGATTTCTTCAAGAATATATTTCTTCGGCATCTTGATAATTAAGGAGTATGTCCTTGAACATTCGATCTAAACTGATATATCCAGGTTATAGCTTAACGCTTGTTTTTATTTTACCTTTTGACCTACCTCATCTTGAATATATACAGATATTACATAAATATTACACATCAATAGATTTGTAATTCAATGATATGTCAAATGATATTCTGAATGATAAATTTCATTTCATTAATTGTTTTAGTTTGTTTCTGTGTAGCACAACCTACTCACCCTATTCGTATCGCATTGAAAATTCCTTGGAAATTCTCCATATCCTTGAACTTTACAGGCTATTCCAACAGCACTTAATGCAAAAATAATCGGAAACATATCTCGTTGCCAAACATATCTTTTCAGTCTGAAATGTATGGTTACACTACCACGTGTACATGTAGGACGCGGTACGCTGACACACCGTGCCTTTTTAGGTCATATTTACCATCTTAGTCCATAAATGCCACATTACGTCTTGGTATATGTCTACGGTGATTGCGTCTTAACAGCAGGTCTAATATGTATAATGATGGCTTAGCTGTTCTTGAGAAGAAGATTTTAAAGATATTTCCTATATCTTCCAATGGTAAACTTTGACCCCCCCCCCCCCGTTGTGGTTCTGCCCCACCCCCAGGGTCATGGTTGCAACAGACTTGAATCTTCACTACCTGAGAATATTTCTGTATAGCTGCAGAATTGTAGCTTTCTACTTGAGAAAATTCGAACAGACAAAGGAGATAGCTACAGATCCAAGCGCTGTAAAAACCTTTGCTTTACACCGCCGCTTTTTTGTCGCTCGGCTCGGGTATTATTTCTTGGATTTTATGCTTTCCCTCGCTGAAAGAAATAGTATCCGATAAATAACCATACTTTTTACTTCTATTTTTGATACCTTGTTTACCTTTCAACGGTCCCAAACAGTCCTTTATGGTTTTGGAATGTCAGTTTTTAGAAATCCCATTCCGACGTCACGTTGGGGGTCGTGCGAAAATGTCTTTCAAAAAACATATACTTGCCGAGAAAATGTAAAAGAAAACAATTAGGAGGTTTAAATATCATGTATATTGTTCACAAAGAATACAATATGTATACATGTAAAAAAAAAAATAGAAAAAAGAAAAAGAAAAGAAATGAGATAAATAAAATTCGAGCGTGTTATTTCAGGATGACATCAACATCGATTGCGGAATGCAATTTTCTTTTTACTGATTTTCCAAAATCACATACGGACGTCTGGAACCGTGGAACGGTAAATTAAGTATCAGGAATAGGAGTAAAATATATGGTTAAATATCTGATACTATTTTTAAAGTGGGGGAAAGCATTAAATACAAGAAATAATACCCAAAGCGAAAGACTAAAAAATGGCGCCGTAAATCGAAGGTTTTTACAACGCTTAGATATGTTGCTCTCTGCTTTATCTGTCCGAATTTTCTCAAGCTACAGTTCTGCAACTAACTTCTGTAATATTATGACTAATCATGGCTTTGCTGTTCTTAAGAAGAAGATTTTTAAAGACATTTCTTATATATTCCTATGGTAAATTTCGACCCCCCCCCCGTTGTGGCCCTGTCCCACCCCCAGGGGTAATGGTTGGAACAAACTTGAATCTACTCTACCTGAGGATACTTCTGTAATAATTTGACTGATCATGGCTTTGTTGTTTTTGAAAAGAAGATTTTTAAAGGCATTTCTTATATATTCCTTCTTATACGAGTGTTGTTCGGAAAGTTCGTGGACTAGCACCATAAGATTAAAACCGCTTAAGATACATTAATGAATTTTTTAACGTTTAATTAGCATCATCTTTTTTATTTATATAATACACAATACACCATTAGTTTTATTTTTTAATAAATTGTTCATGTTTTTGAAAGCAATGGTATGCCCAGGCGGCGCAACCTCGTAGATTACGTTTTTTTAACCTAAGTGTAACTTAGATAAAACTCTTTTTTTTTTGATACATGACCATTCGTCATTGAAAAATCCCGTTAATTCACTCATCGGTATGACACAGTTGTACCGTAAAAATTTGCAATTTTTACCCCATTCTGTAAGTTCTATGGAATTTTATCGTAAAATTTATATGGAATGTCCAAACAATTATTGGGTTGTAATGACGTCAGAAAGGGGGGTGGGTGGGTTTCTTTTTCCAACATTCTATAAAGTTTCACCCTCTGGAAAAAAATGGCATAGACCTAGGGAATATTTAAATGGGCTACTGAAAAATAAAATGCATTCAGAGTACTTTTTTTAAACGCCGAAAAAGATTAGAGAGACGAGAGATGTAAAAGTGAGTGTCGATTTGTAGTAAGGGTGTTCAAAGTTTGTCACGTCGAAAAGTGACGTTGATCATGTGTGAAAGATGTAGAACTCCGACAAGCAAATATGCTGTTATAATCAAGTGAGGATCTTTCAGATCTATTTACAATATTATATGCATTGAATCATGCTGTTCATGACATTGTAAAATCATATAAACAAGAAGCGAGTTTAAATCTTTACTTAACTCCAAGGAAACTCATCAAGATAAGTGTATGAGGTAGAGAATGCGGACATTGAAAAACAATGACGTCATGAAACTAAATGGCGACAGCGCCGGGTGATCATATAATGTCTTTTTTATTTTATGATAATTTGGTAAATATTCAAGGTATCAAGCTAAAATTTTCAACATCTCTTTAATTTTTGTTGTTTTATGTTCATTAAAAATTTTGTAAGCATACACTACATAGTATTAATTTTATCGCATCAGTCCACGAACTTTTCGAACAACCCTCGTATATTCCCATGTGAAACTTCGACCCCCTCTTGTGGCCCCGCCCTACCCCCGGGGGGTTATGATATGAACAGATTTGAATCTAGAGTATGTAATGACGCTTTCACATAAGTTTCATCTTTTCTTGAGAAGAGGGTTTTTAAAAGATTCCACGAAATTTTCACGAATTCTTAATTATCTCCCCTTGAAAGAGGGTGCGGCACTTCCTGTGAACAAACTTGAATCCACTTAACCCAAAAATGCATCGTGGCGAGTTTGGTTGAAATTTGCCCAGTGGTTTTTGAGAAGTCGAAAATCTGAAAAGTTCACAGACGTCAGACGGACGTCGGACACTCTTTGATCAGAAAAGCTCAGGTGAGCTAAAAAAAAAAAAAAAAAAAAAAAAAAAAAAAAAAAAAAATCCGTGGACATTTCAGTGTGTAAATAATGGCCTAACAATTAGTATGAATTATGTCAGTCAGCATTTGACTTAATGATAGATGGTATTTGCTGACAAGGTCATTGTATCGACCATAGAACGTGACGTCAAGTAGACTGTTGATATCCCTGTTTCATCAACTTGTTTGTCAGTTGCTTGCATCGTTCTAGAAATTTTTCATACATAGAGCATTCTCTTGGGTATCGAGTCAACTGGGGAACAAAAACCCCATATCAAGGTGATAAAGGTATATTGCAACATAAGCAAGGGAAGTTGACAATTGAAAAATTAAAGTCATTACTTAAGGAGGAATTCTTGTCTGGTTTCTGACTAGATGAAATATTCCAAGTATATTTGCTTGTATGTCTTATAAACTTAGCTGTAATGTTTTTAAAAGATCATATTTTTCTTTACTCATCATAATTGTACAATTTTAAATAGAAATGGTAAACTGAGTTTGAAATCCATAAGGGACTACATTTTTTGGCGCAACTGGGGTGTATGAAAATAGCTCCTTTACTGCCGATCAAAATCACTTACAGAACATTACATGTGGTTAATCTTTTTTAAACAATCAAAGACTTGAAGAAATTTTGATATGTAACTAAATTATAAATGATGCCCTAAAGTTTTAAAACATAGCAAATAAAAATGATTTTCTAAACAAACTACAATCTTGTTAGCTTTTGATAGCTTCCAACCTTAAAATAGATTTGAGCAAAAAATCAGTAAAAAGTGTTTTTTCTCTCTTACTAAACGGTCAAAGCTTTTTTTTTTGTATCATTTTGTATATTTATATGACTACTTTACCATATGTAGAAATAAGAAATATTTAAATATAAGAAGTTTATAAATATAACTAATATATCCTAAAAAATAAGAAAAACAGGAAATTCGGATTAGCCAATATCTATTTAAGTTAAATAATGTCAATTAATTTGGTAGAATCATCTGATAGCCCGATATGGTAACATCTTTTTGTACAAAAAGAAAAACATTTTATCTTTTACAATAGAAGTAGGCATCAGATGATTAGCAACAGTAATTTTTTACTCTAAATGTCAAGGAAAAACATAATGACCTTGACCTGACCTTGCTTCTAAAATAAATGGTCGAATTTAATTTAATTGATACCATCACTTAGTGACATTGCCTCTATGAAAATTTCATTAATTTTTAAATACAAGAAATATGAGTAGAATAAGAGAAGAATCCCTCCTTAAATGAAAAGTGTATTTCTAAGAAGAAATGAAAACAAGGAAGTTACTCTAAACCTCGGCCCACGGACATTTAGACCATAGGACATCGCAGCTCAAACGGGTCGGTCCAAGACTTAAAACAGGTCGACCCATGCGACACGTGAGCCCACGCAAAATTTAATAATGAAATATATTATACATTTCCAATTTGCGACTTTTAAAAATAAAATATTAAGTGGAAAAAAGTAAATAAATAAATGATCAAGATTTGTTTTAATTATAAAAAGACCTTCCATGAACACAGAGACGATAATCAAGGAACGAAAAGTCAATTAATTAAAGTGCTTATTGATAAACAAACAATTGCTGCAATGATTCGTTTGGAGTCTTAAGTGCTTATCATATTGGTGACAATGAGGGGTTAATTACGGGTTAATTACGAAGAGGCTTAACCGTGCGACATTAAATTAAGAACATTAACATCCAGTCAATATTATTTTCTCCTTTATTTTTCAAGAAATCACTTGTATCCATAAATTCATTAACGTCACTAAACTAGGCAATAGCCCGTTTTTCCAGGCAACCTATATATAAGTGTGCCTTTTATAGAATGAAACGTGGAAAAAATTAATAAGTAAATGTAGTCCAATCCATATATATCTTTTCAACTCATCTCGTCAGAGAAACAATGCAAACAGATACGATAAAATTCAATTTTAATAAAATAGAAAAATAAGAACGTACAGTAAGAAAAAAAATGCTTGTATGTTGATTTAGTTTCACTTAAGTGTATTTATTGGGCATTTTCCACAAGAAATATATGCAAGTTAAAGGCTGACGTTATTCAGTTAGAGAAATGAAACAATTATCTATCATAGAAGTCCCCACTGGATTCTAATTTAAAAGAAAGGTTTAATCGTCGGGAAAAAAAATACATCTATATGATAATATCGATTCAGACGGGTTAATTTATTCTATCATAAAACTTTCCTTAAGCCGAGGTGTCTTTTATATGGGCCCACATGTCAATAATCTTGGGACGACCTGTCAGGGCCGAGGTGTCAAACGTGACGGACTGAGGTTTCCTTTGGCCGAGACGTCTGTCTATTGAAAGGTTCGTTGAAGGAACATACTTACCAATTCAAGAAACTAGGAGATATAAGACCTCCGTAAGAAATTTCAAAAAGCATTAGTTCGAAAGTCTGACTTCGAGAAAACGAACTATTTTAAAAGTGAAGAAATGTGTGAGTGAGTGAGCGCGTGAATATCTTATAAATGTGAAAATGTTTATTTACAATTACTCTGTTTACTAAGAAAACAAATTAAATAATAAAAAAGATAATAGCCGGGAAATCTAATTACAACCTGGTGGTGGATCATCGATATGCGCGTTTGCCGAATGATACGTCTTGCGTTATTTTATTTATTTAAAAAAATCGAATGAAGCTGTATATAGCTGTATATAGTTGCCTGTTGTCATGATAGTAATCAAACTAAGAATTTAGCACGGTTACATTTCAAATGATACAATAAATATTAACATTATTTCCTTTATCAATTTTAAATTACAAAAGGGCATTTAGGTGTATAAAGTGAACTGTTTTACTGTACTACCATTTAGCTTGATTTATTTGTTATCGATGCTACCTAAAACCAGTAGAGCTGTATATACATGTATAAGTAACAATGAGTCAAAAGGTTTGTGCAAATCAATTTTCATTTTGCGATGTAATAATTGTTGATTTATTATGTTTTCCATCCCTATTTTTAAGAAACCCATTGGAAACAAGCTTTGGAGCATTAATAGGATATCCCGAATATTTGTATCTATAAGACATATATATAACGACTTTGGCAAACGATATAAAACGGGGCTGTGTTTTATGTTAAGTACTTTTGAGGAATGTTAACCTGGTAGAAATCACGTGACTATTTAGAATAATTTATTCCACAGGTCGGTTCAACAACAGGAAAGGTCACACAGGTAAATAGCTCTCGCTTGCTATAGGAAAAACATCGAACTTTTCATACTTATTTAACATTTAAAGTACCAGCCTAATTTTGTATAAATTTCCTACTTTCACACAAGTTTTATAAGTGTATTATGTGTCTTTTATCTATGGCACATGTTTGTTTGTACAACATTAGACTGACAATAAACAAAGGCTTTGAAATGTTATGTCCATCCTCGATTTACTATAGAAAATCACAAATGTCGACTGACCACTACCACATGGATTTGCTCTATATATAAACATAAATTTCAGCACTAAATTTTGTTAAATTTATTGAATTTTATAGTTTATATACGTTCTATTTCCATTAGTGAACTCTTCAAAATTAAAGGCGCGTTTGGTCGTCTGACTGGGACAGCATGGCGTTGCGGATAATACAAAACATGCCAATCTCAATCCAATTTTAAATGTTAAATGTATTTGTCATTCCAATTAAAGAATAGAAGAACTAAAAGACATATGTAAGAGATCGAGAACCCTAAATTTATCAGCCATTAAAAAAAATACGACATTTCCGAGGCATGTGTATTGTATTTAGATGTACCATACGATAAATAGATACATACCATCAACAATAGATATAAATTGATATTGTTGTCATTCCTACTCTTGATGTATATAAAGTCCACAACAATAAAATATTTCATTTGCATTTTCTTAGGAATTGTTCATCGATATTCAGTATATTGTTTACATGTTTATGTTACATTTGTCCCAGAAATCCCACGAGATTTGTACATTTTCCAACTTTTTCACAAAAGAGCGCACTAAGAAGTATAACTCTTCCATAGTGGAAATAGAACGTATTGATAATGTGAGATGAAAAATTATGCTTAATATGAATCTTAATTTTTTTCACCTTTTAAAGGTGCTTGGACACAGATTTGAAGTTAATATTTTCTCAAATTTTCTATATAATATCACGACTTGTATATTGCAATAGCTTTTCACACGAAAATATAATTAAAAACTTATTTTATCTGGAAATTATTTGAACTACGAATTCCTGGACGCGTTTGATTAACACATCCTTGCACTTTCACAAATTTTATCTTTATCCTTAATATTTAAGAAAAGAAGCGCTTTTGTTGTGTATTAATGAAAAACATTACATCTTTAATCCAGAAAATTCAGAGTAGAAATGTGCTACAGCAAACCCCCTCACTAATATTGTCAGCCCGTGCCCAGTGTTGAGTACAGAGTTTAACAAATTGAATACACCCGTGAAACGTAAACAGTTTTTGTAAACAGGGCACGAGCTCTGTTATTGTTAATGTTTTCAATTCACCAGGTGTGTTCAATTGTTAAAGTCTGCACACACCACTGAGCACGGACTGACAATACTGTGAGTGGGTTTTGCTTTAGAACATTTCTACTCTGAATTTTCTGGATTATAGTTTTAATATTTTTCATTAATACACAACAAAATTGCCACTTTTCTTAAGTATTAAGAACAAAATTAAAATTTGTGAAAGTGCAAGGATGTGTCAATAAAACGCGTCCAGAAATTTGAAGTTTCAATAACTTCGAGATGAAATAAGATTTTTATAATATTTTAGTATGAAATGCTATAGCAACATATAAGTCATGAAATTATACTGAAAATTTGAGAAAATATTAACCTCAAATTTGTGTCCAAGCACCTTTAACGGGGCCCAAAAGTAAACTTGTTCTATTCTGTTCAAGCGTGATGAAAAGGAATGACAATTTCTTTATCATTAGTAATACATATAGCGTGTATATCAGATTATATAGTATATATCATAATAAAATTATTAGGTGCTATGAAATATAAGAACTTGAATAATCCTACCGTCAGGCAGGAAGTCATGTCATAATTACTTGTTGACAGAAATAAATGAATAGAAATTTAAGACATTGTTTCAAACGTTGCAATATTCAATCTCTTTCATTTACATTCTTTAATATTCCCTTTCTTTTGTATGTTTCACAGTTTGATTTCTAATTGTTTCTAATTTGTGTTTGTTTAAATTTGTTTAGATGTTTTTTTTCTGCATTGTATTGTAATATTTTTCTATTTGTATTGTATTATTTTCCATCGTATTGTATGTTCCATTTCTATTTTTATTACAGCTATTTATATTTATATTTCCACTTGAATTGTATAATTTCTATTTGTTCTGTTAAATTTTTATTTGTATATTTTATTTCGTAAATTGTATAATTTCTATCAGAGAAGCATTATATACCATTTTTTAATGTTTCAATATATATTATATGCGATTTTTTTTTTTTTTGTATTCGAAAAAACTAATAATCAAATTCATGCAAATCGTGTATCATACAATACAAATGAATTTATACAATATTAAAAAAAACTAAATACAGAATGAGATATTGATATAACGAACAGTATTCAAGTTCAAAGACCCTTTAAACAATGCAAATCGGGAGCAGAGCAAACACGGACCTCCAAAGACATCCTAGGTGTGACCAGGTGCCATGGAGGAGTGAGCATCCCCTGCCGAGCGGTCACACACCAAAGTGCTCCTTGTCATGATCGGGAAAACGGGAAAATCTGTAGACAATTCAGTGTGTAAACAATGGCCTAACAATTAGTTTGAAAATGTCAGTCTGCATTTGACTTAATGATAAGTTGTATTTGCTTACAAAGTCATTGTATCAACCTGAAAATTTGAGAAACGATTAATTCAAATGAGACTGTTGTTATCCTTGTTTTATCAAGTGGTTTGTCAAGAGCTTGCCTCGTTTTAAATATTGTTCATACCTAGAGCGTATCAAATAAACAGGAAGAATACAATTAGAAAATATACAATAACGATCTAAAATAAAAGGATAAAAATGAAGAATTATACAATACAAATGAAAACCTACAGAAACTGGAAATTATTGAATAGAAAATGATTGAAAATTATACAATACAAAGAGAAATCATAGTGGATTGTTTTTATATAAACTATTTCTGATATTTTTTTTTCCATTTAAATCATTGCCTTGATTCAAAGGATTAAAATGTCTGAATATCTTAAATTTTATTCTTGCACACATGTGACGTGTTGCACATTATAATAATAATTGTAACGGAAATGGTCCCTTGCCAATTCATATTTTTTTTTATAAATGTGAAATTGCCATCATCAGATTATTGTATTCAACCACACTCTCCATACTTTCGAAGCAGACGGAGGAACCAATGTACCAAGTGTTGTACTTGCCCTGCATATCTAATATATCCCAAAGATACCCACGATCGGCATCTTTGGCTGGAAACCTGGGAAAATAATATCCCCATTTTATTTGTTCCAGAATTCTTGGGTTAGTCTTATCAAATCTTTTCAAGGTTGAAGCTAACTTGGACTGGATGATAAAATCGATATCCTTTGCCCAAGGATTTTCAAAGCCGTACTGATAATACATAACAGTTTCCTGTGGACGCCCATCTGGACCATTTTCCCGAATCCCAAGGCGATGGTCATCATTACTGATATTGTTCTTCGCTTGGTAGAAATTATAAGCGGCATATATGGGATACGTGGGCTGCTCAACGTCATTATTGAAGTACACCTGAGGATCATTGCCTCGTCTACCAATGTCGGATTCGACCAGTGATAGGACGAAGTATGCATTCCTCAGTCTGCTAAATAAATTCCTTTCCTTTGCGTTGAAATCCACTATATTCAGTAAAGAATTCATCGCTGGGGATAGAATCAAAAAATCAAAATGCTCAGTATTAATATTTGGATGCCCCTTCGTTGAGTAAGTTATATGAATACCTCCAGGACCAGGCATTCTTTGAATGCTTTTGACATTGGCTCCAAGGTGTATATGTAATTTATTTTGTCTGGCAATCTCGGTTACAATCAATTGAAATGCTCCTAGTAAAATCCAAAACCCGTTTTCAGGTGTAAATACTCCTTTAACTACTTCCGGTGGTATCCAAACCAAACCGTATATAGCTGCAGTCTCGTTGATATATCCATAACCGTCTGTTGTTAGAAAAGTTCTGAATATAGGTGCCAATAACATTAGGTCATTCCTTTGTAAGAAATCCTGGACAGTTCCTCGAATTTGATGGAGAACTTCTGGAGTTGGTCGAGGCATGAGTTCAAAGGAATAATTTCCAAACAAACAGCGGTGGATTCTATCATACCTCTCCACGGCATCTTGGAGACTGCGGAGAGCAGCCTCTGGAGTCTTCTCCCCTGTATTCTGAATCAAAAGTTCTCTCCAAGTCGTGAATTCTAGAGTTTAAAATGAGATTAGACAGTAAAACTTGTAGTATTATTTTGAATTTATTAAAGTTCTCAAGAATATTTTACAATTACTCGTAAATGCATTCGGTTTTCCTTAGGCTAGTGTAAAATTAAGATGTGTCAGTAATGGGTACTACATTCTGAAAGTTCATTGTCACCGCGTAAGGTCAAAAGAAGCAATAATTTCGCCTTTGTTCTGAACATTGCGTGATCATAAGAATACCGGATATTGTTTAGATTTCAAGAAATTCATGGAAATTTCCTTTTTTGGGGGGGATGGGATGGGTGGGATGGGGGGGGGGGTCTGTAAAGTATTCATTTCCACTGTGTCAGGTGTTAATAGTTTTTTTTTAATCTAATAGTATATATTAGATTTAAATTTCTTGAAATCACTCACCGTAATCGTTCACCGTTACAGTGGATTCAGCTTTGGATACTAATCTGAAGCTGGGAGTATACCTCTCTATCAATTTGGCTACTTGATCATAGATATCGGTCAGAAATATAGTTCCAAACTCATTCCATACACCCCTGTAAAATCGGGAATATGATTTTCCTCCAATTTCCCCTCGTTGCTCAAAAATTTTGACATTTTTGAAACCTCTCGCCTGCAATTAATATTTGCAAAATTAACACGTTATGTACACAAACAAATTAAGTAATTATACGCTATCATATATCGCTATTTACTAACCTTTAGTAAAGACGCCATATGCACTCCACCGATCCCAGCCCCCACAATAGCAATCCGATCATTACGGGATTTCGGACCTGATATAGCTGGATATCCCATAGTTATTCTCTGTGGAAGTTCAAAAGACAAATGTGCATGTTCAACAATTGCAGCTTTTTTATGAATTCAATTCCTATATTAACAGACCTGATAAGAGAATATCTACCGAGGAAAAAGTCTAAGGTCCATCTACTAGATCGCAACAGGTCGATTAATCAGGCATTGATCGGATTGAAAGTTTGTGTATGAAAGCCCAACGCACACACCCTTCCCCTTAGTAAAATCAGGCACTTAAATCAAAAGATATAGAGCACTTCCAAACACACCAAGTGTATTTAGCAGGATATAATTCTTTCCCAGACATCCAGAAATCACTGAATTGCAAATCATGTCAAACTTCAATTTTACGTGACGACCTTTTAATGGAGGAGGATTTTTAAGTCATTCTATTTATTTTTAAGAATATGTTATTTATCTCCGAGATAATCAAGGACAATTTTTTTTATCATTAAGGGAAAAAACAAGCAAAAAAGAGGGAACTACCGATTTCAAAAACCTCTGTTTCGTGGAGGACGGAATGTACCACCAATCAAGGACACGTTACTTATTGTCTACCCATAGTTGTTAAGGGCATAAAACTATCTAAATTTTTTTTTTCCAAATAAATGTGGTTTTTTTTTTAATTTTAAAGAAAATGGTTTGAAAAGGGAGTAGAATTCTCTTGTCATACTACAAGCAAAGAGAGAAAGTTTCCCATACCTTGTTAGTATGTATAGATACGGTTATATTCATAAGGATTTTACCAACTTGATCTCAAACAACATTTTGTTGGGAATCTAAACTCACCCTATTTGCAGCACATTGAAAGTTTCTTTGAAACTCTTCTCCATAATATCCGTTAACTATGACGGGAAAGCCAGTAGCGCAAACTACACAAAGCATAAGCAACATATTAAAAAGCGTAGAAATGTATACGACAAGCAGTTAATTCCTTGAAATGTCCCATTGAACTGAAATTACGAGTCAGTCCTACATATACAGGAGGTGTTACGCGTATGGATGTAATAAAAATTGGCAAATATGGTCGGACTTGTCACATTAATGAATCATCTTTATTCTGCATAAACTGACTTTATTCTGCAGAGAACCTCGTGCACTTGGTAACTTTTCTTTTTTATCTTTTTAGCTTTTCTCCACAGATACTCGATTAACCCTACGTTACTCAATTTCACTCAACTTGAAAGTTTTATAAGCTTTATAAATTTATTTAGTTAAATCTATTTACGAAGTTATTAAAATTTTATTGTCTTTTTTCTTTACAATTGATGGATTTTGAATTACTTGGTGGTTCTAAATACAAACATTACAAACATGACATAAGCAGGTCCATGAGAAGTAATCTCGCTTGCTTCGGGGAAGGGGGGGGGGAGCAATCATTCAAAAACAAACAAACAAGCAGAAAACCGTTATTAGACTTTTTGGATGATGACACAACTGTACAAGTAAATTAGCTTTGTATATCAAATTTGTATTTTATTGTGGGCACTGGTCAAATAACTGAAAGGGAGAGGAGGGGGCAACTGTTAGTTAGCTTTGTATTTCAATCTTTAATGTATTCTGGCAAATTACTGAGGGGGCACAACTGTTTATTACATGTAATTTGTATTTGAAAACATGGATGTCTACTGGCAAAATTACTGAGGGGGAGGGGCAACTGTAAATTAGCTTGAAGTTTGTAATTTAATGCAAAGTGTGTACTGGCAAAATTAGGGAGGAGAGAGGCTCAACAGCTTTGCTTTCTATAGTTAAGTATTTAATTTAAATATGATTCCTATGGGAACACGCTCACTCCCCCCCCCCCTCCCGCCGCCACCAATAACAATGGTTCTTAAGAATATATTAAGTATCATATACATAATAATGTCTTTTCTTGATTATATTCTCTTTAAAGAGGACGTGCTCCTTTATTTTAACAACCTGAATCCCTTTTATCCAAGAATTGGTCCAGTGGTTCTTTTTCAGAAAAAAGTCGAATTTTTACAAGTGTTTGCAAAGTTTACAACAATGGCAGACAATAGACAAATTTTGATCAGAAAAGCACACTTAAGATTGGCTTAGGTCACCTAAAAATGAATTCAGATTTGAGATCGGTCTTCAATGCACAATCAATAAAAAGTGAAAGTCGTCTTTCGCTCACTCTCTTCCACAATATTCAGTTTGACACATGAAATAAATGAACTATCAATTGAAACTGAAATAGGGTTCAGACAAAAAAAATCTAATATGAAAGCATATTGAGTATTACATGTACATGTGTAACTTTAAAAAATATACCATAATATGTCTCACATATGAATGTTTCAGCAAATATTAGTTTTCATGTGAAATGTCTTGTATAGAGATAAAAGTTGAGCATTTCTCGCCAGAATATTTAAGACGTCAGAATATTCAAGTCACAATTTTTATTTTCTTAACTACGGCGTTGAGACCGACATGGCTAGAATTCGTTGGGGTGTCGTGTGTAAATCGGTTTACCAAAAAAGTGCTCGAGTAAATAAATCATGTTTGTTAATTGTTTAACGTCCCTCTAGAGAATTTTTCACTCAGATGGAGACGCCACCATTTGCCATTGGAGTGCCGCAAATTTATACCTGTACTCGGCGCTTAGGGCCATTGAGCAGTGAGGGGTCTTTTTGTGCCAACACCCACTGCGAAACGGGACCTCGGTTTATACGATCTCTTTCGAAGGACAGGTCTCCACGTCCCAAAGTGGATTTGAAGCCGCGACGTAAGGATCAGATCCTTACTGTGCGACTCTAGAGCAGACGCTCTTACCACTGCGCCACGCGGGCGAATAAATCATGTAAGTGATTGGAAAATAAACTTCTTGATTTAATATCGGAGTGTATGAAGCATTTATTTTCAAAGCAGATGAGGCAGTGTTGTTCTATAGATGTGAATTTGTCCTGACGAATCGAATCTACGTGGTAATTAAAAATGTCCGATGATCAAGTCGAACTTTTTTCCTTGTCTAAATAGTGCTCATAATTTTCTAACTCGGCTCAACAAAAAAAATAAATCATTACGAACTTCTTTTAGAAAATAGAGATAAATTTATTTCTTACACAAAAAATAAATTGAATTCGCGCACACATTAAAAATGTATCTACATGTTATATATAACTCCTGGAACAGGGATATTATGAAATTCGATTAATTTGAAATAAATCTCAAGGTCCCTTAAATTTCAATGTAAACGAGTCTGACTGTACATTATTGTGTTATTTTGACCAAATGCAATGTTTTTTCTTTAATCATAATCACTATTGTAACTTAAAATAAATGTTTGAATTAAATTATTTTCAACTATTATAGGCTTGCCTTTGTAGTCTGTACTCTATGTTAAATGTTTATAGTCACAAAATATTTTGTAAAGTTTCATTTGTTGTGATATATACTATCAATCCATTTAAAATAAATAGCATTGGAACATTTATCTTGAATAGTCATCCTGCAAATCCTAGTATCAAAAGGGCTGCAGATTCTACTTGAAAATTAAGCATGGCATTCAGACCATAACTGTACATCTGTTTTAGTGATGGATATCTTTTTTTCACGCCTGCGTCTACAGGAATATGGGGCCTAGGTTTACATTTAGTTCTCAACGATCAGTCTTTATATTCCATAGTGGGATTTTATCATAAAACATAAGGATGAATTCCTTACTTTGGATCTCTTGTACAAAGTACATGTAAGACCTTTACTCTTATAATTGTCTACATGAGCCTCTTGTCATTGGATTGTTATAATTAAATAAACAAAAGCAATATCTGATAGGTGACTCAAATGGCCTATTAAATTGAACTTCTTAGTTTTACTTTATATATAGCTTTACTTTGTAAAGCCATACATGTGACCTTTATTCGTAATTTTCAATTTGATCAAAATGACCTTAATTTAGAAATATGACATTATAAAATTCACCTTTTCCCCTCATTTTGGCATATTTTGTATAAAACTGCTTATTTTTCAAGCAGTTTTTCTTCGAAGAAATAGTGAGTGCAGACTTGAGAAAACTTTATAGTTTTACCGAAGACGTATCAATCCACGACAAATTACTGATAGAAAAAGTTTGCATGACTGTTTTAAGCTGCACTCTATGTTTCCCATAACAAAAACATCAAGAAAAAGGCTATTTTTTGTCTTATTTTCATTGGATTACAAAAATTGCATCATTTCTGACTTCATTTAAAGCCTGTGAGTGCATATGAATGTGAAAAATGTACAGGAAATACCTCTTATATAATCTCTTCTACAAATAAAAAACAATTATATAAACATATCTGAATCACATTTTAAATAATTGAATCTTGGGGGCCAAAATTAACTCTTATCATATATAGTTCTTTGATTCTGTATGGATAAATATGGTTCCAGTAAATGTTCTACCAAACCTCTTTCTTTACTCCTCACTAAAATATTAACAGCAGTGAAGGAGAAACTTCAGGAGTTCTGTACAGCGATAATATATCAGGTGTAGATACTTAAAAACTCCGAAGAACTTTTAGAAAATTTGAAATTACAAAATTTTACCAAAATCGATAACATCAAAACGTACGACTTTTCAACACTTTATACAACCATTCCCCACGATAAATTCAAATGATTTTTTTACAATCATGTTTTGTAATTTTTTTTATTGAATTACATCATAATAAGTAATCCTTATTTTTAAAGACCATCGTATTACGTAAAATCAAATGATAAAAATATGAAACAGTATAGTCTTGACTCCAACCCCCAAAAATCATGCCATGATTAACAGCTCCCATTACTTGTTACAAACGTTTTTATTCAAAACAGTTTCACCAAGAATAAATTTGTAATTACAGTTGAACTTCGGTATCTGGAACACTGATATTTCGAATACCAAAGATATGTCAAAACCACTTATTCTTTAAGTAATTAACCCTCGATATCTTCAGTCCTCGGATATCTTCTTGGTCCCATCGAGTTTAAGATAACGAGTTTAGACAGTAGTTGAACTGGAATTTCATTTGGCCATGAAATGCGCAGTAAATTAGAAAAAATGATTTTTTTTAAGTACGGTATTAAAAATATTCAAACTTAAGTAGTAAAACTATTATAGAAAACCAAAGAAAAAATGACTAAAATTTGGTTATAAAATTACATTTTCTGTAAGTGGATTGTCCAAATAGAGACTTGAAACTATATAGTCCGTAAACCCAGAATTTAACATTTAATTCATCCATCTTATTGTACCCTTGTCTTTCGTAAACTATTTCATTTTAATGGAAATGAGTTATGCAATTTATATATATATATATATATATATATATATATATATATATATATATATATATATATATATATATATATATATATATATATATATATATATATATATATATATATATATATAAAGAGTTTCATTTGAAGTATACTTTTCTTGTTCAGTTAAATATGTTAAATTTATATGTTATGCCTATCTAGGTATAGTCGGTAGCCCACTGGGAAGCTGCTATAGTAAGAGTAAAAACTTTTTTAACTGCTCAACAAAAATGGACAGAAATTTTAGACAATCTGTCAAAAGGATGAAGTGTTGCATAAAACACATATATAGTATATTTTATTTGACGTTATTTTTTGTTAATATGCACCATTTAATATGCAATTAGCATGGGCATCTCATCTTGACTAAGTCGTAATTAATACCTCAATTGTACATGTAATAGGCAGTGAATAGTACGTTCAACCTAAGAATTTGTGGAATGGATCTACTGCCTTATACTTCTGTCTATTATTGTAAAAAAAAAATACTTTTGAAGTACTTTTGAAACAAGTTTTTTCATGATTTTTTTCCCTTGGTGAACAGTTATATGTTGAAAGTATCTTCTCATACAAATAAACTCCCTAAGGAGACGTAAGATATTTGAAGAAAAATACGAACCATATTTGGAAATTACATTCATTTACAACAACGGATTCATTATTGAATATCTTAAAATTACTAGAGATAAAAAAAAAAGTAAATATCACCTGATTATATATGTCCTTAAGCTTTGGTTAGGTGAATATTAATTTTACAAACCATCATAATTTTAGCTGACTGGAGTCACTGTGGTAAACAAGGACTTTGTAACTATTTTCATACATTTTAATTCGCCATCATTGTGGATATTGGGAATATTGTAAAATTAAGTCAAACGGGGAGGGGGGGGGGGATACTGCTGTTCTCATTGTAAGAATTTGTCTATATGGTGTATCTAATACGACACTGTTAAATATAACAATGATTATATATTTTGTTTACTTTTTATTTATTTTTTTGGTAATGATTGTTCGTACTTCCTACATTGTTTTCAAATTTATGTAAATTTCCTTTTTTCATCTTTCTGTTCTGAGAATTTTGACTTTTGACAATCACATAAAAAGTAAGTTTTAATGGAATACAAAATGTAGTTTTATAATTTTGTTACAGATCTTGACAGATGATACGAGGAAGAATACGAAAGAAGAAACGAGGAAGATTTGATAAAAGGATTGGGAGTGATAAGGAGGAAGATTAGGAGGAGGATTAGGAGGAGGATTTGGAGGATAAGGAAGATAGGCAGTATGCAGAAAATACAAAAATGTTAGTATGGGGACGAAACAAAACAAATTATTGGCAAATTTTTACATCTTCTGAATATTTTCTCCTTTATTTCTTATAAAAACCTTGAATATTGGCTCTTCCATAGATGAAACATTCAATGACATACATATGAATAATACTAACAATATTTTTATGTACCTAAATGTACTTTACATGTATATGATTATTTATATATACAGATATATAAACAATAAAATGTCTTGTTTTGATTGCAAGTGCGGGAATTAACGTTGCTGTTATTGCAGAAAAAATAAACATAACCCGCTTATGCATGTTATGTGTCTTTTCTGCAACGCTACAACATGAATAGCCATACTTAAAACAAAGAAAATATTTTAATTTAAAAGACATATTTCATAATGGGTAAGGATTTCATTGAAATTAATTTGTAGTAACTAATGATGAAAAATTATGATTAATGTAATTGAATAAATACGGAAGCCCGTTGAGGCCAGTTCAGAGTAAGAAATATTTTTATTGCGTTTAGACGCAATTAGTATTGCGTTTAAATGCAATGTTTTGCGTTTAAACGCAATAATCTTTTAGTTCAAAGGCAATAATCTTTGTGTTTAAAGGCAGCCATTTGTATCAAACCTTGCAGAGTACAATGGACCCACGCATACTTATATCTTATTTTTCTTTCTTTTTTTACTTATGCGGAAATTGCGTATTGTTTAGCTTTATAGAATCAGATTTCTCCGAGCAAACGTTCTCTGAAAGGATAAATCACTAATACGAATTTACAGAGGAGAAAAAAAATGTCCGGTTGTAAAAACAAAGGCAACCTAAGAACGAGACGTCTTAAGCTTATTATTCTCTACATTCTTAATGAAGTTTTGGTCAGTTACTCTGTTAAAAAACTGTCCCCTACGTTGTGGTCACAAGTTTAACCCATGTATAAAGGGATTTTTGCAAAGGATTGAGGAAATGTTAGAATTACGTACAACATGATGAAGTATTTAGACTTAAATGTACATTCATAACCCTTCCTATGGTTGCATACAGTAAACACAAGAACATATGTGATGGATTTATATGAGATCAAAATCAAAATCAAATGAAAACAGATTGATCAATGTGTACTACATGTATCAAATTGACAAGTGCTATTAATACCACTGAAACATTCTTTATAAGTTGTGATATACGTAAGCAATTGACTTCATTAAGAGTTTTGGGTTCTAATACATTTAAGACATTCAGGTTGTTAGGATGCCATTGTTTTACTACAATTTTCAAAAACTGGAAAATTTTGCAAAAAAGCACAGAACAAATCGGATCTTCTTAAAGTTGAAGTGTCGGATCGTAGTACATGTACATGTAATTATAAGCTTTGACTAATTCATGTTTGATTTTGAAACTACAGTATCATTGTGTTTAAATGCAAAACAAATCCTTATAAGGAAGGATTATTGCGTTTAAACGCTAAGATAATTGTGTTTAATCGCAAAAATTATTGCGTTTAATCGCAAAATTATTGCGTTTAATCGCAAAAATTATTGCGTTTAAACGCAAAAATATTATTGCGTTTAAACGCAAAAATATTATTGCGTTTAAACGCAAAAAGTATTGCGTTTAACCGCAAAAGTATTGCGTTTAAACGCAAAAGATTGTGTTTTATCGCAATCTTTTGCGTTTAAACGCAAAGTGTTTTGCGTTTAAACGCAATGATTATTGCGATTAAAGGCAATGTTTTGCGTTTAAACGCAATAATTATTGCGTTTAAACGTAATAAAAATATTTCTTTCTCTGAACTGGCCTCAACGGGCTTCCGTAAATAAAATTTTGCATCTAACATATTTTTGAAAGTCCTCCATCGGGTTGAACAGTTTTTACCTATTATTGAAAAATAATACAGTGTCATCAGGGGTACCAAAAAGGGCCCAGTCTTTTAAGACGAATCATCTCCTACATGTACATGTCAGTCAAAGTCTAGAAGGAGGAGGGGGTGGTTTTTTTATTGAGACTAGGAAAAATTATATCCAGTTATTTCATACGGCTGACTTGCCAAAACAGGATTCAAATGTAGACAAGATAGGAAGGGGAAACATGAAAAAGACCAGAGCAGGATTTATCTGACTGAGATACCTGAGCTCTAACATAAATTACTTTTTCCTAACAAAAATTTAATATAATTACATGTACATTGTAACTATAGTTTACTTTAGTTAACTATGGTAAAAAAATGATATTTTGATTTACTCTGACACTTTAATTAGTTGTTTTTGTTTGTGTGTGTGTGTGTGTGTGTGTGTTTTTTTTTTTTTTTTTTTTTTTTTTTAGATTTCAAAGCTTAACTTTCGTAAATTCAATATTGATGGTGTAATATTTGGAAATAATACTTGAATATACATGTAAAAATTCTATTTAATATCAAAAATGTGCATGTATGAATTGGAGAACATAATATATAACAAACTAAAATCCATAGTAAAATACTTTGCTTTAGAATAATTACTGCAAAACTTTGATACTATACTCAACTATAGTTAAGAATAGTATATTTTGTTAGGATTCCAGCTAAAAATCTGTCTTCCAGTTGATAAACTTACCTATAAACAACATTCATTCACATTGACTGACTTCATGCACATTTTAACACATTTAAAGATACAAATCCAGATGCACACAAACACTACTCTCAATTGAACGAATTATATTAGGGTTGGAACGCGGAAACCCTTGCTAATAAACATGTGATCTACTATTTGAACGAAAACAAATCTTCATGACTAACACATGCTTTAGAAATGGATCATATTTCTAATTTAGAATATCTCAACTTAATTAAAATTCTATATTTAATCTTTAAAGTTTATCTAGCGAAGATGTGTTTGAGCATATCTAATTTTTAAGAGATTTCAGAGTTAGCTAGGTTTTTGGTTGCTCACAGAAGATTGCTCATGTTGATGAACTTCATAGAGCTGAGGTATGGGGTGTTCCTGATACATCCCCTGGAAGTATATATAAATGAGAAGGAAAAGATAACAGGAAAAAAGAAAAAAAATATCTACACATATAATATAAACCAAAACCTCTTACCTCTTCATAAAGAGAGAAAAAAAGAAAGAAAGAAAAATCCGGGAATAAAGTCAATTACATTAGAAAGATCAACCTTTAATAGTGCATCTAAATGGTCACAGGGGCTTGTTGTCTAAATATATAGCAACATCACAAAAATTCCTTAAAAGTCATACTGAGCTTGTTATTTTTACATCACATTGTATATATATAGTTTTAATAAAGGTTTTGAATAAGTTTGTTTTCAAAAAACGAAGGCATTTAAACATGTCAAAGGAACCTAAAAAGTCGACAGTTTCTAAAATGAATTTAATTAGTGTATGAACATATAACTCAAAGGAGGAATATATATTTTTTTTATCAAGCCTTAATCTCTTCTAAGATATGATTAAGTTTAAAAAATTCAATGGTGCACTGTACTTAAAAGTTAAATTACAAGCACGATACAAGTGGAACGGTTTGACGTGACTTACACAATTTAAAAGTCTTCCATTTTTCCTTTTTTGAAAATGATGTGATGTACCTGTATATTTTAATACCCTGTAATTCTAATTTGTAGAATCAAAGAAGGGGACATAGCAAAGTTATAAAATGATATCTTTATAGAAAAAGAGCCAAACCAACTTATGAATGTTGAATATCACTATATTTAAAAGTATTAGTGACAACTTAAAAAGATAAATAATTTTTCAATGCTATCGTTATCCAAGATACCATAAGTTTGACATCTTCACTATCATGACGAAAATTACATCTCTTAAAATTCTTATAAAGGATAAAGTAACAAAAACAATTACAACTCTACTATTCTAGCCAACCGTATAATTTTCCATATTTAAAATGGAAAATGATTGCATGTTGCCAGAGAATCGTAATATGATCACGAACAGACAATTTACGTCGATTAAGATTCGTTTATCATCGCTATCACCGTCCCACCAAGGAGAACGATCTCACCGAGTAGAAAGATCACCGAATTTAGGTGACATGGCAGACGACACGAAGAGGGAAAAGTAAACTATCTGTCACAGAAAGCCATAAAATTATGCGTACGACAAATAGTTGACACATATGAAAAAAGATACTATAGTTCATTCTCGGCAATTCAATAAGTATATGCAGTCTTTGGATAGGTGGCCCTGGGATCATGGAACATTTTAATCTTCTATTGCGAAGGAATGATTAGAAAACAAGCATATGAAAAACACTTTTCAGCATTGCTTCATCATTTTTATTCCAAATAAAGAGGTTTAGTACACAAATAAAACATTATACAGATCTTCGAAATTTTGATTGAAGTCTAAGTCTGCTTCAAGATCCTTGGGCCGGGCTTTCAAACAGTCTGTTCGAATTTCAGTGGGTATTAATTGTTAACCAATTAGTTTTTAGTTTATGAAGCATTATACAAATAAAAAAAGAAAACTCTTCGTGTTGCATTTAATTCGATGTTTGGATATGTCAACGACGTTTTATACTTTGACATTCGTACTTTTCATTCTTATTTCACTCAGATTAACTCGTAAAAGGTCTGCGATGTTATGTCATTTTAAGATATTATACTGATTATAGATGTTAATGGATAAGTAATAACTAAGCTGTATGACAATCATGATGACTTCAGCTTTTCCATCGTTAACTTCCCATATTACCTGCAATCGGTGTGTTGTCTCCCAAATGATTCAGTACGCAAGAACATATTTCGAATAAGTGAAAATTTTATTAGATTCATTTAATAAAATTCCAAAGATACAATTCTATTTGGCAATTCAATGAGTGAAAGATTTTTACATAAGACATCAGATGAGGATGAAAATGCTTTAAGTGAGAAACAAGCCATATCCATCAATTGAAACCAAACAACGAGAAAAATTTACTATCAAACTCGAGAGTATTGACCTGTCTAGTATTTTATGAATTTTCCTGCACTTCAGCTTCCATCTTACAAAGCTTCAAGCTATAAAGATGCAATCAAAATATTGATATTTACTGTATCTCTATGGTGCCTTTTATTTATTGTTTAATCACATTTCATGAACCTCCAATTCATTAAAAAAAATTACAAATCGCATTAATTTGGTTAAAGTAGTTTTGCTTGGCAAATGTTTTTTTTTTATGTTAACATGCATGAGAAAAGCAATCTGGATACTGTTAATCACTTTTTATTCACAAGAACTTTATTTTCGCGTAATTACGCGAGACAACGTGCTTGCGAAAATTTCATTCTCGTTTATATTAGTATTCCTAAAGATTATAAAGAGCAATAACCACAATTCGTGAGTACTGCACGTGTACATAAATTGGCGAATTCAAACTTTAGCGCAATCAAGGGGTATGGAATTGTTGGCGTAATCATGAATTAGCGCTACACATGTCCGTGCCACATATTGTAGTAGTAAATGATTTATTATAGTCTGTCCAACGGTACCAAGGACCTCACTTTACGCCTCATATCTCAAAATGTATAAATACCTTCAAGTTGGCCTTCAAACTAGGCTCGATTGTAACCGAGATTGCCGAGACTTGAGGCGAAAAGTGAGGTCCTTGGTACCGTGGGACAGACTATATAGCTGTATTCATGAATTAGCGCATCGTTGTCCGTGCCAAAGCCGCTAAAATATGAAGTTCACTTTTTTAAGTACGCATAGATATTCAGTCTCGCTAATAAAGAGTCAATATCTATCTCGCGAAAATAAGGTGTAGTAAAAATTTACTGATCTACAGTATTTGTTTTATCCATGGATACACTCTATTACATACGTTATCACGTTACTGCTATTAATAGAAAAATATTCCTTAATAAAAACGTTAACAGAACAACACTATCCCGAGGTTTAAAAATTTCTCTATGAGTAAATAATAGAGATGAAAAAAAAAATCTCGATATATTTATTCAAACGATGTTTACCTCACAATTCTAGAAGCACTTTCCAAGTAATATAGAACGCAAGCTTTCGATCTGTACAAATCTTATGTTTTGAAGTATCCAGCTTAGTGTTGTTCTATTGCATTTTTGTTTTCACAAATGACAGAGGAAAGGCCGACCGCGGGATACGTAAATAACTGATTGTCTCCATTTGAAGGTATAATCGATGAAAATAAATCAGCATACCTGTTTAACAAACTTTAACTCCATATGAATCACACAATATTCACGGTTTTTACTTCTAAAGCCCCTTTTACGTATCTTTGTACATGCCGTCTTAGCCATATCTATGAGGTGCCGTTTTGGTATTTACTGCCAAAAAGTGATATCACCTACTGCCAAAAAGTGATATCACCTATTCGAATAAGTGATATCACTCATTCAAATTGAATAGGTGATATCACCTATTCGAATAGGTGATATCACCTATTCGAATAAGTGATATCACTTATTCGAATAGGTGATATCATTTATTCGAATAGGTGATATCACCTATTCGAATAGGTGATATCACTTATTCGAATAGGTGATATCACCAATTGAATAGGTGATATCACCTATTCGAATAGGTGATATCACTTTTTGGCAGTAAATACCAAAACGGCGCCTCATACATATCCTCGTTACCAACATCATCAATTCTCAAGTTTCTTGTTGAACAGTTTTGACGTCATCGATTGGAGATTTTAATCCAAGTGACAGATATAGCAAAACAAAAATTTGCTGTAAATTTGCTGTTAATATTTGCATGTTTCTATTCATTTTCGGAAGTTTATTTACATCTCTGAATACTCCCCACCCCCACCCCCCAAAAAAATCGTTTGCGGGGAGTATAAAGAGTGGTTGTGATTTTTGAAAACTCCCTTCGACATATCCATTGCATTCGAGAATTTAAAGTTTAATATAGCTAAGTTCAACGTTTTCTTTATAAAATATATATGTTTTAATAGTATTTTTGCAACCAGATGATATGATGCACAATATAATGATAACAACAATTGTCCTGCACATAGCCTGTTACTAACTTATTTTTTTAATTTTATATCTTCATTATTCTCATTATCAGATTATTGTATTCGATCACGCTTTCCATGCTTTCAAAACAGACGGAGGAACCTATGTACCACGTGTTGAACTGACCTTGCATATCTAATACATCCCAAAGATAGCCACGGTCGGCCTCTCTGGGGGGAAACCTGGGAAAATAATATCCCCATTTTATTTGTTCCAGAACTCTTGGGTTCCTCTTATCTAATCTCTTCAAGGTTGAGGCTAACTTGGACTGGATGATAACATCGATATCCTTTGCCCAAGGATTTTCATAGCCGTACTGATAATACATAACAGTTTCCTGTGGACGCCCATCTGGACCATTTTCCCGAATCCCAAGGCGATGGTCATCACCACTGATATTGTTTTTTGCATGGTAGAAATTAATACCGGCATATACGGGATACGTGGGCTGCTCAATGGCATCGTTGTAGTACACCTGAGGATCATTGCCGCGTCTACCAATGTCGGATTCGACCAGAGTTAAGATGTAGTTTGCATTCGTCAGTCGACTAAAGATACTCCTTTCCTTTACGTTGAAATTCACTATATCCAACAAAGAATTCATCGCTGGGGAAAGTATCAAAAAATCAAAATGCTCAGTATAAATATTTGGATGTCCCTTCGTTGAGTAAGTTATATGAATGCCTCCAGGACCAGGTAGTCTTTGAATGCCGTTGACGTTGGCTCCTAGATGTATATGTAATTTATTTTGTCTGGCAATCTCGGTTACAATCGATTGAAATGCTCCTAGTAAAACCCAGAATCCATTTTCGGGTGTAAAAACGCCTTTAACTGCTACTGGTGGCAACCAAACCAAACCGTATATAGCTGCAGTCTCGTTGATATATCCGTATCCATTTGCTGTCAGAAAGGTTCTGAATATAGGTGCCAATAACATAAGGTCATGCCGATGTAAGAAATCCTGGACAGTTCCTTGAATTTGTTGGAGAACTTTGGGAGTTGGTCGAGGCATAAGTTCGAAGGAATAGTTTCCAAACAAACAGCGGTGGATTCTATCGTACCTCGCCACAGCATCTTGGATCCTGCGGCTGGCAGCCTGTGGAGACGTCTCCCCTGTATTCTGAATCAAAAGGTTCCCCCAGGTAGTAAATTCTAGAGTTTAAAATAAGATTAGATTACAGTAAAACATTCAGTATTATCGGTATTTATTTTGATTTACGTTATCAAAGATATATACCAATTACTTTTAAAATAAATTCGGTTTTGCTTGACTAATGTAAAATTAGGAGGGGTTTGTAATGGGGAGTATATTATAGTTCAGTGCAACTGGGCAAGCTCAAACGAAACTGTAGTTTCGTCTGTCTTTGTTCCTGAGCATCATGAACCCACATGCATGCCTGCTATTAGTTACATTTCAAGAAATTTCCCTTTCTTGAGGTTCTGTGAAATATTCATTTCTCCTGTGTCAGGTGTTAATGTTTTTATCGTAATTATAACTTATTATGGTATATAGATTTAAAAATCTTGAAATCACTAACCGTTATCATTCACTGATACAGAAGATGGGGCTTTGGATACGATTTTGAGGCGAGGAGTATACCTCTCTACCAGTTTGGCTACTTGGTCATAGATATCGCTCAGAAAAAGTGCTCCAAATTCATTCCAAACTCCTCTGTAAAATCGGGAATAGGCTTTTCCTCCAACTTCCTGTCGTTGTTCAAAAATTTTTATGTTTTTGAAACCTCTTTCCTGTAAATGTAATTTACAAATTTTACGTCAATGCGCATGAGCAAACTAAGTATTTATAGGCCATAATATATCGCTGTTTACCAACCTTGAGTAGAGACGCCATATGTACTCCACCGATCCCAGCCCCGACAATAGCAATCCTATCATTAAGGGATTTGGGACCAGATATCGCTGGATATCCCATAGATACCATCTGTGGAAATTCAGAAGATGAAATAAAAAAAAAAAACCTTGCACTCAATACTATTAGTTGATATTCATATTCTTACTGTATCACCTATTGCTTGCACTTATACATATCAAATTGGCAACAGATTTTAAGGAAAGTTGGTACTTCCCCTACGCTCCCTCCCTACGCCCAAAGCTCATGGTAACATTATGCAGATACACCAAGTGAAATTAGCAGAATTTGATTTCTTAGTCGGCCACCCAAAAATCGCAAGTTAGACTTACAGCAGATGTTAATTTGTGCACATGCACATGTAATTGACCTTAAATCACAAAATTTACATTGACTCACGACTCGCTCTCTGAAATTTCTTGTACAGGCAATTATCAGTAATTATAATAGATAAAGGTTGTTTTGTTCCGTTTAAAAATGAACGTGATTTGCTGGCTTGTGTCATTCAAACAAATCAAAATTCTATTCCAGTGAATGTGCATCCTCACAATGTCAAGGTTTTGTGATTTTGGAACTCCACACAAACCCTTGACATAAGTCGTTATTTAAAGGTTGAGCTTGTGGTTACACATGACGTAATGGGTAATTATAAACTAACCAATGAGATTATATTTTTCAAATCCGCCGTTATCAAATTGCCCAACTCCAGAGCATATCTTTTGTGATTGTAAGGAGGTCGATCTTCAAAAAATTAATCCCCGATGTTTCATTTAAAGTAACTAGTCACAAATCCTACAATATTGACACTTTCCATTTTAAAAACGAGTCATATTTGTTTAGAAAACTTACATGTACCTACAATATAAGCTGTTTTCTGATTGGTTCCAATCCTAGACCAGGAACAAATGAAATAGTAGCTTTCTAGCCCAACTTTTAAATAACGACTTATGTCAAGGGTTTGTGTGGAGTTCAAAAACCTTGACATTGTGAGGATGGTGAATGTGGTAAAATATTGAATACTGGGATTGAGCGTACTTTCTAACAATATTTTTTCTTTACAATTTAACAATCTGGAATAAAAAAAATAATGTAACGAATATATCCATTTTACAAAATAATGTAACAAATATGTAGCCCTTTCATTCGGTCAATCCATATATATATATATATATATACATGTATATATATATATATATATATATATATATATATATATATATATATATATATATATATATGGACCTCAAGGCTATATTTAAGCTATGTTTGTATAAAATATAAAATGAACTGTTTACAAACATTATAGATCCACAACAATAATAAGTAACGAATTATTACACGAGGTTTTATCACTGTTTGCGGATTTTTTCCCCCTGGATTTCTGATTGGCGTTCTATTTTAAGAGTACATGAATACTCAGTTTTTTATTAAAAAAAAATTTTAAAATGCATTTTCCACATTTTTCGACTAACGAGGTTTTCGATGGGAAGCGTAGAATTTTGCTTTTTCTTTTTGAAAGATTTTTGGAAAGTAGTTAAATAAAACAATTTTTGTCATAATCAAAGCAAAAAAAAAAAAAAAAAAAAAAAAAAAAAAAAAAAAAATCCAAGACCTTTTGACCAGTCAATATATTTATTGATACGGTGACACTCTTAACAATTAATTGTCAACAACAATCAGCTGGAAATCTATAAATACTCACGCTATTTGCGTCACATTGAAAATTTCTTTGGAACTCCTCTCTGTATAATCCGTTAACTAGTCCAGCAGCCCAAACTGCACAAAGCATCAGGAGCATATTTAAATACATATATATGTGTGCAACTTAATTCCTGGAAATGTCCTGTTGAACTGAAATCCCATGTCAATCCTGAAAGAAGTATTGCGTGTGTAAATGATATAATAAACACTGTCAATCATGGTCGGACTTGTCACATCAATGGATAAAGAACGAGGGCGTTTTTGATTGACATTCGGCAGGAATCGTTGCGCACCTGAAAATGTGAAAACCTTATTGAACTGTAAAATTAAATTTTAACATTCTTTTGATGTATCATGTTTCTATGAAATAGGAAAGGAAAACATTTTTCCCAAAAGTGTTTTTGATTTCCTTAAAAATAACTTGAAACATGGCTAAATGCGTCATTGGTACAAAATGTTACATTTTTAAACACGTTTTTCTAAAAAAAAAAAATTGTTATCTCTGGGTCATCTCTCCATGATTTAAAAAAGACATTTGTGTGCATTTGTATTGAGGGAAGACCCAGAGACTATAAAAAATGAACTTTCTCCAAAAAAAAAAAACAAAAAAAAAAACAAAAAAAAAACAATGTTTAAATGCGTTGCATGCTTCTTTTCATTTTAAATTCCTGAGTGTTTGTGTAGCGATGATAGCTCAAGAGTATGCGTTACCAGTCCAGCGCATTTAGGAGTCGAGAAGTTTTTGATTCGATCTTCGCATGGAGCATTTTTTTTTTATACAGACAGTCAAGTGAATTTTATTTACTGATTTATAAGTTTTAAAAGAGATAAATTTTGGTTCAGTTGCACGGGGAGCAAAAGCAATTTTGCAAACCTCCTGAAACTTCATTTCATATATCATACCCTATCATCTTGTTAGGTGTTTATTATTTATGTGAAGTATTACTGTGTTATCGTAACTTTTAAGATATTTTGACTAAATTATTTCAAATTTGAAAGCTATTTCAATGTACGAGGGGTGATCAAAAAGTTCGCAAACTATCTCTATATTTACAAAACCACAATTCAGATCAAAATGAAATTTGGCACACATATAGTCATACACATGTTCTATAAATAACAGATTTTGAATAATGTTTTGCTCCGTGTTTGTGACGTCACAATGTGAAAATGACGTCAATATGTAGGTCACTTGTGAAAAAAAATGCATGGTTGACTCAGTCGTACTCGAGCAACGAACGGCTGTAAAGTTTAACGTATATCTATGTAATTCCTTTGCAGTAGAATATGATAATTTGTACAAGGTTTATGAAGACAAAAGACATACCAGAAGTTCAATCATTAATCGGATTGATTCTTAAAGTGAAGGCATGGAGTTGGTAAAAAATGTTTGTTCTCTTGCCCAGCGAAAGCAAGCCGGGAAAAAGATGTGTCCTTAGTTGAGCAATTTGCTATGAAACATCGTCAAGTTGCAATTAGAAAAATAGTTGAATATCTTAACAATAATATAATTATTAAATCCCTAAAATATCGTTTACTTTAGACTTTAAACATCTTAGATATGATAAAAAGAAGGCGCCCATACTTTATCCACATTGGATAAACGACGCTCCAGAGACAGAGGACTCGAGCTGTGATGGGTCACCATACTAATTGTGGGAAGGGATATCCTTAATTATCCACCCATCCTATTGCCGAGATTTGGCCATTTCTGACAGATGGACTGTTCATGTTATAAAAAAATAACTTGCATGGTAAGAAATATAAGACTCGGAAAAATCTTTTAGCTTCTGTGAACAGACTGCTACGGGGCATGCCACGTGACTGTCTGGATCACGTGATTCGCGCATGGGCAGAACAATGGCAGATGTGCATTAAAATCGGAGAGTTACTTACATACAGCTGTGATTATACTGCTGCTACACCATCAACGTCCTCAGCCGAGGCCATCTCTCATTGTGTGTTTCGACCCCTAGCTCGGTACACTCTCAGGATGGGGGTCCACAGTGATGATCAGTCATTGCGCGTTGGGGTGAGTATCCAGCTACTAGTGTCTCTCTTTATCCAACCCCAGCCTTATGATCTTTCTGCTGCTTGGGCCATCCTTTGGACTGCTGTTCTCCTATAGCTACTTCTCCCTGTCACAATTAGCCTAGAAAACATCCTCTAAACTGACTGTGCCGGGAAGCTTCTACATCCAACCTCTACTGGATAGTTCCAGGTCTGTCATCCTTTCTCCCTACATTCTGCCAGCAATGGGTCGTATTTTGCCTTCTTCTTTTCATAGGCTTCATCGCATCTTACTTCCCAGGGAACTGTTAGCTCTATGACAATGATCTTCCTTGTATTTGATGACCACAGTACCATATCAGGCCTGAGATTAGTTGGAATTATCTCTGAGAATGTCAGTTTCTGACCTAGATCTACAGCCACCTTCTAATCGTCTGTCTGGTTAAGTATTCCGGAGGTATTCTCTTCTCTCTTCTTCGCTGTTTCACCTTCTTTTACAAACTAAGCAAATCTGTGTTTGTTTCACTGTTGTCTGTTTGCTTTTATTCTTCTGCTCTTTCTCTATAGTGACTGCCATCTCTTTTAGAACCTGATTATGACACCATGTGTATCTTCCCTGTGATAATGCCACCTGGCAGGAGGATAGTATGTGCTGTAGGGTTCCTCTTTTTCCACAAAGGGGGCACTATGGAGTTTGTATGAGATCCCATCTGTGGAGATTGGCTGGTGTTGGAAGCAGATAGTACACTGGGTGTAGTAGAAATTGTAGTTGGAACTGCGGGTATTTCCACTATATACTACTTTAGTAGTCTACTTTAAAACATCATGAACACTGAAACCTCATTTTATTTCTTTTAAGGAAGTAATCCAATTAGTTCGCGAATTTTTTGATCACCCCTCGTACATCTAAACATTTTCTTATGTGCGTAACTTGGTAAAGCCCGTCCACTTCTGGTAAGCCGACAAAATCGTGGACATTTCAGCCATAAATGTTTCGTACACATGATTCCTGCAGATCGCACGCCAAATACGCCAAACTTTTTTTGTTTTTGTGCATATACTTCTGTAGGGGATGAAATAAACTTCTGCTTTTAAATTTGTTTGTTTGTTTGTTTTTTAATACAGGTGCGTTATAAATATACGTAGATAAACTGAAAAAAAAACTTTATATTCCATAAAAATTAATTGTTAATGCTCTTTGTTATTTTTCGAATTTTGTTAAATATTGGGTGGGGTGTCAATACAAAATTTGCAATATTGATATGACACTTCATACACTATCAAAATAAATAGACAAAGCCCTTGGCGTATTTGTTAGGCTTTTTCGCCTTATAAATTGTACACATTCCTAGTATAATTTGATTGTATACTGGTTTCCTAAACTATCCATGATGACCAAAATTATCAACACTAAACTTTCACATGTTTCAACCTTTCTGGCAAGGTAGCTTTTGAGAAGACTTAACCATATTTTCGCTATTTATGAATTATTTCTCCTTGAAAGAGAGTCTTATTAAGCCTTTCATTTGAAGAAACTTTAAATCACATCTCCAAGCAATGGTTTATGGCAAGTTTAGTTGAATTCATCGTCGCAAACCATGGCCAAAATGCAGGAGAGAGCTATATGTGGACTCCGGACAGTGACTTGAGACGATGAGTTGAATTCAACCCGGTAGTTTGGAGAGGATTGAAAATCTGAATAGATAACAGATGATATACAACGTACAGAGAGACAGACGCCGGACACTCTTTAAGAGAAGCTCATTTGCGTCTTAGGCTGAATCGAGAAAAAACTACATTATGTTACTAGTACTATGTCACCCGAACAAAGGCAGGCGACAGATTGTTCTTACAGAAAGCTGGGAGAATTTTAATGAAACTTCACAGAAATGATGGTCACCAACTCTAAATGTGCCATTTACATATGATATTTTCAAAATGACCATCGTTTCCATAAAAAACAAAGGAAATATGCATTTTTGAATTTATTATTTTTTTTAGTAACTGCTAGACTTTTTGAAACTTTAAAGCATTGGTCATTCCATTCTGTCAAAGTGTTTTCTACCAAAAAATGTACTCGGTTGCACAAAGTTTATCGATTTGTCATTGGAAGAACGAGTTCACTGGTAATAGTTCGGACGTAGAAAATTAGATGTAGCGTGGAAGTTGTATATTGCCAATTGTGACATCAACTTTGTGTGTAATTCCTTACTCTGCTTTCAAATTCGATAATGCAGCGTTGGGATCAGTTCGGGTGACGTATCTAAATATTGCTTGCAATGGAAAAAAGCCTACTTTTAATTGAATTTTTTATACGTATTTAAAAATGAAAAATATTTCTGTCTCTTATAAGCTACCGGTCTTGTAAGTAGGCTTTCCCCTCTAAAAACTGGCTCTAGAGTAGGATTTTCCCCAGGAAAGTAGGCTTAAGAGTAGGATTTCACCCACGGAAAATGACTCTATAGTGAAGAATTTCCCATACGGAAATCCCAGACAAGATTCAATTTTCCGGGGGGGGGGGGGGGGTTCTACTCTATGTAATAGTTTTAGAATTTTCCCCAGAGCCCATTTCCCCCCATAAAATATCATGACTGTACTTATGTATGAGGGGGAACGGGAAGAAATTTTCTTAAAAATTAATGTTCTTTCTTCAAAATTTCGACCATTTCCTTTGACACATACATGTACGAAGTATGAAAACTGAAAAATTGTCATTTTTCGCCATAACCGTCCTTTTTTTTCTTAAAATCTTATTCTTTTCATCTGCACAGGTCAAACCTCGTTTCTAGAAAAAGTTGGTACAATGTAATTAGTTGTATTCATAGAAACAAAAAGGAATATCTATTAAAATGTTTTTTTTCTTCCAATTTTATTTCAAAGTTACGAAAGCCTATTAGGATCAAACTACGGTAAAAAAAAAAATTTAAAAGGCGTTATAACGCCTTTTCGAAAAGCGTTATAACGCGAAAAAAAGGCGTAATAACGCCTTTTGAAAAGACTTATAACGCGGAAAAAGGCGTAATAACTCAAATAAAGGCGTAATACGCCTTTCCAAAAGGCGTTATAACGCGAAAAAAGGCGTTATTACGCCTTTCTAAAAGGCGTTTTAAAAAGGCGTTATTACGCCTTTCCAAAAGGCGTTATTACGCTTTATGAAAAGGCGTTATTACGCCTTTTGAAAAGGCGTTATTACGCCTTTTTAAAAGGCAATACGCCTTTCAAAAAGGCATTATTATGCCTTTTGAAGGGCCATTATTATGTCTTTGACAGGCCCTTGCTTTTAAAGTGGGGGGTTCCCATAAAATTGACAAGCAAACAAAAAAAACAAGACCCCCCCCCCCAAAAAAAAATAAACTGCCTAAACTTGAGGGGAAACTTTTTCTAATTTTTCGGTAAAACTTCTTTTAAATGCAATGTCTTGCCCGAGTTTAACCATACTGCAACAAAATGTAAAGGGACCAAGCAATCAATAAATGATTTTTTATATTTAAACTATAGCAAGACTATTCTCCCAAAAAGTGGGGTGGGGGACCCCCCCCCCCCCACGCACATTCATACTACCGGCCTGTTTGAAAAGGAGTTGTTTCCAAAAATGGAAAGGCGTTATTTTAGAATAGTAAATATATGAAAGATTGAACCAAAGCCATCTTTATTTATGCAATATTCAAATTATAGTTTTAATATTATAAATTATATTATAAATTATAGTATTTTCTATATTCCTGCACATCTCGCAGACAATTGTTTGCATTTTGCATGCATATTAAGAGAAGTCAACACTCTACTTTTAAAAATCCAGGATATAGGCAGAACCATCTTTGGACTTTGCTAGCCACGAATTAAGAATTCATGTCAAATTTGAAATATTTTTCTCTCCTCTTGGTAAAAAACAGGCAAAGTATTTGCATAGGTATAATGAGCAATTAGCCTTCAAAAAAATTTCTGAAATCCATACACCTTGGTAGAAGCGTCTGGCATCAGAGAAGGACTAAGTTGGTTTAACACTGAAAATATTTTACACATTTAAAAATCTTTTTTCCTAGAAATCTAATTATAATCAGCCCCCAGGGTGGGCTAAGTAAGTCATGTATTGAAAAAAAAAAAAGAGGCCTAATAACGCCTTTTTAAAAGGCGTAATAACGCCTTTTGGAAAAGCGTAATAACACCTTTTAGAAAGGCGTAATAACGCCTTTTAGAAAGGCGTAATAACGCCTTTTGGAAAGGCGTAATAACGCCTTTTGGAAAGGCGTAATAACGCCTTTTGGAAAGGCGTAATAACGCCTTTTTAAAAGGCGTAATGATGCCTTTTGGAAAGGCGTAATAGCGCCTTTTAGAAAGGCGTAATAACGCCTTTTGGAAAGGTGTAATAACGCCTTTTAGAAAGGCGTAATAACGTCTTTTTAAAAGGCGTAATAACGCCTTTTAGAAAGGCGTAATAATGCCTTTTTATCGCCTTTTGGAAAGGCGTAATAACGCCTTTTGGAAAGGCGTAATAACGCCTTTTTTCGCGTTATAACGCCTTTTGAAAAGGCGTAATTACGCCTTTATTTGCGTTATTACGCCTTTTTCCGCGTTATAACGCATTTTCAAAAGGCGTTATTACGCCTTTTTTCGCGTTATAACGCCTTTCCAAAAGGCGTGAAAAAGACATTATTACGCCTTTCTAAAAGGCGTTATTACGCCTTTTTTAAAAGGCGTTATTACGCCTTTCTAAAAGGCGTTATTACGCCTTTCCAAAAGGCGTTATTACGCCTTTCTAAAAGGCGCTATTACGCCTTTCCAAAAGGCATCATTACCCCTTTTAAAAAGGCGTTATAACGCCTTTCAATTTTTTTTTTTACCGTAGTTTGATCCTAATAGGTTTTCGTACAAAGTACATGTACATAATGTTGATGTATAAGTGTCTCTCCAAAATTCCTGTCTTCATGGATTTAAAAATGGGTCATTTATTTCTAAAAATTTGAAATTTTGCATTAAAAAAAAAAAAACTTTCAGAGTATTTGCTCTCAGCTTATAAATCCAATATTACATCGCTGTGATCATGGATACATTACTGTTGCATATTTCGGCTTAAAGCTTGCAAAAGCAATGTTTCTTGTATTGTATACATGTATTTAGAACTATTCTTACTCTGTTAGAGACTAGCATACATACTACCCCACTCTTCTATCTCCATTAACTTATTTGGACAAAAATAAGTATGTTTACTTAAGCTAATATATTGATGTTGAAATTAACACAATTAAGCTATAACTTTAACTGTCTAGTGACATGTACATGTATGCTTCTGTTCTATTGATGCCAACAATTATAGAGATCATGCTGAAAATGTTGAAAATTCCACGAGGAGATGGGAATTTAAAGGAGCTAACGCTACATGTTGTTGTTGTCAGAGACAACCTGATATTAATTTTTTTTGTAGCGGGGGTCTGGTGGGGGTAGTGATAGTCTGTAAAAACAACTCAAGTACAGTCAGAGGACGTTCGTTTTTGATAACATCTAAGAAATGATCCAAATTATTTCTACTATGGTTCTTGACATAGTTAGGTGTTTAATAATCTGGAACAGTACTTCATAATCTAGTACAGTTTAGAAATAGATAGCTTCATAATCTGATATTTATGAGATTGCTAGCTTCAAAATTACGTATCTGTTAGAAGTAGGTGCTTTATAATCTGGATCTATATTAGAGGTAGTTCATAATCTGGAGGCAGTTTCAAAGTCTCGTACCTGATGAAGGTAGGTACCTGTTGAGGTAGATTGATTGTAATCTGGTATTTATTGAGGTAATCAACTTCATAAACTGGTACCTGATAGAGATAGTAGTTTTGTCATCTGATACCTTACAAGTAGGGTACTTCAGAATCAGGTACCTGTTACAGGTATAATCGGGTACCTGCACAGGCACCTAACGTTACTTATTTTTCTTTAAATAATATGAAATATATACTCCTACCCAATTTGTGAATAATTAGGTAGGAGGTATATTTTTTATTTAAAGAAAAATAAGTAACGTTAGGTGCCTGTGGTTACCTGATACAGTATAAGGGTGCTTTATAATCTGGTACCTGTTACAGGTAGGAAGCTTCCTAATCTGGTACATATACCTGTTACAGGTAGATAGCCTCGTTATATGGTACCTATTACAGGTAGGTAGCTTCATACTCTGATACCTGTAGGAGGGGGGATCATTATAATCTGCATGGTACATGTTAGAGGAAGGTTTTATCAAAACTTGGTACCTGTTATAGCTAGGTAGGGTGCTTAATTATTGTATGACAGAAGTTCTCCCTCCCTTTGTTTGTTTCCAGAATGTTTAGAATGATTTCACATTATAATGTATCAGCTGCCGATACACGATTTCTTTTTTTTTTACTCCAGTTGAATGTAAGAGGAGTTGAT
This sequence comes from Saccostrea echinata, assembly GCF_033153115.1. Classification (NCBI taxonomy): domain Eukaryota; kingdom Metazoa; phylum Mollusca; class Bivalvia; order Ostreida; family Ostreidae; genus Saccostrea; species Saccostrea echinata. The sequence goes on along the minus strand of NW_026889765.1, from coordinate 9,871,967 downwards.
TGCTCAATTATGCCTTAAACATACGCTTCTCGTGGTGGGCCACATTTTCAAAGTAACATCAACCTAAATAGCATTACAGTCATTCTACGATAAATGGACCAATTCAGAGTAAAAAACATGAAAAAAATAATTGTTTCAAATAGCAATCGATAATATATGGTTCCGTGGTCACTTTCAGATAAGTTTCAGGTCTTTTTGAAATCTACATTCTATATATATATATATATATATATATATGCATGAAATTTAAAACAAAATCGTTACGGAAGTTAATAGATTTTAAGCGACATGCTTATGAATTCGCATGAAAGGAGATCTATGCATTTCTTTGCGAGAAGTGGTTTGATTTCTTTTTATATACGATAAAAAACATTTTTCAACATTCATTGCAATCTACTCGGAACGATTTTACGGCTGAAAATTTCATCTTGAAATTTGTAAATAAATGAAGCGACATTAAGATTTGCAGTGGAATACGTTTTTCAACATAACATTATGTTCATATCAAAACTTTAACTGCATATATATTGGTGAATATTTACAAAACCATGTGTATATGTTAAGTCTTAGAGTTGAAATCGGCCTTTAAATTTATAGTTAAGATATTGCAGCGGTAAATTTGTAAGCGATATGAAAAATTCTTAATTGGTCATGTTTTTGTAGAATGACTGTGATAATTACCCGGTAGTTAAAGTACCATTTGTCTGGGAATTTCTGGCTCTCCATTAATTTTGATCCAAGACTGTGCTTTCTAGGCAATATAGATTAAAAAGTTGGGGGAAAGCCCTTACAGGAATGTCTTAGAACGAAAAAAAATTAAATAAAATAACAAACGTCATCAGGCATTTTATTTTTGGGGTGGGGTTGGGGGGTTGGGGGGCTCCGTAAACATTACCTTTGTTTTTTATTGAATATACTATCATACTATTTTACACTGGTACTTCTGCCCTTCCAAGTTTCTGCGAACCTAGATCCCAAGATCAGCAGTTAGAGAATCAATATTACTTTTCTATATCCCTTCCTCTCTATTAATTATTACGTTTGACATATTAGATAAACGTTAACCTTTCTACAGAACGATTTAGGTGGAACTTTTTAAAAAGGGTTCGAATTCATGTATATTACAGTTGTTAATCTGGCTGTGTAGCAAAGTAAAAATCATTAAAAATATTAAAAAAATTTCAAGCAAAATTAAGTTCATAATTGGTAGAAAGGTTATTTACCATCACAAGAAAGTTTCACTGTAGTAGAGTGTAGCATGAAACATTTAATGAAGAGCAGTGAGTTACATGTATATATATATATATATATATATATATATATATATATATATATATATATATATATATATATATATATATATAGTGTGTGTGTGTGTGTGATGTATTAGATTAAGTGCTTAATGTATGATCTTCACTTATGCCCAAAATTATGGAGGGAAATCCAAGTAAATAACTTTTTCCGTTTCCTTCATTTCATTTCACGGACAAAAACGTACAAATCAATTTTATTATCTTTATATAATTATCCTCATCAATTTAAAATCTGTATTCGCAGCTGTTGCTCATATGCTAACTTTAATAAACACAGTTAATCTTAAATTCAGTGCATAAAAATTCAAATCATTAAAAAAAATAGATATCCAGTATTTTGTTTTTCATATTTCACTAAAATTGATTTCTTAGCTAACGAGCCGTAGGCTGGGTCGAACAGTGGGTTTAATTTTTTTGATAAATAAACATTCATCTCCATATTTCATACATCAAAAAACAAAAAAATAAAATAATTTTTAACAATTAACATTACATTATTTTTATGTGTCTGATTCCATAATTGTTAGATGTATTTGCTTGTGAAAGGACCAGTCGAATCCCCCCCCCCCCCTTTAAAAAAAAAATTAATAAATACATAAAAAAAATCAAATAATAATAACATTCTGTGTAGGGAAATTAAATTTTGTTGAAACTGCAAAATTAAATTATTTAAATTGCTTTATACGTTGGGTATGCAGTAGAGTTATCGTTCCTATTTAAATGGCTTGTCATTTTGTCAATAGACTTCTAATCAATAGTCCGAGACAAGTCTAATCCTGTCTCTGATTTCTTCGGGTAAGACAATTTTTTTTCTCAAAAAAAATTAATATTTACGATTATCTTTAACATTATTAAACATATATAAATATTTGAAAACGTAAATAGGCCTACTGCAAGTTAAAGATAAAATCATCTTAACAGAATTTGTTTAAAATTTATTAAAAAGACCTGACATCAGCCCCATAGCAGCAAGGAAACATAATGATTCACGATGTAAACATTGACCCCTACTTATAAACAAACCTCGATGTAAACATTGCTTAATTCTTTGTTGGTGCCAAGCTATGAATTAATGGAAAATTCAATCTGGAATTAATCCTGGTAAGAATTAAGATTGTTAATTAATTTACTTATCACTAAATAGCCATGTATATCCTATTCCCTATATGGAATTAACATACAATGTAAATAAACAAAAGAACAGATTATATGTGAATATTGTGATGTATATATTCTTAAAGTTCTCAGAAATCAACGTATATTAATCTTCTTTTTTTTAAATTGAATTTTATACAGTCATGTATACATACATATGGTTTAAGTACTACTTTTCACAAAGGAGAAATAATCTTATAATATATACACCTTTTGCTCAAAGTCGATGATTTGAAATAGAAAAATAAATAGTACTATTTCACTTTTTTTTTTTTTACTGAATTTTCTTTATTAGGCAATAATTATAAACCAGTAACTTTGTTTATGAAACGTCAGCGTCATTTGAATGAAAAAGTTAATTGTTTAATATGTTTTAAGCAATCAATCTTTTAAACGTCACTGCAATTGTTGCTTTGGGTCAGTTGCCAAAAATAAAGTCGATAAATCATTGAACGTGTGTTTTTCTTTGAACTAACTTATACTGACGTTTGCCAGACCATAGAATTCGGGGAGGGGGGGGGGGGGTTACTACGAAATTTTGACGAAGTTGTACAAATCATTGAGAGTGTGTGTTCAGCTACAATTAATTTAAATATATAAAAATTGTAATTTTGAAGTTTTTAATTTTGTTATAAAATTTGCACTTTTTTAAAACTCCATATAGGCACACTGCCAATAATCTTATCAACAAGTACATACATTTTGTTTTTGTTTCAAATAATAGAAAAACTGGAAGATCCCAAAAACTAAATATATTTAAATAATTAAGGTTACTGTGATCCGATCCTCAGGTATGAAAATCAGCAATTACGCATCGTACATGTACTTTACAATGTACCTTTCTCACTGAAAATTTTCCCAACTTATTCTACAAATAAAAACATAATGACATCAGATATTCTTACACAAAAAATTAGCATTCATTACCAGGAGTTTTGAACAGATAGCAAGTGATGAAAATCGTGCATTTTTGAAAGAAAAATTAGGAAAAATATACTAGTTTTATCTTACAAAATTATACAGGGGAATAAGAAAATTAAGTTCAAAACTACGTTGGGTATGTCCTTATCTGATAAATAATTGAAAATACACACCAAAATGTCATTGATTTCAAAAAGTAATGTTCTACATGTAAAAGTATTCACCCATGTTATTGCTTCAAAGCACATGGTTAAAGCGAAGTTAATCATATTATATAGGGGAAATCATCAAATCTCAAATATATTTTATGGAAACATGAAATAAAAGCATCGATTGTGCATTTTCTAAAAGTTATTAATAAATATATTGTAGGGGAAAAAAAAATTGTTTCCATCAGGTTTCCAAATATGGGAAACCTAGCTTTTCATCCTGTGCAGGCAATCGGGGTAAAATGCATTTTTGTATACTGAGAAGCAGATATCATTAACAGGGATTGAATACCTTTATATTGCATTTCTATAACCATACACATTTTTTATTTCGTCCATAATCGTATACATACAGTCACAGTTATTACATTTACAATTATATAATTGCACACACAAGTTAAAAGGATGATTGGTAACAATAACAAAGAATATGACATAACAAAACCCGAGTCCTCTAGAAAATGGATGTAACATGTGCATGCAGTAATAACATGGTCATTTGCATTGATTAAGTTAAGCTAATTTTTATTTTAGATTAATTAACAAAATAAGATGGCTTCGGCTGGAGAAGACGTTGCAGACTCAGTGAAGAGAAGTTTAATTGTAGACGAGGCGGCATTTGAAGAACAATTTCTGCGATGTCACATCTGTAATGAAAAATACAATCAGGTAGAACGACACCCGAAGTCCCTCCCGTGTAATCATACTTTCTGTCTACCATGCTTGAAGCAGGTTTTCGACCATAATCAGCAAAACAGTCGTCCCAGACGACAAATCACGTGGCTAGATGACACCTACGAAGGCGTGCTGAAGTGTCCGGAATGCCGGGTAGAGATATTTCTAAGTCGTACAGAAATAGACTCTCTCCCATCTGATCATCGAGTAATTCAGATGATGGACTTCTTGTCTCAAGTATCAGCAAAGTCACAAAACGTGTGTTCAAAACATGAAAACCAGCCTTTGAACTTCTTTTGCAAAAAATGTCTGCTTCCCGTTTGCCGAGATTGCACGGTCTTGGATCATAAGGAGGGTCAAGGTCATAATATAGTAGATGTTTCAGAAGCTGTAAATGAGAGCAAGGAAAGTTTCGATAAAATTGCAGACAGTAGCAAACAGCTCCTTGACAAAATGAAAGGCCGGACAGATGGATTGGCCAACGCATCGAAACAGCTTGATTTGCAGGAAAGGCAACTTCGGGGAGTCATTAAAGATACATTCATAGAATTCAGACTGTTACTTGAAAGGAGACAAGAAGCGCTGATCAAAATCCTAAAGGATACCATCAAAGAACAGAAGACGACAATAAATTCTCGGTTTGTTGAAATTGCAACACAGGGTTCAACATTACAGAAATTGTACGATCAGTTCCTAAAAGCAAGATCTGTGAACGACTTGAAGAAACTCTTCGAAATCCAGCAAGAGATTCAGGAGAAAGAATCGGAATTCAAAGGCACTGCTGAAGCAAACGATGACGAAATCTTTGTTTCATGCAAATTTGAGGTTCCTTCCGAATGTCAGTTTTTGTCTGAGATGAGTGGTTTGGGAGAGGTATCTACACAGCTCGATCAAAGTCTGCGTAATCCGGTACCAGCTCATCAGCTGGTGCTCCTGGACAGTATGGAGATTCGACAACCACATGCTTATATCCCAGATTATCCAGAAGAGGAGCGAGAGGAACGTGATGCAGAGCCTACTGCGGTTGGTCGACTGCGGCGACTACAGGCTAATTCTATCACTCCACCTTACGCTTCAGACGACACTTATGACGATCGAGAGGAGGACTCTAGAGAAGAGATTGCGTCGGCATACTTAATGAGAATCGCCTCTCGATTAAATCAGAGTGCTGCGGATATGGCGGATGTCTTGCGTGCAGCAAACGTTGATGATGACGCGGGCACAGAATCGCCGTCTCCTCCACGCAGTGGTAGAACAACTTCGTCGAGGTCAAGAAGGTCCAATCACAATGTTAGGGTAGTGCGTCATCCTTCGTCGTCAGGAGGTCAAAGGGCAGATCAACAAGATCAAGGTCACGGGTATTCTCAGTCATCTCGCTACAGGGAATCCAACTCGGATCGTTAACATTTGTGTTTTCAACCCAAGACAATCACTGGTCAATTGCAAGAACATAAAAGTGCTTTTAAAAATTGTTGAAATCAGAAGCGTAAAATTAATTCATTTAGAACTATTTTTAGATAAAAACATCATTTCTGATCATTCACTTTTCAATAAAAAAGAACAAATTACAAACAAATAAACATTAATAAATCGGGTTTTAATTTGTAAATAACTTCTTATCTACAATGTAGATCAATGGATTGTATTTTTGCAAGAACCTAGTTTTCTTCAAGTGTGCATTTATTTTACATACAAGACTTGCCACTCGTTTGGTGTACATTGTGCTATTATATATATACATATGAATTATTTTTATGTATTCTCTTTTTTTTAATCACATCGATTTTATCATATAACAAAAATTCGTTTACCTCCTATTTTGCAAAATACGCAATTGACTTGAAGTTCGTATCTCATATGAAATTTTTATAACTTATTATCCATATGAAATTTTTATAACTTATTATCCATCAAATCAAAACCAAACTTCGTAAAACCGCCGATAGTTTGTAGATTTTATCCTCTCTGATAAGAGAGATAACTCTTTGTTGGGAAAAATGACTATTGTTCCTTCATAGGGCATTTCTGTCAAATTTTGTCCTGCAAGGTAAAGTGAAATTAAGTGCGCTTTAATTATGAATACATTTCTTTACGAAATTAAACCATAAGCGTAAAAGCAAAATTTATGAAGGATGATGACTCTTTATTACAGGATCTAAGACTCCTCCACCATTCCAAATCAAATTGACTGTTCCATTATATGCATCCCAATGTATCTGGATATTTTCTGCAAGTCTCTGTACAGGAATTTTGAGTGCCAGTAATTTAAGCTTATATAGTGTGAGAAGCTTGCAGAGGTCAATTTTTTTAATTATTTATTCATCCATCTGGTTTGCTCCATATCTATTTTTGAAATTTAATTATGTTTTCAACATGTTGCTTAATATTAAAATTTATGAATCATAGCCTTTTACTTATTTTTAACAGAGGCAGGAAAAAAAATCAGTTTCATATTCATGCATATTCCTGATATTTAATACAGTCAAACCTCGTTATCTCAAACTTGAAGGGACAGCGAAAATACTTCGAGGTAACCGAGGATTGGAAATATCCAGGGTAAATTACTTCAGGAATAAGTAGATGGGACTTCAAAATGTCTTCGACATATCCATGGTATTCGAGATATCCATGTTCGAGATACTGAAGTTCAACTGTATATTCACCACTTTATATGAATATACGATAATAGATTATTAGACCAATGGCAAGACCTAAATATGAGTCAGAATCTATATCACCAAATTTTATAGTTTTTCACTGTATACATTTACCCAGACAATTAGCTGGAAAGCTCTCAAAATAGAGCATTTACTATAAACTGTGGAATCTTCATAGTTTATGAAGGTCCAATGATCATGGATTACCCTTACCCACACATTTACATTTCACCAAAATATAACTCAAAGCACTGGCTCATTGAATCTTCTGTTTATACACGTAAGAGTTCCCTCCTCCTTCCCCCTCCTAAGAAATAGTAAAATTTTGGTCATCCACAAAACGGACTCTCACAAATTAAAATGATTCCTCAGTAACTCGTCTCTAGTGAATCAGAGACAGAATAAAAGGAACACTAATGAACTGTAAAGAATTTAATAATTTTTCTGGACACATACTGATACATGTATTGAAATGGCTGAGATGGAGGTCAAACTGTCTTTGACATAGATATGGCTCACATGCGCAGTAAACCCTGATGAAGCACTGGAGATCTACTTCCATTGTTTCTTAATGGACATATTCTTCTCTGAATCCTTCTGCATCACCTGAAGAAAAAAAGTTTTCTCTTTCTCACACATGCACAGAAATTTGAACAGATTTTTCTTCAAAAAATTTTTATTTTTCAAAATATTTTGCTGTGTTTCATGTATAAATAAAAATATCTACAGTTTTATCCATGTCTTTTCTTACAAATATACTTTTATGATGTATTTTTTATTGGGTCATTATTTGTTTTTCTACAATCCTTATTGAATTACACATCCTCACCAGAGGTGATGATATACTAACAGATATCAGATTCCTAGAGGTCACTTGAAAATCTAATTTGTTGAACATCCAGTTAACAATTCATTTTTAAACATACCTTGGCTACAGCCAACTCAAAGTCTTCTTGTGTGACATGCACTCGTCTCTCTCTTAAAGCATACATACCAGCTTCTGTACAAACTCCCTGAAAATATTCAAATGAAATCTTAATTTTGAATTGTTTTCTTTCACCTTACTACATACAGTGAAATAAAGTTACAGCAACAGTTTACTGCAAAAATGATTTTCAAAATTTTCTCTGTATATTAAAGCATATCACGAAATTATTAGATTTATAACAAATTAAAATTGTTTGTCCATAGTACTTCCTTATAAGCCTGTTCTACTGAATATGTATGGCCATCTTTGGATAAACTCTGAGCATTTGGCCCACTTACTTTGACCTCTGCCCCTGAAGCTCCTGGCATCATTTCTGCAATTTTTCGTAGATTGATTCCACGAGTCAAATTCATTTTACGTGAGTGAATTTTCAGGATGTCTAATCTTGCCTGTAAAAGACAGCATCAAATTTAACCCTCTGCATTTTGTGTATTTCCTAGCACCCCTTGCTTATCGAAGAATAGAAAAATAATATCTATTGACCATTCTGTATAAAATTATATTTATGTATCTTTTCAATGGCATGAAAATACTGTGAGGATAGTAAGGCACATTAGACACTTGCCTCTTCATTAGGAGGGGGAAACTCAATTTTTCTGTCTATCCTGCCTGGCCGTAATAAGGCAGAGTCGAGGATATCAATTCTGTTTGTGGCCATAATCACCTGAAATATTAATTAAACTGTGTACATGTATCCAGAACATAGTCTATAAGAAGCAATGCATACTTTCTATGTGAAAGTGAAAGCAACTAGAATACTGCATCAATACTCTCCTGAAATAATTCAGGGTCTCAACACAAATTCACACAAGTACTTTACTACCTTAATGTTTTGCTTTGGCTCAAATCCATCCAGCTGGTTTAACAATTCTAACATTGTTCTTTGCACTTCAGAGTCACCTATAAAAAATAAAACATCTCTACATAAAATTCACAAAACAAACAAGCAAAAGAAATCAATTCACAATATAAGTCTTTCTCAATCCTACAGAGGTAGTGTATAAATTCCCCATGAATGAAAATATTTTCTACCATTTTTTTAAAAACGATTTCTGACATAATTTTTGGATCCCTAAGAGTGTTATTCACGTTCGGAAATGTCTGATATCATGCTAAATACAGTAAATGGGTTATTTTTCCCATTCACATATCCAAACTATTTCATCCCCTATTTAAGAGAGATAACTTTTAGCCTCTGAATTCATCACATTTTGATTCCCCCACTGGCAAAGAGGGTGAAAGAGGCAAAAGTAAAATGGGAGTGAAATTTTCCCTGTAAACAGTACAGATCATACCTCCTGAACCTCCTTCTAATCTTGAAGATCCTATAGAATCAATTTCATCCATGAAAATGATGGATGGTGCATGCTCCCTTAAAACAAAAAATAATGTACATTTTAATTATATACACTAAAGAAGTAACATGAATTTGTCCATCCGTTAGCAAGAAAACTAAAATAAAATTTCTTATGATTACCTTGCCATAACAAAGAGTTCTCGCACCATCCTAGATCCCTCACCAATGAATTTCTGTACGAGTTCTGAGCCTGAGACTCGAATAAAAGTACACTCTGTGTGGTGAGCTACAGCTCTGGCTAGCAAGGTCTTTCCTGTCCCCGGGGGTCCATAAAGCAACACACCCTGTCAAACACAGAGAGTATGTGCATGGATGGACTGAGTTTGCAGTAGCACAGGACACAGGTGTTTAGATCGCTTTAATCTGATTAAACTGGGAGGTATAATTTTTTTTTACTCTCCCAGTTTTGTTGGTCAGATTAAAGCAAACTAAAGGCCTGTGGCACAGGGTTGCCATTTATATTGCACAACAATCAATTATACAGTGGTGCATAAAATTAAAAAAAATATTAAATAAAGATAAATACAAAAGAAATGTTCTTTACCTTTAATGATTTAATTTCAAATTTAATAAAATTAAACACAACAGTTTATGTTTGAATCTGATTTTGTTGTTCTTTAAAATATAAATATTTTCTTACTTTCTCAAATTTTTCATATTAACAAAAGAACTTTCCATCAACCTTAAGAAATATACCTTAGGTTGTGCAATGCCTAGAGCTTCAAACAATTCTGGGTGCTTTACAGGCAGTTCAATGACTTCCTTAATTTCTTTGATTTGCTTGTCCAAACCTCCCACCATCTCATATGTTGAATCTGGCACCTTTTCAACCATCATCAAACTCACTAGAGGATCCACCTTTATTTAATAGTAAATCAAATCAATAGCTGCAACTTCTTCATGTTTGTAGTGACTTTATAATTTTTTTTTAATACTTAAGTAACATCTTTTGTTTTTTTTTGTTTTTTTTTTTTGTTCTTTTTTTTTAAAAAGTGAATACTTTATTTCTGTGTACTTTTGCAAGACTCAAAATGTGTCAAAAAAGTTCTTGTAAATAAATTGTTTTTATAATAATAATTAAAAATACATGTACGAGCAAATTTTTATTGCTAATTTCTTCAGAAATTGCCTATAATTGCATGAAAATGAACATAACAAAAAAAGTCAGGTGCTGTACACAAAATTCTTAGAATTTAGCAATGCATTTACTTTTAAAAAGTTGGCAGTCCTGCTGAAAAGTAACAATTCACAAACCAGCTGGCTGACACTGGAGTTTCATATACATTCTACAATTCACACAATGTATCATCTTACCTTGTTTGGGAGAATTTTATGTAATGTGTAACTGTCATTCCTAAGAGCTACTCGGCAGTTTGGAGTCACATCATTTATGTCTATATTTTTGTCTATGTCCACCACAAACTTTCCCTCTGGATGTACCTGAAAAAAATTGTACTGTGTCAACAAACCTTTCAAATATCCTACAGGGAGGGATAAATTAAACTAAGCTGATCATCCCATCTTATTCTTTTATAAATGATATTATTGTTCTATTATACAGTTGAACCTGGTTATCTCAAACATTGATATATCAATTACCATGAGCATGTTAAAGTGACTTGGAAGTCACAACCACTTTTTTCTGAAAATCATTTCCGCATCTGAAGTACTTGTTAATCTTTAAGTTTTTGTCTCGGCCCCATGGAGTTCATTAAAATGCAGTTTGACTGTGTATTATAAACCCAAGAAGCTGCTGTACGTCAAAGTTGCACAAATAAGTTCTTTCGTTTTTTAATAATTAGATGCCAAACTGTAAATTAATATGACAAATTATTTCTGTTAAATAATTCAATTATGGTTGATTTGATTCTTATTTTCTACATTTACAATACATCTTAACAAGATAGTTACAATAACTTAGTTACAATCAGTTTTCTATTAATACCTTGACTAGCACTTTCTTTTTGTCCATGGGTTTCACAACCTCCCCGACATAGGAGCCTTGTTCTTGTAAGAGCTGGAGTTCTTCTCTTAACATTCTCACTAGAAAAAGATATATTTACAAAATAAAAATGCGGTAGAAAAATTATGTCACACAGTCCTTGAAATGTTCTACTACTCTAAATGTTTGTGGAGAGCCAACTGTATAACAAATGGTGAGTAAAAAGTTATTAAAGAGAGAACAGATGATGAAGGCAGTGAATCTACATATACAACAAACACTGAACAAAACTGTGAAAGCTAGGAGTGAATAGTTTGTCTGCTTCCTTTAACATTCCATTCCAAAATGATTTATATACTCATGTCCTTATTCTTAAGTAAATGTCCCAGGAGGCTTGCTATAGATGAACACCACATTTCACTGTATCTGGTGCTGTTCAAGTCGTCCTGTACCAAAGAACATGTAAACTAGGGCTGTCACGAGTACCTGAAATAACCTAAAACCGCGGTCCAAGTTGTTTGGTTCGGTTTTGTTTCCATTTTTCCGGATTTCGGTTCAGATCTGATTTATCTATTAGAATCTGTTTAATTACATAAAATGGCGTCGAAATCAAAAGAATAAAGACGGTAACAGTGATAAATGAAAATCACAACTGAAATCTACTTCATTCCATGACAAAACACTTGTCAGGAAAGGATTAGATCATTATCAAAACGAGCAGGAATGGTCACATTGTGACAAATAGTAGGCCTAGTAGTCCTAACACCGATGGCTAGACGTTAACATGGTTAAAACTTGTTTTCAATGTGAATTTAACGTAACAAATAAAGATTTTTCAAGTTAAATTCACCAAAGTAAGGATTAAAATAGATGTAAATAACTGAACCGAAAATTTACAGAACTGACCCAACCTGAAAAATTTTGGAACCGTGACAGCCCTAATGTAAACTGAACAGAATTTCTCTTTTATCTTCATCTTTCACTTTTTCCAAAATTCTGCATAGTTTTTATATATGTATTCATATTTTACCTTTAGCATTTAGTTCATTCCTCTGAGCTTCTAATCGTCTTAAGTTTTGTGTCTTGTCTGTAACAATAAGCTGAAAGAAAAAAGTTCAGATTGTTAAGTGGTACACATTCCATTATACATATATACACCATCTAATTTTATTTAGCAAGTGGTGCTTCTCAAAAAAGTAGGTGATGATAATTTTCCCACTTAGGCGCCAACAAAAATTAATCAATAGTTTCTCAGGCCAAAAATTTTAAAATCCAATGTGGCAGGCAGGTTTTTTTATTAAATATTTTTTTCTTTATCGTATTATTAACTAGAAATATATGTTTATTATGTTCATCTAAAAAATCTATTAGCATGTATGAAAAGGGGAATAACTCCATTTTCTTTTTCAACTTGCCCGAATGGAAAAATAGAAAATTGAGCTATTTCCCTTTTCAATATGTCAATATAAAATTGATCAATGCAGCAGTTTTTGACCTGATGTGGCGGTGCCTGAGAAATGATTGATTTAATTTTTTGGGGCCTTATATTAAGGTTTCTACAGTCTACAGATGGATTAAGCAGATTTACAGCAAACCCCAAGTACATGTACTTGTTCACAACAAATATTTTGTCAACAAGTTCAAATGTGTACTATGAAACATCACCCAGATTTGTTGCCCTTACATGTATCAGTTCAAGGGTCTTACAGAAATAATAAACCTTAACTGCTTTCAAAAAAATAAGAAAAAATTTAAAGTACTCATTGGGTAGGGGCAACTTTGATGGGTCAGTTGAAGTACATCTAAAAATCATTTTTTTTATTGGCCTATGCAATTACTTCCAAATCAGCTAAGTAGATATATGTGAAAATGCTAACTTACCAACGTCCAAAAGTTTTTTGATTGAATTTTCAGGAAATTTTGTTAAAATTTACATTTCAATTTTTTCTCAACTAAACCCTTTAAAATAGAATTTCCAACTGATTACCATCCTTCCGACCTAGTACAACCGGTTACAAATTGCAATCCCTAATAGAAACATATCTATATGTGTGTATAAACATGGGAAATTCAGGTTGAAATCTATACCTTGTTTGAAGAAATTTCTGAAGAGTGTTCACAATGTGGTTTGCATGCATAGTAACATACTGGCTAATAAAAAGCACTGCAAGACTGCAACAACTTTAAAAAATTTACAAAAAAGAATTTTTTTTATTCTATCTGCCACAAAATACCGTCTGACACTCAATAAACATGATTTGATAATGCAGTGTCAATTTTTCGTCTCTTAAAACAACCCAGGTTTTTCCAGATTTTGTCAAAATCGTCCGAGAATTTGGATTCTTCATCCCAATGTGTGGTAAGACTAAGTCATCAAGTTTGAGAAAACTTTAACTTTAAAATTTTTATTAGTCATAAGAACAGTGCTGGAATTTATTTAAATTGTGTAATGATTTGCAGAATTTAAAAGGAAATGGCAGATCCATAACCAAGATCAAAGTGTAGAATTTATTAAATCAATACATAAAGGAAAATGTGCTCGCCCAAAAATGCATAAACAGTTGGACATATTAGAAACTAATCCATTACCTGCAGTTCTTCAATTTTACTGACATAGTACTGTTTAATCCCTTCATGGTTTACTGCTGTGGTGCCATCAACCTCCATTTTCTGAAAGGAAAAATTGTGTAGGTTCTTAAGCTCCAGAATTTTTATCATTCACATCATGCTTGACAAAAATTTTATTACAGTTGATGGGCAGAAGGTCTCATTGCAACTTATAAACTTTTAATGGCACCACCTATCTACAGAAGAGCATAATAAAAAGATTACTGTTTCACATACGTGGAAAATATAAATTAGTATGCTCACATATCTTTGATTTTAACCTATTTAAATAGAAAGGCATTATTATGAAAATAAAATCATTCAAGAAGACGAAGCTATTAACTGATTAATTGTTAAAGCTATATATATATATTATCTCAATGAAATAATTCAAGCTGTGGGCTACTACAAAGCTAAATCATGAGATTGAAGGACCTAGTCATTTGTCATCTACTCAGTTATCGTTTATAGCAAGCGCATCTAACAGCGTGAAGTGCTGCTCACAAGCTCTAACAACAAAACCTTGGGCAAAGAGAAATTTCAGATTTTGGACACTAATCATGTTAATCCAGATGAATTTTTTCCCACAGTAACCTCAACATCCACAATGCGCGAATGGATCTTGCTGCTAACCACGTTCTCTTGGTAACAACAAAATTTTAAAATATAATATATTCACCTTGATATAATGAATATTGCAAATAGATAATAGATTAAACATTCTTTGTTAAAATTTGCACCTTTCCGACTTTGTTATGGTAATGCATTTAACATCCAAAGTCATGTGACGTCACAGTCTAACACGGTTTGACACTAACATTCCTAGGCTTTAGTCCACAGGTACTTGTGGACAGGACCCCATGTTTATATTTTATTTCAACCTAAAATGTCGGTTCACCCTGTCTCTACATATATTTCCGTCTTAGTTCATGCTATCTGTTTGACTCTGCATCTTGTAAGAATCCCACAATTATTCCTTAAATAGCATTGCAGTCACTGTGTTGAAAAATCCTTAGGTATAAACGCAACAGAAGTACGCCAAGAATGTATCACTTATTACGATAACATCCGAGAGAGTTTTGGCCTGACGTAATAATCTCTCTCGGGTGTTATCATAATAAGTAATGTATTCTCTATGCATTGTAGAGACAGGGTGAACCAACATTTTAGGTTGAAATAAAATATAAACATGTTTTTAAACCCAGAAAGACCAGTGGGGGTACAAGGTAAACAAACCGGAGTGGCATACCTTTCTCTTTTATAATATATAGTGGGGTATTTTTGTGTGAAACAATTATTTTGGGGTTTCACAATTTTTCCCTATGGTACACATGATGAATAAGTGTAATAAATACAATTCGTGAAAAAAATGTCCAACAAGCCCCGGGGTTGAATATCGGGGGGGGGGGGTCCTGTCCACAAGTACCTGTGGCTTTAGTCCAGCTGGAGTAGTGCTTCTTTACTTTTACTAGTCTGCACACAATTTTATGAAAAGGAATTGCCCAACTACCCGCCAAAAAGCTAGAAAGCTAAAACTATACATACAGTGTTTCCCAGTAAAAGTTGTTGAGTAATTTATTCATTTTGTTTTCCAGAAATTTTTATTGGTCTTTTCGGACTAATTAGCCACAGATTTTATTAGTCCGAATGAAAATATACTAGTCTGAGAAGGACTAATGTTAGTATTGAACCCTAAGTCTAAACAATGACTAAACAATCTAAATGTCTCATGCGATTTAAAGAGGCAGATCTAAATCAAAACTAAATAGGGAACAGTAACACATATCTGCACTCGCCCTAACAATAGCACCATCAACATGTTCCACTGATATAAGTTTATTCGCTGAATTAAAGATTTTTTTTACCATTTCTTGCACAAGAACTCATTTGAAATATGTTATAAATTCCATAACATATACTTCAAATGATTTCCTGTGCGAGCAATGGTTAAAAATTTTAACTCATAATAAAACAATGCCTATAAGCAAACAAGAACAGAGGAAACTCGAGCTCCTGTTTGATGACGGGATGACAACGCGTTTCTTTAAATTCTTGATTCATTACTTGTACTATTAGAAAATGTTTATCAAATAAGCTTATTCGATACAACATCAATATATATATGAAATATATGATATATATTTAAATATGTGTACTGATTTATACAATTTCCGGCTATTTAAAGAGACAAAACCGTTTACCTGGTCGGCTGCCATTCTTTCGTCTTGCTTCTAAACTTTTTAATCTTTGTGCATTCAATGCTTGACTACATGTTCCGTCTCATGAAGCGTTTTAATGATTGAGGTTCTAAGGAATTTTGTTTTCTCATTTTTTTCAAAACGAAAATAAAATAGTTAATACAACTTGCAAATGATTACATTAAATAAGTGCAAAATACTTTTTTCTGATAGGAATAAGATTATTAATTTCAATACAATAAAAAAGTCTATCTAGTATACTCAGAAAAAATAATCGTTTTGTAAAATAATTACATTAATATACCGTGGGAAAATATTTTTTTTGTGGATGCTGGCATAATAATATTGTGCCAACGCTACCTAATGATTTGATGTAGCCCCAAAGCGAATCCTTTACGCTTTAGCTTGGAGTTAAAGGTCTTTCATGTCTTTGAAGGATAAGATGATACACACCGGAATTCGTTCTTGTTTACCTGTGTTGATTGGAGTATGTTTGGGATTCACACTGAATGTGATGATAGCTCCCCTCCTTGACGAAACCTGTGACCCTTCGAACATAAATAGAAAACAGCTTATCAAACTGAGGGAGACAAAGTCACTTTATGAATCTGAGAAACCCAGTGAAACTGTACAACCAAGAATTAAACCAAAGAAATATGACATACCCCCACCCCTGAAGCTGGAGAATGACCCACATAAAAAGCCAGTACGGCCTAGATTCGTGGCCACGGAGCTGGGAATTCGAGAGAAACTGTTTGTAGCAGTATTAACAAGTCAAGATACAGTAAACTCATTTGCTTTGGCTGTAAATAAAACCACAGCACATTATGTAACTAAACAAGTATATTTCAGCACTTCTAAGTCGGGGAATGTGCCAGCAGGAATGCCTCTTGTCAGTTTCACAGATAAGGATAACAAACATCTACCACTACATGTGTTAAAGTATATTTCAGAGCATTATTCTCGTAACTATGACTATTACATGTTTATAACTGACAGAACCTACATAAGAGCTGAGAAAATTTTTGAGCTTGTCAGTCACATAAGTGTGAGTGAGGACATTTTCATGGGTGCTGCTGATATTCATGGTGATGGTGGTGCCACTATGTGCTCTCTGGAAGGAGGAATCATTATATCTCAAGTAATATTAACATTTTTTTGTTTTATTAGCACCATGCTTTAAATTCAGACTTCAGGTCACAAATACATGAAATTACATGTACATGATGTAGGTTGGAAAAGTGATCAGATCCATTGAATTTATTTTGTAGAAATGTAATACTATGGTGATTGAATTTTACATTGTTGTTTTGTGTATCAAATCTTATGCCATCATTTTATTCTGCTCATCTGAGTCATCTCTTAAAAACTGTCCAAAATTTTTGTGCTATGAAAATTGTTTTAGATGTTTCATATTACTTCATTCTTTGAATTTGCTTTTAAGAAAAATGAATACCGATTATACTATGTAAATATGGAGACCGATTCTTGAAAATGATTGTGATTTTTTTTCCAGTCAATCCTACAGAAGATCCTTGCCAATTTAGACTGGTGTCTTGTCAGCTCCCCAGATTCCATTCCAACTCATGTGTTTGATCATTGCGTTCAACATTCCACAAAGTTGTCCTGTACTCAACATGGAGGGGTAAAAATTGAATCGGTGTTTTGTAGTGTTTACGCTAAATATGAAAAAACAGCACACAAAACCAGACGTTTCTGCTTATTTTTTTTTTACACATTGATAAAACCAGGGATCTATCTAGCTATTTTATTTACTACCCCCTCCCCCTTTTAGATAAGGGGGGGGGGGGGGGGGAGAATGATTGCTTGACATTAGTGCTGGAGTGTGGATATACAGTCAAACATTGTTATCTCAAACTCAATGAGTCTGAGAAATACAGAGTGAGATTTCTGTGGGTTTGAGATGTTGAGGTAAAACTGCATAGAAAAAGAGAAGTTGGGACTTCCAGCTCATTTTGATAACAGTGTAAGAGATACAGAAGTTCAGCTGTAATTATGAAAGTCTGGGGGCATTCCCCCTGGGTATTTTTAGATTCAAATGTTGCTAATCAGATTATGTACACTTTGAGAGCAAATCCTGGGGTCATTTCTAGAGGTATCATTAAATCATGAATATATTTTAAATGTTACATGTACATGTATGTTTAATCAGGAATTTGTTTGTAATTAAAAGGTGAAATTTGACATTTCTTACAAAAGGAAAAGGTTCCATTTTCTGGTAGTTAAAACAACATTTATAGATCCCTGAGAGTATATAATACATGTATGTGTAAATTGTTTTTATGTTACATGTAACTCAAGGAATATATGAATTTTTTTTTTAATGAATTATCTATTTCCAGGATAAAGAATATAGATTTTATAAAGTGGATGACTTTGATTATGATGATGACATCACAACATTGCGAGAGGACTGGCGCTTCAATTCATCTTTCTCCATTTATCCCATGCCAGATGATCTGTCCCACTTTAAAGTGCACAGGTACAGTACTGGGTCTACTGGTAGTGATCCTAACCCTTTACAGAATGTAAATCTATGTAATTTTTGCAATGTTTGAGCCTTTTTTTAATTGCCAGTCAGGCTAGCTGATGTAAATTTTGTAAAAAAACAAAAAATTCACATTTTTTTTATTTTTATAAAATTTTTTTTTTAGTTTTATCAAAATGCTGTGTTGGAATATTTTAAACATGAATTTTTAAATTGAATAATTTTATTAGTTATTTTATAACTTTCATAGGTATTTCTGCCAGTTGGAGTTGAATTTGACAAGACTAGAGATTAATAAAGCCAAAGAAAACATAATTCATCTGAGTCATTACACCGTAGATGGAGTCAATTCGCTGACATGGCCTATAGGTAGGATCACTGTCTATATTCTACTGCTTAATATAGTCAACTCACTGACGTGGCCTATAGGTACATGTAGGGCGACAGTCTACATTCTACTGCTTAGTATACCCTGATCTTTTTCACAAAGGAGCATGATGTAAAAAAAAAAAAAATCAGTTCCTCAGACGGCTTAATATCAATTGCATATTGGTCTACTACAGACCCTGAAACATGCTACTACCCCACACGCACGCTACACGAATGGTACACACTCACTGCACGGTTTACACGAAACGCTACACGGTTTGCACAAAACGCTACACGGTTTACACGAAATGCTTTGCACGAAAGGCTGCACGGTTTACACGAAAGCCTGCACGAAACGCTATCACCCCGCTATGTACATGTTTCTCACACGCTTTGTATGCGATTCTTGCACGCTTTGGCCTCAATCTGGATTTTCTATTCGGAATCTCTCTGTCTTTATTTAAATTATTACGGTTAGTTTAGATTAGTTAAGAATTGCAATCATTCAGATTAGTTTAAAATTTAAACTCGCTACACCAGTACTATATTAAAAGATAAAATACTCAATGTTCAGTTGTAATAAATGAATAGTTGTTATTTAGTATGTGACCCGCCCGGTAAAATGCCTATCAATGTCTATGTACATGTACTCCAAATTATGCACTGAAAAAAAAATTATATTTGTAATTCATAATCTTTTACACCATACAATGTTATTACATATGGTTTTATATCTAAAAGTCGTTTTATTACTGACAAATAAACATGATAAACTCAGTTATTGATTTGGAAAAAAAAAATGATTAAATTGCGTATGTCTTCTGTAAACAGATTGAATTTCTTTTCTTTATTTTTTAATTATTGATTGATTTATTCATTTTTTGATTTAGTAAAAAATAATTTCATTAAATTAAATTAGGTTATGTTTATAATTTGCAAAGGTAATATGTACACTGCATCAAACAGGAACATTGTGCAGGAAAAGGGGGGGGGGGGGGATGTAGATTACCGAGATCTTACTGCTGTAACTTCAAATCTGTACATGGTTAAATATAACAGACACTTGTTTCAGTAAGTATACCATTGGGAAAAAAATTATTATAGAAACAAGTGCCCGTTCTAAGAAAAAAAAGGATATTCATATATCTCCAGGGAGACCAGATACATGTAATTCAATAAATGCACTTTATTCAGAATGGTAAATACATGTTTATCGTTTCATTACAGTGTTAAACTAATTTATTATTAAAATTTATATGGTAGAGAAGTTGGGGGGATAGGTATTGTAATTCTTTAGATCTCTTATGAGGCATTGTGTTTATCAAATAATATATCCCGGTACCCACCACCAAGGTGTAAGATCCTTGATTTTTAAACCCCGTCTAGACAAAAAAAAAAATGTATAAATCAATAGTCGTAGCTCTTAACAATACATTCAATATACATGTATATATGTCCAATGTCCTAAAAAACTAAAAATTATGCTCTAGAACCGCGTGATTAATAAAACAACTAATATATAATTATTTTTGATTTATTTCTTTATATTTTTTATTCACGAATACACCAGTCTGGCAAATTAATTCACTGTTTACAGACATTTGGATAAATTTAAGAAATAAAATCCAAGGGTATTTATTTGAACCCATAAAATACTTATAAAAACATTTAATTTCAAAAATTAAAATTCAATCGTTATTGTCCTGTTTCTTCAAGAGACAAGAGATAATAGCAGAACAAGTTTTCAGTTCCCGGTACACTGGCACGCGGAGCTTATGATCGCTGTTGTAAATGACCTTGATCACAGTCATAAGAAGTGTTGGAAGTGTAAAGAAAATTACAATATATTTTTAAGGGGTGCTTCGGGCACACCCCAAAAAAGCAGTAATTTTCTTTTATAAGAAAATAATCTATAAAACACTTGTTTACAACAAAAACTCAAAGTTTGTGTTTTCATTTGAACACCCCCCCCCCCCCCCCCTTTCCGGAAATATTTTGCTGATGCATGTGAATTATAATTCATTTATGTGACAATTATTAATTAACCAATTTTTCTGCATAAAAAGACTAAAATGACTAATCGTTTCAAAATTATTTGTATCACAGTCTTGTAATATAAGAAAATTATGTTCATTTATAAAGAAAATAAATTAAGTAAACTGTGCTGCCCGGCCTAGAATTCCCATACTTCACATTTATAGCACCGCGCTAAATTTTGTATTTTATTTTTCATGCCTGCTTTATTTATCTGTTATTTTGTATTAATCACCCATATGTTCTTGTAATCTTTATATACCTTAATTGTAAAATGGTAAAGATGTTCAAATAAATGAATGAAAAGAACAAGACCAAATTTCTGAGGAATTTTCTTTAAAAATGTTCAGTATTGCTCCATGTAAAAAAAATGTATTGAATCAAATACCTTAATGTGCATATAATTAATTACTTTGAACAAAATTTTCTTCCATCTTTATATATTTACATTTGCTGTGTTTTTCTACAAAGCCAACTGTGAAATTGATTTGAAAGTCATTTTTGTGTATACTCACGCGTAGAAATATACACGGTGAAACTCGCGCTAAAGTGACGTCACAATGAGGCTACAGAGACGTTAATAAAAATGTAACGATATAGGGCAGCAAGAAATTCAAATATTGAGTATATAACTGGTGTTTTTAAAGTTGTAAAATGCAAATATAAGGAATGTTTTTAAGTTTAGTGTGAATTATTGGTGTGTAAATCAATCAGACTTGCATGTAGGCATATTTTTTCATGAAGCGCTAGCGCGCTTCATGAAATATGCCTACGTGACAAGTCTGTGTGATTTACACACCAGTAACTCACACAAAACTTAAAAACATTCCTTAATTAAATAAAAAAAAGAAAGAAAATAAAACAAATTTGTAATACATTACCAAGTAATTTTATTTTGTTGTTTCCGTATTTTTTTACTTTTAAAATACCACCGGTAAGATATATCCAATCAATATTAGTTATAAACAACACAGAATGACATGTTGATCCATCAATAGCCATATTTAAAATAAAATGACTTCTGAATGAATCCGACTATTTCTCACACGATGCTTACACGAAAGTCGCTTGTTTCTCACACGGTTCTTACACGAAAGTCGCACATTTCTCGCACGCTCGCTACACAGTTTGCATGAAACGCTTTGGAGCTTACACGAAACGCTGCACAGTTTACACGAAACGCTACACGGTTTGCACGAAACAAAAAGCGCACAAAAGTCACATGCTTTTTTGGGGTAGTAGCACGTTTCAGGGTCTGTAAAAGCATCCATGCAGTCCCAATGAGAAATTCATTGACTCTCTTTTTCCCCAAATTAAAGTAAAAATTCCAAAATGAGAAGCAGATTAATTTTCCCTTTTTTTTTTTAAATTAAAAAAACTTCAAATTTTTAGGTTTTAATGGATTATAAACACTGATAAAGATGTGAACGTGAATATATGAAAAGCATACAAACTGTTTTTATTAGAACAGAAAAAAACATTAGGTTTCCAAATTCTGTAACTTTTCAAGTTAAAAATTCTCATATAGGACCCTGTACCAAAAGGGTCAATTAATACAGTAGCAGGGCAACAGTCCATATTCTTTTGCTCAGTATAGTAACCCGGTACATGTCACATAAGAACAGGGTGGAGAAAAAAGTTTCACTCACAGTTTTAAAGAATGAGTCTGTATTTAAAATACATGTATATAGTGCCCTTGCTGATTGAAAGTTTTCATGTACAGTAACTTTTGAACTTTGTATCTTGAACACTGATACCTCGAATACCATGGATATGTTGAAGTGATTTACAAGTCCCAACCCCTCATTCTTTAAGTATTTTACCCTGGATATCTCAAATCCTTCGATATCTCAGATTTTTTTCTCGGTCCCACTGAGTTTGATATAACAAGGTTTGACTGTATTTAAATTTAAGACTGCTTCTTGAATGTTTGGTTAGAATTTTTACTTAGCTGATCAGTTCTTTTTCGTTTACAGGTACACCAGAGGCTACTAGACCAAAGAAAAGATTTGATGTTTTAAGATGGAACTACTTTACAGAATCTCACATCTACTTTGAGGATGATTTCACAAACTTGAGTCCTCTCAGTGGTGAGAAGTTGTCTTTCTTAACTATGTTTGAAATGATTTTTCCCACTCAGAAAGCATATAACACTATCATTTTGTAACAATCTATTGGAAATTTTTCAGGCAAAATTGTTTAAAAAAAAATCAAAAGTTAATTTATTTTAGCAGGGTTTGACATTAACTTTTATGAGTACTAGACCAGTGGGGCTACTTCCCATTACATTTACTAGCCCTGACCATAAAATCAGTAGCCCTGACCAAACATGAAAATTTTTTTTTTATAACCTGCTATTATAATGAAAAAAAGTTTCGAAACCATACTATCTCTCACGCCTGTTAAGGTATACATTTTGACAGACTGATCCATAGGTCACATCCCAATGAGTCAGGTTAAGCGGAACATGCGAATATCATAAGCTCTAAAGAGGGATTCTTGTCTGGTTTCTGACTTGATGAAATATTCCAAGTATATTTGCTTGTATGTCTTATAAACTTAGCTGTAATGTATTTAAAAGATCATATTTTTCTTTACTCATCAGAATTGTACAATTTTAAATAGAAATGGTAAACTGAGTTTGAAATCCACAAGGAACTATATTTTTGGCGCAACTGCGGCGTATGAAAATAGCTCCTTTTCTGCCTATCAAAATCACTTATAGAACATAACATGTGGTTAATTTTTTTAAACAATCAAAGACTTGAAGAAGTTTTGATATGTAACTAAAATTAATAATAATGCCCTAAAGTTTTAAAACATAGCAAATAAAAATGATTTTCTAAACAAACTACAATCTTGTTAGCTTTTGAAAGCCTCCAACCTTAAAACAGATTTGAGCAAAAAATCAGTAAAAAGTGTTTTTTCTCTCTTACTAAATGGTCAAAGCTTTTTGTTTTTGTATCATTTTGTATATTTATATGTCCTTGACTACTTTATCATATGTAAAAACAAGAAATATTTAAATATAAGAAGTATATAAAAATAACTAATATATCCTAAAAAATTAAGAAAAACAGAGGAAATCCGGATTAGCCAATATCTATTTAAGTTAAATAATGTCAATTAATTTGGTAGAATCATCTGATAGACCCGATATGTTAACATCTTTTTGTGCAAAAAGAAAAACATTTTATCTTTTAAAATAGAAGTAGGCATCACATGATTAGCAACAGTAATTTTTTACCCTAAATGTCAAGGAAAAAGATAATGACCTTGACCTGACCTTGTTTCTAAAATAAAACGGTCAAATTTATTCTAATTGATACCATCACTTAGTGATATTGTCTTCTTGAATCTATGAAAATTTCATTAATTTTTAAATACAAGAAATATGAGTAGAATAAGAGAAGAATCCCTCCTTAAAGAACATTAAAGGAACTTAAATAAAATTATTACTGTAAATATACATGTAAATAAGTTAAAGACTATATTATTCAATGACTATTCATACCAATTGATACTGAACAAAGCTAGTTTCGATTGAGACTTGTCTATTACAGCCGGGCTAAAAATAGCGATTGTGTCATGCGGGAAAGTTTTCATTTTCAGAGCGATGGCTGTGTTTACAATCAGAAAATTAAGAAAATTTCTTTAAAAAGTTTTTAGAACATTTATTTGAAAGACTGAAATGAGGGTTAACATTTATTTCATCCACACGACCAGTTGGTCTAGTTCATGAACATTTGACATGACCGGATGTACATGTAAATTTATATATTCAATGGGCTTTCTCACCAGTGCTTGAAATGCCTCAATCTTAAATTGAAACAAGCTAATGATATTAAAGATACAGTACGTAAGTATTAAATAAAAAGTAACTTTTTAAAAAATTCCAGGAGTTGATAAACAAGACATTCAAGAAATCTTAAAAACAGCTTTTAAGAGAGCCAACAAACTTTACCACAACAAGTTCAGCAAATTTCAACTTCTCAATGGCTATCGGCGATTTGAACCATCACGTGGCATGGAGTACAAACTAGACCTGAAGCTGAGAGATAAAAACACAAACAGTGATGTGCTGAAGAGGTTTCATCTGCTGCGACCTCTCAATAAACCAGAACTGGTTCCCATGCCCTATGTAACGGAGACTTCACAAGTTTTCATTATTCTCCCACTGTTTGAACAAGACATTGAAGAGGGATTTAAATTTTTAAGTGAATTTCAAAGAAATCTCATAGAAACCAAAGATAATTCTGTATTATGCATTTATCTGTTGTACAAGAAGGAAAAATTCTCTTCAGATCCATTTGTTCGTGTTAAATCTACCATCACTTCCATAACCTCCCTACCCAATGCCAACAACAAGATCATGTCTAAAAGTGTCGAAATGAATTACTCCACAATAAAAGAGATCGAAGTCTATGATGTGATAATTTCAGACTTCAGTGCGAGCACACTGGTTACCATAGCAACCCCAGCTATGGAACTGGACCTGGATTATATAAACAGAATAAGAATGAACGCCATTGCTGGAGTACAGATATTCTCCCCTATTTCTTATTGGCAGTACAAACCAAATCTGGCTTACGACCAGAAACCCTATCCTGACTTGGTGGAACTGAACCAAAAGTATGGACATTTTGACCCTCTGTCCTTTGTCCACACTTCTTTTTATGTGTCTGATTTTCAGAAAGCTAGGCGTTCATTGACTGCGGTTGAAGTGAAAAACTTCTCTTTGATCAATATGTTTCTGAAATATCAGAAGCTGCACATTTTCCGAGCTGCCGAGCCATCCCTAAAACTTCGCTGGCAGAATATAACCTGTAGTGAAGGAATCAGCCTTCAAAGAAACCACTGCCAAGAAAGACAACATCAGCATTTGGCCACAAGAGCACAACTGGCCAAGCTGTTGTTTGAGTATAATGAGGAAAAGGATGAAGAGGATGAAGCCGAAGAAGAAATTGGAGAGGAGGAAATTGTTGAAGTCCCATTTGATAAACCGTTTCTTGTGAATCATTTGAATGATGGAAAGTTGTCCAATTGATAAAAGTTAGTCTTCGCTTAGTATTAGATTAAATCAGGTCAATTTTGATTTAATACTCAACTTTGCTTTTCTTAGAGCTGGTAATATTCATATAGTTTGTGTTTTTATACTGAGCTAGGAATTGGGCCACACATTTCTTTCCTTCTATCCATGGTAAATTATCCAAGAATAAAACTTTTGGGATCAAATATACAGATATAAGCTTTTTGGTTTTTTTTCATCAACAATTTTTGAAAAGAGAATTTTAGGATTCTGCAGTCTGATATGAGTGAAAGGAGAAGGGGGGCTGATTTTAATCAGACTGAGGATTCTGAATAGGAGTTTAAGAAAAGGAATACTTTTTAGAACAAGAATATGTATTAGAAACTGTCTACTGTTGCTATTACATTTATAAACAAAAAAAAAAAAAAAAAAACTTCTCAAGGCACTTAAGTGACCTATGGCTTTAGGTTCCTGACCTTTGTCATATGTGTCATTCATTACCTTTTTTTCATTACTGAAATACTAACTGTTAGAACAAATTTAAAAAATAAACATAGTGTAAAGCATTTATAGATAAAAGGGAACAAATATTATGAATTTCATGATTGGGGTCCCCATGGGGCATCAGTTATGGATGGGTCCAAAAGCATCAAAATTCATGCTATCTTCAAAAAAATCTTCTATTATCATGATTATCCTGATCATTCAGGGTGTAATCTGTTTGCATGATGGAGCTAGCCCTCAATCAAATAAAATTCATGACCCCTTGGTCCAAACCTCAGGCCCAAGGATGGGGAAAATTTTGGAGATGTATTTAAAATAATTACATTTTATAATAAACTTCTTTGTATTGGCCTCTGTAAAATGTAGTATTAGCAAAATATGTATAATGGTATTAAGATATTGATCTTTTTTCAAAATTGCTTGTCCAAGGCTCAGATTCTATGGTGGGGCTAAGTTTATTATATTTTCTTTACTTCTGAGGTTATAAGAGAAAAGCTTCATAAATCTGATAATGAACAAAGAATTCTCACCAAGTTGTAAAATTCATTACACATACATTGTAAATCCAGTTTAATTCGGTTCCAAGTTGGGCTGACTTTGTCAGGGGTTGAGTAACATTATGTTCAGGTGACCACAAAATCCATTGAACCTCTTGCTTACCTGAGTGAAAATACAGTATTGACAGAATTCATCATTTATCATCTTCTTATTGTTCTTCTTTTC
The DNA here is from genome assembly GCF_033153115.1 of Saccostrea echinata. Classification (NCBI taxonomy): domain Eukaryota; kingdom Metazoa; phylum Mollusca; class Bivalvia; order Ostreida; family Ostreidae; genus Saccostrea; species Saccostrea echinata. The sequence continues at coordinate 9,844,777 of NW_026889765.1, read as the reverse complement.
TCAGTTTATGCCATTTTTTTTTCTGCATTTTTACTTCAAAATTTTTGGTCTATTTTGCTTCTAATATAATTTTGTTGTACACTCATTATTGAGTTTAATTTAATGATTTGATATACTGTATATCACCTTTTTTTTCATGAGAAGTTTGTTTCACATAATTACATGTATGCGAGACAGTGTGCTCGCGAAAATCTCATTAGTATTCCGTAAGATTATATAGAGCAATAACCAAAAACGTGACTACATGACTATCTCGCGAAATAAGGTCTCACGAAAATTTACAGTATATACATGCAAACCTAAGCAGTATTAAGTAAATTTATTAATTTAGTATGTCATTACTGATGAAAAACATTCATTTTTGATCTTCATATTTAAGTTCCCCTAAAAATCTGTTAACTTGTTATGATTGTGATTTTCTTTTCTCATATTTTCCTGAAATATTGTGCATTGACATCAATGTTAAGAAAGAGGTTTTAAAATAATAAATTAGCAAGAGTGAAAATAAGATCTGGTCATGATTTTATTGTAAGTCAGATGTTCATCTACAGGTGTAATTATTTTTATCTCCTGTAAAGTTACTTTTTTTTTACTTTTATTTCTTGAACTTGTTAATGTCTTCCAGTATAAAGATTGTGCCAAATGGAAATACATACATAATACAAATGCGTATTTGTCTTAACTTACAAGATGTGTTCAAACAACTATTTTTATTTTGTTCCAAATTTGTGATACTGTGTTTTAAGTGTTAAATAGAACTATTCATTGACATGATTTTTTTTTAGTATTTTATTGTATATATTTTATACAATTACATGATGATGTTGTCAATACATGAGTAAATTTTTCATTGACCAAAGATAACAGTATTGATTTTCATCAGTATTTGAAGAATGAGAGCAAACGTAATAGAACATCTTATTAAATATATGGTCATGAAAATATGCTTTTCCTGAGGAGAAATGTTAAATAAAAATGTTTAAGGGATTTCAAAATCTTTTGCAGATGTACATGTTCATGATGTACAGATTGAAATGGAGAATATAAGCTTTGTAATAAATAGTTGCAAGTTATTATTAGTATTTTTTATTTGTCATTTTGGTAATGGTCAACTAACAGCAAAACCCTATGACAAATGAGAAGACTTCAGCTTTTAATTTCCATTGTCAACTTACCTTACATAAGTAGTAATATTCCACTATCACCTGAATATGATGTTTTTGTTTCTCTACTTATTCCATCTGCAAGAGCATGTATTGAGTATCATCAGGTTTTAAACCAATACAGGATACTGACAAATAAATAGATGTTACAAGGATGTGAACAACCTCGTTTGATTTAAAGTCAGCATTTGGAAAATTTTATGGTCTTTATTACGACTTTGTTTGCAAACAACCTATCCCTGGGTCATGATTCATACCAATTGAGATAATTATTTTTATACTAAATTAGAGTAGGATTATTCCGTCCACCTGATCAATGAAATATGGAGATAACGAACAGTATTCAAGCTCAAAGTCCATTAAAACACTTCAAATCGGGAGCAGAACAAACATGGACCTCAAAAAACATCAGAGGTGGGATCAAGCTAGTGCTATGGAGGAGTGAGCACCCCCTGCCGAGCGGTCACACCCGCCGTGTGCTCCTTGTCGTGATTGGTAAATAACGGAAAAGTCGGTCGACAATTCCGGGTGTAAATAATGGCTTTACAATTACATGTTGTATGACAAACGTCGGTCAGCATATGACTTAATGATAGATTGTATTTGCTGACAAGGTCATTGTATTAAGAACTTACAAAACGATGACTTTAAAATAAACTGTTGATATTCTTGTTTCATCAATTTGTTTGTCGATAACTTACCTCTTTTTAGAAATTGTTCATATGTAGAGCATGCTCTTGCGTATCGAATCAACTGAGAGATATACACCCAATACATAGAGTTCACGGCGGATGTGACTGGTCAAAAGGGGATGCTTACTCACCTGTTCCAATATCTAAAAATTCCAGGGGTTCGTGTTTTATGGCATGTCCACAGATTTGTATTGTTAAAACATATTTGAGATCGATTATTGTTCGTTATCTTACCATTTTATTTCAGATATAAATGCAAGGTTAAAGCAAACAAACTTTTAAGAAAAAAATCATGTACTTGCATGTTTGAAATTTTATCGGTTTAATTAAAAAAGTTATAACATTGACCTTATCTTGATTGTCAAGGTATAATAACATTTTAGGGGATGAATGTACACGTATTAGAATCCGTTGACTCAAAATCCCATTAACCTTGATATTTGCAATTTGACCTTGAGTCGAAGCCACACCTCTCAATTAGGTCATCAGTGGCAGTATGTAAAATTTTGAATCTATGTCAAACAAGGATTTGAGAGTTATGGTCTAGACACGAATTTATGACAGCCTTGCGAAATAAGATGTCTTCTTTAGGGGAAAATTTGAAAAAAAAAAACAAAAAAAAAACAACATCATTTTGAACTATGAAAACTAAGCAAAATTGCTTCATACAAATTATCTTATATTTACCCGACATACTGCTAATGTTACAGAGATTACTTTATATCTCAATAATCCCTATATCAAGAGTTGTTGAGTACCCATTATCATACCATGGTTAAGATTTTTGAGACATTTTCCCGCTTACTGAATGAATTGAATTGAACATATTTTATTGACAAAGAGTCAAAAGGATTAGACACAAGTTCAAAAACTTAGACAGTCTTCTCCTAACACAACATTTTGTAAAATTGCCAAAATAAAATAAATGTATATATATGGTCTACTACATATATAGTAGTTTCTGTAATAGAAAGAAAATAAGACCACATTCATTTAGAAGAGTTTGAATAATCTTGAAAAGTTCAACATTTTGTTCGTTAGACCCCATAGCATTAAATGTACATCTATAACTTATTAAATGACAATGTAGCTTATTCATTAAGGAATTCCTTGCTTTTGCATAAATTTTTACAAACGAAAAACAGATGGTATGCATCTTCTAGTAGCCCACATGAACCAGTCACATTGTAGGGTTAATTTATTAAGTACTTCTAAATCTGCATGGTTCTAATTCCAAATTTTACGTTTATATGCTGCATTAACATTGGTATTCTGATGAATGTATATATAAGTTGCTCGATGATCACTAAGTGTATTACTAACTTTTAAAGTTCCAGAATCATGTACATGTATATTGTCACTAATAATGATAGGATCTATGAAGATTTCTGTATTGCAAGTACTTCTTTGTAGGTTCATGTATAATATTTGTTAATCTATTGCTATTCATAATTGTATGAACCTCGTGTGAGTTATTTACTTTTGAGAAATCAGTGTTTAGGTCACCAAGTATTACAATATAATTGCTGGAGATATAACTGACTTTTTCAATAGATCAAGATAGGTTTTGCCAAAAGACACTACTAGTGTGTGGTGGACGGTAAATATAGCATATAAGTAGATTTCCCTTTACTTGTGGTATTTCTATCCAGATGAGTTCAGTATCAATGGGTTCTAAATCTTCTCTACGACTGGCCTTAATTAAATTTGAAACAAACATCATTACTCCCCCACCATAAGAATTTCGATCTTTTCTAAAATGTTTTTAAATCTTCTATGAATAAACTTTCATTTGTAACATGGGAGTCCAAGTGAGTCTCACTAAAACACAGGATATCAAAATGTTGAACTATAAATACAATAGAGAATCAATCTTATTTCTAATGCTTCTAATATTTTGATGTAAGATATCAAGAGAGTTTTCAGTAGACGGGCTTGGGTTTGTTTCAATATCACCAGAGAGCAAAAGAATGACAAACATGAATAATTGTGCAAAATAAAAAATAATAATAATAATAATTCTGAGAGACCAAGATGCCATGATTTTGTATTTTTTTTTAAAGATGACTGGATATGAATAATAAGATTTCTAAAAGCGTAACAGATTTTGAAACCTTGACAGTATGTTATAACATTGAATGTAAAAAAAAAAAAAGCCGCAATCGCGGCACGTTGTTGTTCCAGGGAGTTACCAATTATCTAAAATTGTGGTTAAACAAAATCCAAAGTTGGAATTGCAACTGGGCCACCTTAAAATGGGATTTAGAGACATTGCAAGTGTTTGGCAATATATGAGATGTGTCAATTTAAAATAAATAGAAAATAAAGAAACGCAAAACAATAAGAATTTGATAAAAAGAAGTGCGTTAACTACTATACAATTACTAAATCAGCTCAAAGTACACCATCAGGGAATTAAATACATGCATTATTGTCCTAGATTGATATGAAATGTGTCACATTTAATTTTCGTAACATTATTAAGATATAAGCTCAAGAATAAACATAAGAATTACGAGGGTTGTCCATAAGTTCGTAGACAAATGCTGTTAAGAAGATGGGCGAAGAGGCGACCAAAATGCCTATAGTGCAACAAACATGAAGATGAAAAATTAAATCTCAATTAAAACAAAATTTTCTTCAATATTTCATCTAACATTAAAGTATACTTTATGATAAATCTCCACAGTTTACAAAATTCTCATAAAGATTGAAATTATTTGCCTATGAAATAGCACACACACACACACACACACACCCTCACACACACACACTAAGGTGGGCAAAAAGGATCATTTTCTCATAATTATATCATTTTTCGATATGAGTGGGTCAAGCCGGTCTTCGCTCCATTTTTTTGGAAAGTTTGTTCTCAAAGTTTGCGTAAAAATTTTCATTTTTTGGTAAACAAAAAACATGGAAAAAAGACCTACTTTACCATAAAAATACACTTTTATGACACAACATCATTCACATTTTTCCGAGAAATACTTGAAGTTCATTTAGTCAAGGGTCATATCATAAACATGATTTAAATGCCATTTTTTCATTAAGAGTTGTGGTGGTTAGCGTGTTAGTGTCAAAGAAAAATGATTCTCAGGATTTTAATTGCTGAGTTCGAACCCCAAGAGAACCACATAATTATTTAATAACAGAACAATTTTTGCTGAGAAAAGTTTTGTTTATCATAATTTCTTAAATTTCAATAATAAGAACTTTACTATATATATTAAATTCACAAATTGAATATGATTTTTATACATCTGAAGCTATAGGCATTCTGCACGCCTTGTTCACCCATCTTTTCTTAATAATGACCACACTGCCAAATATGTACGATATTATTTTGATATAGACCATGCTTTACTGTGCATCGTCACGTTACGTTATTTATTCCCGACTCAAGCCGGGTGTACAGAAATTTACAGGCTTGCTAAAAAATGAACCATGAAGATAATGAACAGTAATCAAGCTCAAACGTCCAATGGATTGATTGATTGATTGTATGTTGTTTAACGTCCCATTCGAGAATTTTTCACTCATATAGAGACGTCACCGTATGCCGATGAAGGGCTTCAAATTTAGACCTATACTCGGCACTCAGGGCCATTGAGCAGTGAGGATTCTTTATCGTGCCGACGCCTACCGTGACACGGGACCTCGGTTTTTAAGGTCTCATCCGAAAGACCCGTACGTGACTTTCACTTCTAGTGCCGAGCGCTTGGCGAAGGAGCAGTCACTACCTATGTTTACGTCTTAGGTTTGACGCGGCGCCGTGAACGAGAATCGAACCCGGGCCTCCCGATCACGAAGCGAGCGCCCTACCACTAGGCTACTGTGATCGGTAAAACATCCAATGAAACAATACAAATTGTTAGCAGAGCAAACACGAACCACTAAAATTCGTGTTAAAGATATTTAAAGGAAATAAATAGTGTTATGAAATGGTTGTTTTTTTTATATAGTTATATACGGACTATAAATAGACTATTTGATATTGAATTAAGGACGACAGACCTAATTCAAAATTTTGTGCCACTGCGCAGAAAACCGCGCATATGCCTTGAATCAAATTGACTTAATCATGTACTGCAAAAGATAAAAAATATACATTTTAAATTCTTTTAAAGATATTCAAACGTTTCCTCTAAATTCAAAAATATTGTAAATAGTTTGATGAATATTCATTTGTTAATTTTATAAATAAATGATTTATTTGGCCAAGGTATTTTCATTGAAATTATCCCCCAAAATGTGCCCTACACCTGAGTTTGACATGCCCCCTGAAAAATCTAAGCCGATGACCCATTCACTTTTTGGCATAATTTGCTGGTAAATTGTCTTGTTAACATTGTCCTTTAATATAAGTAAATTTTCTATTGCAGTTTTTTTTTTCAATGATCACTTTTATACCCTATACTGGCAATTTCCAATTACTTCCTATAGTAATTATCGATTTCCATTGCCATCTTTTGAAACGCTCCCCATTAAAAATCTACATCGATTACCATATGATTTTTTTATTGATTTTAAGTCATCAAAAGTCACTTTACCTCATATTAAAATTTGAATAAAAAATCTATTGCAGAAATGAATTAGGTCCGTCGTCGTTAAATCATATTTGAAAAGAATCATTTTCCCTAGGGGAAAATTGATTTTCAAGCTGTTCGTGTGTTGATAAATCATAAATTGAGACTTTCAAATAAAAATGAATGCAACAGTGATTGTTTGAAGTTCATTTCCTGTAAAATATGTTGATCTAATTAGCAGAATAACTAAAATTTGAGAATATTCTGCGCTTAAACAATGTTTTTAGGTAAGAAAACATGTTGGTTTATTTCACTGCGAGGAGACGTGGACCATGAAGATTTGAGTTTAAAAATAAGATTGCAAAATAAACATTGACCTCGACCATTTCATTTCTGAGAAAAATTAAATGAAAAGAGGAGTTTTAATTTTCTTTATTTTTTTCCCCAGTAGAAAACTATGTTATGTAATTTTGATAAATGTCTTTTGTTCTTTGATTTTCTTACTAAAGAAGCAGACAAATTATAAAAGTCAACATTAAATGTATATTACATAATGCATTTAATTTAACCGAAATTATGTAATGTTATTATTTCTGCACGTTTTCACTTAGTTGTCGCAGTTCTTGGAAAAACGTATTTTTTCTAAAGACCTCGTAATAACAGACACTCTAAGTAGAGCTTACTTAGATGAACCAACAGAAAAGCGACTAGATATCTTCATGTTATATTTTAAACGGATTTGACTAAAGGCTGAATCTAATCGATCATTCTCCCAAGTAATGAACCTAAATAAATGACGTACTCAGTGTTTTCACCGATTTCAGTCATAAACAGAACATTTAAAAAAAAAATTAACCTCTGTCAAGTTAGAGTCTTAGAACAATCTATATTCTTAGACCTTATAAATAAATGTGTTATAATTTTTATTATTTTTAAGACTAGGTAGATTCTTTCAATAATGTATTCACGTTTTCATCCAAAGTAAATTCTTACAAATGACCTTTGATTTCTTATTTTATTAGAAAACATTACATAAATTCCAATTCTTAATTTTAAAAAATGCAAATGTAAATAAATTAACACACACACCCTCACACACCCTCAAACACACACACGCACACCCTCACACACTTTTTTAATTTAAGGATTAAGAGTAGACACACGCATTAGGAAAAAAAATGGTGATGAATTTGAAAAGTTCAATCTTACAAGTAATATGTTAAAATTAAGTTATCATTAATTATGTTCATAGTTACACTGTATTTAAAATTGCTATGTTTTTTCGATGAAATTTGTCTAATCCAGATGCATGTTGTGTATTTTGAAATCTTGCCTAATAGAATCTTAACTTTAATTCCTTTTCAGTAAATTCAATTGCTTAACATGTCTTATCTGGAATATTGTCTTATCAGATCAATTTCTTTTGAACCAGTGTTGTCAAAATTAGAAAAGTTTTACTGTATTACAATTTATATGCAAATATTTCTCACTTCATGAAAATAACAAGCCTGTCATGATTCCTAGCACATAAGGGAAAATGATACATAATTGAAACAGGAATTATATGAATTTTTTTATCGACTCAGGTCAGTCGCGGCTGGAGTTTGAATTCACGACCTTCCATATATGTTATACATTTTACTAATTAAGTGTATTTACATCATGTAACTTCGAAAATTCTTTTGAAAAAGCCCCAATTTTGTCAAACAATGTTTTACGCCTGTCAGTAGTATCTAAACAGAATATATTGTATAAATGACCCATATAAACATCATTTCATTAACTTTATTATTATGTATTTCAGGTTTCCCATGTGTACACTTTTTTGTAGTGTCAGCAGCGGAATGTTATCAGTGACACTGCTGCAGCCATCAGAATATTGTATAACGTTTTTTTTTCTGCGTACGTACCACAATTTTTGCAAAAATATGCCAAAACACTCAAATACTTTTATTTTCCGTAGTCTTATTTTTGCGATTTTCTCAGTGGTCTAATGGAATTATTTATTTAAGCTATCCGGAACAATCAGTGACAATTTTAGGCGAGTTTATATCTTATAGGAAACATGTCTCAAATTTTGCTCAATATGACGTTACAGTATACTCTTATTCTAGTATACAATACTGGAAAACATACTGTAACATTCAGTCTTTGTTTTGTAAATGTTATATAAAAGTGCAAAAATATACACAATCAAAGTATTCACATCAGAAGGCCCTTGTTGTCAGTAAAAAGAATCTCTTGTTTGTTTGTTTGTTTGTTTGTTTGTTTTTTTCAAAATAGTACCCAATGCATACACTACCACGGCAATTGTGCGCTTAATCTAAGAAAGTAGGTTACTCATGACAGTCACTGTAGTCTCTGCCCAATTTACCGACCACTTTAAGTAAACTCAATGCGATCCTAAAACTGCCCGCAACCTAATACTGACAGTATACAGTATATATCTTTGTGGCAGGAAAGGAGAAAATGTATGACTGCATGGACCGGGAATCGAACCCGGGACCCCTGCATCACTTGTCAGGTGCTCTACCGACTGAGCTACCCAGGCCGATAACCACGACACAAACCTTTACATTCCTCCCTCCTTACATTGTCTACGCCCTCGAAGACACAACTCAAGTTCTTGTTAGCCCCTGGAGGACTTCCACCTGCAAGTCCAGGGGTGGTCAACGGCACGAAATTATGTAACAGGAAAGAAGAAAAAAGTATGGCTGGACCGTGGATATCGGCCTGGGTAGCTCATATATATATATATATATATATATATATATATATATATATATATATATATATATATATATATATATATATATATATATATATATATATATATATATATATATATAAAGCACTAAAAAACAACAACACTGTATATCCTAAGTGTCGGATCTACTAAGTAGATACAAGGTCACGGATGGAAATTTATATAAAGCACTAAAAATGACCAACGACACGAACAATAATAATTGTCAAATTTTCGGGACAACCTGTCCCTTCCTCAGGACAAAGAAAAAAGTTAAGAAGTCATAAAAACAAAGGAAATAGAGAAGCAAAAACAACTAGCACTACTACTAAACTACCAAACACTAAATATTTACAATGTTACATGTTTAATTTGGAGTTTATAAACAGTTGTGAACAAAGAAATCCGGAGTGCTATGAATTGCGTCCGGTCTATCGGGTGTAGTCTGGTGAAGTGTGATTTACATAATTGAACGAATTAATTATCGCTAATTAATTACGGCCAACAGTAAATCGTACATTGTCTTATTCTCTCAAAATAGCGTAACTCTACATGATTAAAAGAAATTAAAGAAAGATAATATGGAAGGACAATTTTGAAATATGAATTTGGATATATTATAAATTTGGAAATCGGAAAAAAGAAATAAACAAAAATGTGAGCTGTAAATATTTGGGTAGGTTGTTCCAGGATTACTAATACGAATTAACGGTAAAGTTTACACTATATAGAGAGAATGAACTTGTTTGTTACAATCCGGGATTGGGTCTAGTTCACGTTCATCCTGGTGAAGTCATTAAGTTTGTTAATACCATTAGGGCGGAATGACTTCAGCCTGTGCATCCAGAACTTTTCCTTGCCTTTTCTCTGCGCGTCTGTCCATCTTGGATTATGGTCAATAACCACTACTGTCATGTCCTCCCATTTGTGACCTTCAAGGTTGAAATGTTCCCCAACGGGTTCATTGAGTTTTTTGGTCCTAATGGTAGAACGGTGATTATTGACCCTCCTGCGGAGATCTCCTGTTTCACCAACATACTGTTTGGAGCAAACTTTGCAACTGATGAGATAAATGCAGTTGTCTGTTTGACAGGACAAATTCCCTAGTATTTTGTAGCTGCGGCCTGTAACGGGGCTGTTAAAACTGTCTGTGTCAGAGCTGTACTTACAGAGAAGACATCTTCTGTCAGAGCAAGTTTTAAAGCCCCCGTTAGGTAATGGATTGTCCAATCTGGTTCTTACTACCATGTCCTTCAGGTTCCTCGGGCGTCTGTATGCAGCCAATGGGGGCTCCTTAAAGACCTCTGCCATTCGTTTATTTGAGTGGAGAATTGGCAGATTCTTTTGAAGGATACCGCTGAGGTTCTTAAGGACGGGATGGTATGTGGTTACCAGAGGGACCCTGTCGCTATTGTCTTTTTCCTTGTAGCGTAATAGGTTTTGCCTGTCATGTCCCGCCATCTCATCAATAGCAGTTTGTACGGTGCGGGCATTGTAGCCTCTCTTGCATAAGTGGGACTTAAGGAGACCGCTTTGTTCTTGATATAAGGCAGGGGATGAACAGATGCGCCGAATTCTGGTGGCTAGACCCTTAGGCACACCCTTAAATGTGTGTGGGGGATGACAGCTAGTTGGCATAAGATACAGATGGGAATCTGTGGGTTTCGTGTGGAGACTGAACTCGATTTTACCTTCAATCAGGGTAGATGTAGTATCTAGGAATATGTTTTTCGAATTAGATACGTCTACTGTAAATTTGATAGACTGATGAAAGGTGTTGGCAAACGAAATGAATGCCTCGAGGCTCTCGCGACATTCCACTCACTTCATCTCTATATCGTCAATGAAACGCAACCAGCTAAGGGGCCTAAATGGTGCTTGAAGTAGCAAGTTGCGTTCCAGTCTGCCCATGAAAATATTGGCATAAGATGGTGCCATTTTCGTACCCATAGCAGTGCCATTAACCTGCAGGTAATGTTCTCCATTAAACATGAAGTTGTTATACTTGAGAACATGTTCAAGGAGCTTGGCAAGGGACTCGGTAGAAGGAATTTGTATGGATCTACTATCCCAGACTTCTCTACAGGCTTCGATACCCTCATCGTGCGGAATATTGGTGTACAAAGATGTGACGTCCATAGTCACGAGAAGGGTATGATCTGGAAGGCCAGTAGAGGGCGTCTTGTTAATGTAGTCCGTGGTGTCCTTGAGATAGGATGGCAAATTCTCTACGTGTGGACGGAGATGTAAATCGATGTATTCAGAAATTTTCTCCGTGGGGTGTCCAATAGCGCTAACTATAGAGCGACCTGGCATACCTTCTTTGTGTATCTTAGGAAGCAGATAAAATTGTCCTGGTCTACAGTCAATAGGATTGAGTGTCTCATAGACGTTGATACCAATCTCGTTTTTCTCAAACATTTCATCAAGAGTTTTGGTGATGGAGGTGGAGAATTCTTTAGTAGGGTCAGAGTCCAGTTTCTTATAGAAACGTTCGTCTGAGAGTTGTCTATGGGCCTCCGCCATGTACGTCTCTTTATCAAGCACTACTACTGTAGAGCCTTTGTCTGCTTTCTTGATTACAATGTCATCCCGATTCTTTAATGATTGTAAGACGGATCTCTCTTCCTTACTCAAATTGTCGGGAGCCTTGTCTGGCATTGAAAGGAGTTTCTCTATGTCTGACTCAACGGCGTCAATATACGACTCAAGGGCTCCGCATTTGCCCGGTGCAGGTTCCCAGTCACTTTTTGGCCGATAGAGTTTGTGTTCCTCTAGGTCGTGCAATTGTGGCTGAGAAGAGTCATATGAGTCAACTTCGGAGCTACAAAATACTAGGGAATTTGTCCTGTCAAACAGACAACTGCATTTATCTCATCAGTTGCAAAGTTTGCTCCAAACAGTATGTTGGTGAAACAGGAGATCTCCGCAGGAGGGTCAATAATCACCGTTCTACCATTAGGACCAAAAAACTCAATGAACCCGTTGGGGAACATTTCAACCTTGAAGGTCACAAATGGGAGGACATGACAGTAGTGGTTATTGACCATAATCCAAGATGGACAGACGCGCAGAGAAAAGGCAAGGAAAAGTTCTGGATGCACAGGCTGAAGTCATTCCGCCCTAATGGTATTAACAAACTTAATGACTTCACCAGGATGAACGTGAACTAGACCCAATCCCGGATTGTAACAAACAAGTTCATTCTCTCTATATAGTGTAAACTTTACCGTTAATTCGTATTAGTAATCCTGGAACAACCTACCCAAATATTTACAGCTCACATTTTTGTTTATTTCTTTTTTCCGATTTCCAAATTTATAATATATCCAAATTCATATTTCAAAATTGTCCTTCCATATTATCTTTCTTTAATTTCTTTTAATCATGTAGAGTTACGCTATTTTGAGAGAATAAGACAATGTACGATTTACTGTTGGCCGTAATTAATTAGCGATAATTAATTCGTTCAATTATGTAAATCACACTTCACCAGACTACACCCGATAGACCGGACGCAATTCATAGCACTCCGGATTTCTTTGTTCACAACTGTTTATAAACTCCAAATTAAACATGTAACATTGTAAATATTTAGTGTTTGGTAGTTTAGTAGTAGTGCTAGTTGTTTTTGCTTCTCTATTTCCTTTGTTTTTATGACTTCTTAACTTTTTTCTTTGTCCTGAGGAAGGGACAGGTTGTCCCGAAAATTTGACAATTATTATTGTTCGTGTCGTTGGTCATTTTTAGTGCTTTATATATATATATATATATATATATATATATATATATATATATATATATATATATATATATATATATATATATATATATATATATATATATATAAAAGAGTGAAATGTATGGACATAACGAACAGTATTCGAGCATTCGATCTCAAAAGTCCATCAATACAAATTTTGGAGCAGAGCAAACACAGACCTCTAAAACATCAAAGGTGGGATCAGGTGCCATGGAGGAGTTAGCATCCCCTGCCGACCGGTCACACCCGCCGTGTGCTCCTTGACATGTTCGAGAAATAACGAAAAAAAAACTGTCGACAATTCAGTGTGTAAATAATGGCCTAACAATAAGTATGAAAAAAGTCAGTCCCCATTTGACTTTACGATAAATTGTATTTGCTGAGAAGGTCATTTATGGACCATAGAACTAACGAAATGACGACTTTAAAAGAAACTGCTGATATTCTTGTTTCATCAACTTGTTTGTCAATAACTTACCTCATTTTAGAAATTGTTCATACGTAGAGCATGCTCTTGCGTATCGAATCAACTGAGAGATATAAACCCATTATGCAGGTGATGAAGGTATATTGCTGCATAAATAAGGGAAGCTGATGATTGTAAAGTTAAAGTCATCATGTTTATCATAAAGCTTGGTTTTAGAAAACCATTAATGTCTTTTTCTAGTAAAATATCCAAATATGAAACAGATGTGTCAGACTGTGGTATCTTTTATTTCAAGCTCGCTGGGAGAAGAACAAAACAATATTTATTTGGTGTCAAGATAGACAAATAGCCCTGTAATCGGAATGTTATGTAGCCAACTGTAAGGGGAAAAAGGCAATGTAACATAAAAATTTTCAGCTGAAAAATGCTGTGCTTTCATCACGGATACGATTGACGTAATATGAAATTAAAGAAATTTTGTTTCTTCCTTTTCATTGATTAAAAAAAAATAATGATAGAATTTGGTACTCATAAAGAAATCACAATAGATCCAATATTCTCTTTTTCTGTTTCTAATTAAAACATCGGGATCGTATCGCTCGTCATTTTGACGCATTATTATTAACGTCAAATTTGACCTCACGTTTCATTGAAATCGCAAGAGTTATCTCCCCCAATGTGTTGTACGTCTTTAAAATGCAATTGAGACATATCATGAATTTTTCAATAGCATTCTTGTTTTTTACATGCATTTTAAACTATAACGTGAAGTTTATGAAACACTTCTCGTCATAACAGCTCAAGTTTGCAGTCATAGTATCCATAATCCTCTGTGTCTCCGCACACAGAGGTTTGCAGTTTGGTTGGTAGAAACATAATCTGGCGGACATTTAGTTTGCAGTAACTTAATTTTTTATGGGAGCTGTGGGAGAGTGTGTTTGTTTTGACATTTCCTTATCTTTTTCATAAAAACTATCTTGTTTTGTTTCTTCTACGGCTTATCGTTTTCTCTACATTCTGCACAAAATCGAAAAGAACTTCATTACCGGTTTCTACTCAGAGAGAGAGAGAGAGAGAGAGAGAGAGAGAGAGAGAGAGAGAGAGAGTTTAAAGCTTACATGTAATTCTGTATTATTTTCTTATCAATCAGTGCCTATATTTCTCTTGTAATTAACTCTTTTGACATGACGAATTGATTTAGAGAATACTTTTGAAAAAAAAAAAAATTAAAAATAAAGGGGCGTTATTTCAATTGAATCTTGGATATTTTACTTTAATTTGTTAAATGAACAGGCGAAAAGTAACATGACAAGGACTAGTGAAGCATGTTTATATATTTTTACTGTACCTGCCTGATTCACATGACAGTGAATGTCCAAAAATTTCCATTTTGACAAGGAGGTATATTTAGAAGCAAAATATTCCAAGGATTGCTGGTATTGTTGCACAAAAATATACACAGCCCAGATTTTTTATCATTATTTGTAAAGTATTAAGTTGAAACAGGGTAAAAATGTATTGTCTGGCATGTTTCTTCAAACCTGATCAAATGAGAAAATGCTTGGGATTTGTGGAGCAGCTTTAAAAATCCATAGAAAATTCTTCTTAGCATTATACAGTTTTTATGCAAAAATTAAATATTAGGATAATCCCTTGCGCCGAAGCTTTTTTGTTGTTGTGTATTATTACCTCCAGTAGGTAAGAAAAATAAAGTTATAATATGTCGTCATGATGGGTACTGGCTATAACATATCAAGGGTACTAAGTTTGTTTAAGAAAATAACTCTGAGTCATAACTGTCATATGCGAAAACCTAAATCAAGATCTTTTGCCTTGCTCTTTTCTGCATTCAATCCAGCACCCTAATTTAGCTATGACGTCTGTAGAGGGAAACTTGTCTTATCCAGATATTGTGTATTCTGAAATCGTGTTTAATACGATGCAATTTTTTAACCCCATTCAGTAAATTCAATTGCTTCAAATGTGTCTGATCCAAAATGTTGTATAATCCGCCAAATATCTATGGAACCAGTGGCGTCCGGATTAGACAAGTTTTACTGTATATTTCTTTGAATAGCATGACTCTTTCAGGTACTCTTAAGACAGTGTGGAAATGGTCGAAATCAATAGCATCAAAACGTACGACTTTTCAACACTTTATATCATTTAACCATTCTACCATTCAACACAAGTAATTAAAGACCAGGCTTTTTTGAACATAATAGGCAACTGCTTTTTCAATAAAAACAGAACTCGTAATTCTACAATGTACATACTTTGTAATCGGTCATTTCTGCAAATTTTGTTAAAAAAAGTAAATCCTTAGGAGAATTATTGCACTATTGTTTTTGTATTTACATGTAAATGAAGTAGAATGTATTAAAAAAATTCTAAATGAAAAGAAGAATGGAATGTAAAGACTACGAACAGAAATCCTTTTCAAAGTCCAATCAAATACAAAGTTTGAGAAGAGCAAACACATACCAGGGAAAGCAGAGGTGATATCAGGTGCGATGGTTTAGCTTTCCCTCTCAACAGGTCACACCCACAATGTGCTCCCTGTCATGATCGGGTAAACGGAGATGTCTAAAATAAGAACTTTATCATAAAGTTCAGTTGTTAGTTTGCCATTAAAATCTTTCTCTAGTAAAATACAATGTATTCAAATTTGAAACAGATATGTCAGACGTGATTTTTTTTTTTAATTTCGAATTAAAAACACAACGTAGAATGAAAACGAATATTGTTATTTGCAATTGATAAAACGTCGTCGATATATCTAAATGTCAATTGAAGGCCACAGCAGGAGATTTCTTTGCCTTTCAGATTTTATTCTATTAAGAGTAATCCAGCTTATACTCTATCTCATAGTTCTCCTTCTAAAGATGAAATTTTTTAAAACTATATGTCAGTTTTAAAAGCCACATGTCAATATTTTTAATAACAACTAAATTGAATATGAACTACCATACCTCTACTGGACCCCGAAGATCTAAAAAAAAAAAAGAAAAAAACAAAAAAAAAAAAAAAACAAAAAAAAAAAAAACAAAAAAACAAAAAAAAAAAAAAACAAAAAAACAAAGACACATCAGAGGTTCCTAGCAAAGATTCTAAATTCTTTTGTTCATAGCAAAACATAAACTACCATGAAAATCAAGGATTTCTAGATATAACTCGATAATATCATTTGAACTATAAAGTGATAAAATACACAAAACGATAGTATAAATTCATAACAAATAATTAATTAATATTTACTAGATATTAACGTTGATTTGAATCGATATCAGTTTTTTTAATACCATCAGAAATTTATGAATAAATTTTTTTATTGGTACTTAGGAATTAGGGATTATTGATTTTTCACAGTATGCTGATAAACATACACATATAAGTACATGTATATCTATCTTTCATTAAAAAGCTTTAATAAAGTTTATATTTGGAGAAAAAAGGTATATTAAATATGTTTGTAAGAAAAATGAAAGAAAAGGTATATGAAACATATGAAACATGTTTGTGATAAAAATGAAATATCTCATATTAATGACTAAAATTAACTGAAAGTCTGTGATATATATATATATATATATATATATATATATATATATATATATATATATATATATATATATATATATATATATATATATATATATATATATATATCTGCCTGTCTTTCTTCTACATATTTAAAAAGTCAACCAATTTGAACAATTTTTAATCTTTTTTTTCTCATTGAGGAATTGAAATCCTTTTCATTTTGATTTTTTTCTCTCTTTTTTTTTAAATCTACATTGCATTGACCTAAAAGTGAGAAATTTATGCTTTCCAAAAAAATTTTTTTTTAAATCTTTCATATTTGCATAATGTGATTTGTATGATAAATGACGCTAAAAATCGGTCCAATGTCTGAATAGTCATTATTCACAGCTAGAATAAAAATAAGGTACTGTATTACCAAAATAAGAAACTCCCCTTCTTGGATCAAGCCAAGGCACATCTATATAAATATAACAAAACGTAGATTTCGCATGTTGAAGACAACTATTATTGACATTGTTTAAAGATAAATTTTCCTGGTAAGTCCATTTCCTATTTATTATTTACTAATTATAGTTCTCGTATTACTGACTTTTTCTATTTATTGTTATTATCATTATTATTGCATACGTGCATGTGCATTAGAATATCGAGCTTTTATATTATCTTGTTAACAAAACTGCAAGTGATGCCCTCGTTGACAATTCAATGTTTTATTTATATCTTTAAAACTATAGCTTATAAGTATAAAAATGTAAAAAAAAAAAAAAAAAAAAAGTCATTCCCTGAAATTGGTTATGGGGTTTTAGCTATCTGATATAATTATAATTATCAGTATAGGAATATCTCTCTATCTCCCTCTCTTTCTGATACGTAAAAAAATACAAAATAAAATCTACAAAAGGGAGAAAAGTTGGCCTGTGGCCTAAGACAACTAAAGCTACAAAATATTACTTTTTTGCAGTTTGAGAAGTCTATTTTGTCAACAAAAAGATGAACAAGCTTATCATTGTTCTGTTGATCACCTGCATGGTTGTCATGGCAGATAGTAGTATGTCTTTTTTCTATTATTTAACATGTTGTGAATATATAAACTTATCTGAATTGTTTGACATTGTGTTATTTTCCTCTTTGAAACTACAGAAAATAAATTATATGTCATAATTATCTTGAATACTAATCATTATTTTGTACTACTATAAATGCGTGAATAATTAGAATATTAGGAATATCAAAATAGAAGTGTCTACAAATTTCTTTCTTAAGGAGGGACTCTTCACATATTTATTGTATTTAAAAATTAATGAAATTTTCATAGATTCAAGGAGACATTATCACTAAGTGATGGTATCAATTCGATTAAATTTGATCGTTTTATTTTAGAATCAAGGTCAGGTCAAGGTCATTATATTTATCCTGGACATTAAGAATAGAAATTATTGTTGCCAATCATGCGATGCCTACGAGGGGTTATCAAAAAGTTCGTGGACTGATGCGATAAAATTAATATTATGTAGTCTGTGCTTACAAAATTTATAAGGAACATAAATCAACAAAAGTTTAAGAAATGTTGAAAATTTTAGCTTGATACGTTGACAATTTGCCAAATTACTCTAAAATAAAAAAGACATTATATGATCACCCGGCGCTGTCGCCGTTTAGTTTCATGACGTCCGACAACGTCATTGTTTTTCAACGTCCGCTCCGTCTACCTTAAACACTTATGTTGATGTGATTACCTGGAGTTAAGTAAGGACTTAAGCCCGTCTTGTTTATATGACTCTACAATGCCATGAACAGCTGCTTTCAATGCATATGATATTGTAAATGAATCCATAAATAGGGAAAGATCCTCACTTCATTATGCCAGAATACTTCTAAAGCTTGTTCATTTTCTACCACACATGATTAACGTCACTTTTTGACGTGACAGACTTTTGACACCCTGACTACAAATCGACATTAACTGTGCATTTTTCATCTCTCTGAATCTTTTTGGGTATTTAAAACGAGTACTCTGGATGCATTTTATTTTTCTTCAGCCCGTTCAAACATTCCATAGATCTATACCAGTTTTTCCAGGTGCGAAACTTTATAGAATGTTGGAAAAAGAAACCCCTCTCCCTTGTTGACGTCATTTTCAAGCCTTTAATTGTTTGGACACTCCATATAAAATTTACGATTAAATTTCATAGAATTTACAGAATGGGGTAAAAATTACAGATTTTACGGAACAATTGTGTTGTGCCAAATGCCCCAATTTACGGGATTTTTTTTTTATGACAATTGCTTATATCACAAGAGATTTTTTTTTTCAGTTACACTCAGGTAGGAAAAAAAAACGTCATGTTTGAGGTTGCGCCGCCTGAACATACCATTGCTTATAAAAACATTATCAATTTATTAAAAAATATAACTTATGATTTATGGTTTATTCTACAGATAGAAAAGATGATGCTAACTAAATGTGTAAAAATTCATTGATGTACCTAAAGCGGTTTTAATTTTATGGCGCTAGTCCACGAACTTTTTGAAAACCCCTCGTACTTCTATTTCAAAAGATTAAATGTTTTTTCTTGTTGCATATAAAGATATTACCATATAGGGTTTATCTGTTGCATATAAAGATATTACCATATAGGGTTTATCTGATGATACTACCAAATTAACATAAACAATTTAATAAAATAGGTATTAGCTTATACGAATTTCCTCTTTTTTTCTCAAACTTTTTGGATTTTTTTAGTTATGTTTACATGCTTCGCATATTTGAATTTTTCCTCTTTTCATATATGGTAAAGTAGTCATATAAAAATACAAATTGACACAAAAACAAAAAGTTTTGACCATTTACTTAGAGAGAAAAAACACTTTTACGGATTTTTTGCTCAAAAATGTACTTTTAAAGCTAAAAAAATGTAGTTTGTTTGGAAAATCGTATTTATTTGATATATTTTAAAACTTCAATCCATTGCTATAAACTTTACATACATTTGAAAATTTCTTTAAGTCTTTGATTGTTTAAAAAAATTGAACTTAATTCATTGTTCTGTAGTAATTTTGAGAAGCAGAAAAAGAGATATTTTCAAACGCCGCCGTTCCGCCAAAAATATAGTCCCTGCTAGATTTAAAACTCAGTTTACCTTTTCTATTCAAAGTTGTACAATGATGATAAGGGAAGAAAAATATAATCTTTTAAATCCCTTACATCTAAAAGTATAAGTCATATAAGCAAATATACTTTGAATATTTCATCTAGTCAGAAACCAGACCAGAATCCCTCCTTAATTCATAATAGTTTTTAAATGATACAATCCAAAACTTTACAGAGAGATCCAAAAAAGGCCGAAGCGGAAAATGTGACTACAAAGGCGACAATGGAGACAATGGCGACAATGGAGACGATGGAGATAATGGCGACAATGGAGACAATGGAGAAAATGGCCTTTCGAATGGCTTAACAAATGGAGGAACCAATGGAGGAACAAATGGAGGATACAATGGAGGAACAAATGGAGGATACAATGGAGGAACCAATGGAGGAACAAATGGAGGAAGATAAATATGAAGAAACGGAAAAGAAAATGGCATGGAATTTGATATGCATTGAACAGTGAAACAAGTATATTATAATCTGCAACAATTACAGAGATTTTGCAAATAAATTACCAGTAGACTGATCCTATTATTTTTATTTTTTAAATTTTGTTTTAATCCCTCTTTTTAAAATTAAAAACTTTTTTTAAAAGAAAATTTGATAATAACGGTAATTAGTATTATACACGCATAAAGTTTTTTCCCGAAAAAGACGCTCCGATAACTTTTTGTTTATTCACAATGCATTTGATGTACACGTACTACATAAGTACTTTAGGATATGAGGCTCATATTGTCATATCAATGATATTTACTCGGTATAATAGATGCAATATATACACAGTAATCAAAGTGTACATATTATGTCCTGTATATATATTTCATGTCTGACGCAATTCTGCATGCACTGATTCATTATTCATTAACACAATCAGAATATGATTCTAAGTAACCCTTATGGATACTAATTGTGCCCAATTATTAGCTGTTTTGTCTTTGTTTTGTATTCTTATAAAGAAGATTTTATTCAAATGATTCCAAATGAAAAGAAGAAGCCCCTGGCGTGTCGCTTTCAAATCGATATTAAAATATTTCGATTGTGTTTTTTCAATTTACAATATTTATTTTTATCCAAGTTTTGAAGCTTGTGGGAAAATGTATCTACAATCTCTTAAAATGTCAAACTGTGCTCATTCTATGGACAACAGAATGAACATGTTTGCAAATACAACATTCTCAGGACATTAGCAATTTTGTATGGGGTAGCAACTTCTAATATTTCGTCCATAGAAAGACGGTAAAGGAATTTACAGGTCGCTCGTGGTTGGAGCGTTTACAGGGTGCAGTGGTTAGAGACTTTGCTCTAGAGTCTCGGTGATCGTATAAACCGAGGTCCCGTTTGACAATAGGTGCTGACACAGAAAGGACCCTCACTGCTCAATGGCCCTTAGTGCGGGGTATAGGTCTAAATTCCTTCCTCGGCAAGTGGTGGCGTCTCCATACATGCATGAGTGAAAAATTCTCGAGTGGGACGTAAAACAATAAACAAACGAACAAACAAACAAATAAACGAATTTACAGTATCTTTGTCAGTAAGCTTGAACTTGAGTCAAGGCGACGAAACACTCTGCATGTTATCAGTAAACCCCTTCTTTGTGTTTCTGACAGAAGAAGTTCACTAATATTTATCCAGACCATACATTTACTCAAAGCATGTTATCCCTCCCCCATAGTCGAATTGATTAAGTTCAACTCAAAGGTTAAGAGGTTCATTGTAAATGTTTTTGTCCAATTTGGTTATTGACAAATGTCGACGTCTCTGGGTTTCTGCACTGGCCTTAAATCTGAAAATCATCTTTGTACAAAGGAGTACAATGTGCAATATGATACGCTATCACATCATGTTTCATAACGCGGAGCACATTGTATGCATTACAGCAAGATAAAAACATATTTAATTCAGTATCTATGTCTATTTATCTATGCTGATTTCATTCGGAAATATAAAAAAAAAATATAATATTAAAATTATCTGAGTTTTTTAATGTACAGAATAATGTTTTAAAATTAAAGTCCTATCTCAATTTTCACCTCTTCAGAAAAAAAACTGGGGGTGGTACTCCCTTCACCATCATTTTTGTATATTTTTGCTGGACTTTGCCTGTGTGTATTCCTACAGCAACAAAGTATTGGTATGGGGTCAAGCAGCATCCAAATCAAAATTTATATAGTAAAAGTACAGCAAAAGACTATTCTCAGAAAAAGTGCCCTCCCCCGTGAACTACAGACCTGCAGAAAAAAAATGCCGACCCTACATTCAGATCTAGAGTCCTAGGGTACCAGGAAAAAGTGGCAAGAAAGAGGACTTATATCGGTTTATTTCAGCCTTTAACTCGTGTCAAGAAATGATATTCTCAATAGTCTTTTTTCTTTGAGTTCATCCCAGTGACTGTAAGATTCCTAAATGTTTTACGTCCTGTTCTGTTCTTTGAAAATGTCAACATCTTTGAGTTTCAGCGCTGGCATTAAAGCCTGCGGAGCAAATTATCTGCATTAAGATTAATTCAAGTAATAAATTCAAGCAATATGTAATCAGTATCTGTGTTTCATTTTTCATGTTATTTCATCAAGAAATATGAAAATTTAATTTTTAAAATAGTATTTTTTTTTTCTATGAACTGAATAAAGTATCAATTTAAAGTTCTATCTCAATTCTCATTAAAAAATAATGACAAACCCAAAGATTTTTTTTGCCTAGCAATTTTATTCAAAAAGCAATTGCAAGTCATATTTCAAACATCGAAATTAACAGGCAAAACATTTTTATAAGGATACCAGTACTTTCGTTTTGAAACTTATGTTTTGACTCAAGTCCATAGAAATCAATTTCAGGGTTTTTTGAGGGGAAGGGGGGGGTCAAATTTACAAAAATTTTGAGAGTGGTTTTGGACGTGAAAATATTTGAGTGTTTAACCAAGTACGCATCGAAAAATACTGATAAAATTTAGAACTTCGAACCATCGCCTTCCAATTGAGACTAATAGATGGTCAAATATTCCATTGGATGAAAGACTGTGTACATTATCTTATTCAGATCAAATAGCAGACGAATTCCATGTAGATCAAATAGCAGACGAATTCTATTTTCATTTAGAATGTAAGACATTGAGTAGTATTAGGAGGAATCTTTTACATCTCAGATTTTTTAAACGACAAATATACTTAAGTGTACTGAATTTATATCAAATACGAATTTTAAATCTTTAAAAAATCTCTTCCTATTCATAATGTATCTAAAATAACGCAGTCTGTCCTTTGAACTTTTATTTGTATTTATTTCTTTTCTTTCTGTTTTCATTTTGTTTGTTGCAATATTTTGTACATACACAATCATACCAAGACTTTATTATATGCCATTGAAACTATCAAACTAAGCTTGCTTTAGCAAAAGAAAAACTTTTGCATAAAAAGATTAGTATAATATCTGACATTTACATTGATATACAATATTCTATAGGCTGTTTTGTTCCTGAAATCTGAAATTTTGTCACTCCAAAATCTGTCAATTGCAATTTGGATGTTTTCATTCAAATTTTCAAAAGAGGTAAGTTTCATATAAATTATCGTTCAAATTGTTCAAAATCAATTTTGAATAACTAACTTTGTTCTAAAAGCTTATTCCATAAGTTACATTTTCCCGCTTTTTCTGACCAGAATAAGATTAAAATACATGAAGGTATGAAGAAAAATGACATAATATTTAATTTTATCAGGCATGGGCAGAATTACTTGAAAATGTAATCCATTAATAATCAATTACTTAGTAAAATTTGTGTAATCGATTATTAATCAATTACAGTCACTTTGACCTGTGATCGATTGCAATCAATTACTCAGGAAGACATTATCGATTAATAATCGTTTACTTCCATGTTTGTCCCTAAAATATCAAAGCAGAAAAAAAATACTTATACGCAACATGGTAATAATGACATCCACTGAAGTTTGATTGTGTCCATGCAGTTTCAGTAAAAATTCTGTAAAAGATTTTTTTCTGGTTTTCGTTCATATTTAAGACGTAACATACCCACTAAATATTTAATAAAGGGATTCCTTAATTACCATGAAAAGTGGAAACAGGATTACTAATAACAATGAAATGCTCTAAGAAATCATTTATTCCTTTCAACTTTGGATCTGACTCATATTCATTGACTTTTGTTGTAGAAATTCTTTATTACTTTTTTGTTCTTCAGAAGTATTTAGACTGTTGCATCTTGACAGTTCACAAAATACATTCATGTGCTTTGTTTTGAAAAATATTCTATTGTTTGTTATATAACATTTTTGAATAAGTTTTCCTATTATATCACAAATGTAATAAGTTTCACTATAAACCCTGAAGAATGCTGAATCACACCGGAAACAGTTATGTCATACACCGGAAACAGATATATCACCCGGCGAAAACAGTTATAACACCCTCCCGATCACTTTCACGTGTTTTTATGTTACGCATTTGTAGCTCGGGTTCGACATTTCATGACGTTGGTTGCTAAGCAAACGTACACAACGGAGCGCAATTATTAACGTCATGAAAGCATTTTTCGATTATTTGCCTAAACTTCAATAATTCTAGACTATTTATTTAATTTAAAAATGTTATATAACATATACCACATGACTTCTCGGGTGACAATACCAGAATGTTTGCCCCTCGGTGAAAGGAAAGTCCTGGAGTGTTATGTCACCCTCTGCCTTCGGCATCGGGTGACATAACACTCCAGGACTTTCCTGTCGCCTTGGGGCAAACATTCTGGTATGTCACCCTCGAAGCCATGTGATATATGTATTATGTTCCTGAAATCGGAATTTTAGCCACCCCGGTTTAGAAAAAAATAATTAAATTAGAACTCTTAGTAATCTTTTATGACAGTCAAAGTTATAAAGATTAAACATTTCTTTATTAGAATAAAAATGACATAGTCAACGATTAACACTGAAAAATGAAAGGAATATAGACAAAGGCTGAGAAAATATTTAGATAATAGTAAAAAAAAAGAGGTTAAAATCAGAATTTAAAAAAAAAGGGCCAATAGGTGAGAAATGTTAACAAAGAGAAACTTCAACAAAAGAAAAGACATGAATTAAAAAGTACAGAAAACAGGAACAGATGTTGCAGAATACACAGTACAGTTAAAGGCCAAATGGAAATATCGGCGAATTTTTTAGACAGAAAATACATTCTTTACAAGCATGGGCGGATACAAGATTTGTGATTAGGAAGGGGGGGGGGCGTGGATAACTTTGTTCAGGCAGGGGGTCTGGAGGCCGCCTTAAGGCCCCTAGTGGGTCCAGGGCGAAGCCCTGATAGGGGCCCAGGGGGCGAATCCCCCGGAAGCTCCTGGGTTTTCGTGTATTTTAATAGTAAAACCAGGCACAATAATAGGGGTATTGGTTAGTTTATATGTACCAAAGTTTGGCATTATTAATACTAGTCATATCATACTTTGAATAGAGGGGGCCCAGGGGGCGAAGCCCCCGGAATCTCCTGGGTTTTCGTGTGTTTTAAGAGTAAAACCAGGCACAAAAATAGCGGTATTGGTTTGTTATATACCAAAGTATGGCATTATTGATATTAGTCATATCATACTTTGAAAATTTTAGGGGGGGGGCGTGCGCCCCCCACGCCCCCCCCCCCCCTTAAATCCGCCAGTGACAAGGATGGGCGTTTCTTTTTAGGACTTTACTATTATCGGACAAATGCAATGTGGTTGAAAACTACATGTTGAGGACGATTAGATTTCTTATTTAGACTTGTCAAGTGATGTGGCAGTCACGTGATTTTAGCAAATATACCTGAAGTATTGAGGTCATCTATAAATTCTAATATTGCAAGGGCAAAACCAAGTGAAAAATCTAAGTTTAACATACAATTATTTTCAACACTCTTTGTAGTTTGTGAAAAGTGCTGCGAACCTATATAGATTCTACTATCTAATTGCTAAAATTACATTTGTTAGCCCGCGCGGGTATGTTAAGGCTGCACTCAGATATCCTACTTGCCTATACAGTATGATGTCATAGTAAGCTGTATGACGTGAACTTTAGAGATAATGATTTCTTAATGTCTGTATTTTGAGTTTAATTTCAGGTCCCAGAAGTAAATGGAATCATTCAAAAACATGATATAAACTAAATCTTGTCGTTTTTGGGTGGTATAAATAGCTTAGTATTTATCGCGGGGATTAAATTAACAAACCCATGACGTCATAACTATTGATCAAATATTTGCCGAGTGAAAATTAAACGTGACGAGAATTCATGTAAATAAATATATGAAATGGGAGTTTTAAAGCATATACTGTGAATGTCATGTGTGATTCATAAGGAATTAAAGATAGAGAATCAGGTACGCTGCTTTATACTTATCATGTTTTCTTAAAATGAACACAGGCAGTGTTTTGAAATCCCGATCAGCCTTTCCTCTGTCATTCTAACAACAAAGATGCAAAAGTTCAACACTACGCCACATACGTACTTTGAAACATAATTTTTCTTTGTATCGAAAGCTATGGCATGTCAAACGTTGCAATATTCGATCTTTTCCATTTGTATTGTATAACTTTCTATTTGTATTGTATAATTTTTATTTGTATTGTATAATTTTTCATTTGTATTGTATAATTTTTGATTTGTATTGTATAATTTTCAATTTGTATTGTATAATTTTTATTTGTATTCTATAATTTTCCATTTGGATTTTATAATTTTCCATTTGGATTGTATAATGTTTATTTGTATTCTATATTTTCCATTTGTGTTGTAAAAAAAATCATTTGTATTGTATAATTTTTCATTTGTATTCTATATTTTCCATTTGCATTGTATAATTTCTTATTTGTATTGTATAATTTCTTATTTGTATGCGATAATTTTTCATTTGTATTGCATCCAAGGATTGTTTATTTATTTCGTTACGAAGGATGTCATTGGTCATAAAATTTAGTCTGTATAAAGGTCTCAGGTGCCCATCACAAACTTAGTCTGGTACCCTTCCCACAATTCCGATCGCGCACTCTCTACAAACACAAACTCGGCTCCTCTATTTGCGGTGCATGCTAAGGGACGGCCATTTGATTCTCGGGGGGTGTCGAATCAGATTATTTATTTTCATTCTCTCGCAGGAGAGAATATTTATTTCCAATATGACCAGAGACAAGGAGAAAAACAAAAAGAAGAAAATCCGCCCAAACCCGAAAACTCAGTTTTTTGGGGGTGGGGGTAGTTACCACCACTCAAGGTCCTACCAGCGCTCCCTTTTTAGAATCCAATGACCGTCTAACATGCACGCAAATACATATGCCGCCGAAATATGGCTGAAATATTGCCGACTCGGCGTTAAACAATAATCAATCAAGCAAGCAAGCAAATACATATGAGCCCAGTTTGCTTTGAGCATCCGGAACATCTTCAACCCGATACAGGCTGAAACTTGACCAATGAAATCCTTCGTAACGAAACAAATAAACAGTCCGCGGATACAATACAAATGAAAAATTATCGCATACAAATAAGAAATTTTACAATACAAATAAGAAATTATACAATGCAAATGGAAATTTATACAATACAAATAAAAATTATACAATACAAATGAAAATTTTACAATACAAATAGAAAATTATAAAATACAAATAAAAATTATACAATACAAATGAAAAATTATACAATACAAATAGAAAATTATAAAATACAAATAAAAATTATACAATACAAATGAAAAATTATACAATACAAATAGAAAATTATACAATACAAATAAAAATTATACAATGCAAATGGAAAATTATACAATGCAAATGCAAAAGATCGAATATTGCAACGTTTGACATGCCATAGAAAGCTTGTATTCTATAGTACTTGGAAAGTGCTGTTAGAATCGTGTGGTTAAAATGAATTGATGACAATTCCTTGATCGTATGTACAAAATGTGAAAATTTTGGTAAGGTTTCATGCGAAACTTTGGAATATTTTTTGTTTTTCGGGAGAGTAGGATTCTAGCAGCACTTTTCATGGCGAAGTGATGTTTTCTATTTCGGGAGAGTAGGATTCTAGCAGCACTTTTCATGGCGAAGTGATGTTTTTACATAATTATTTTCACAAAAAGATATAAGTTATCCCCGCGGTAGTGTTGAACTTTCTACTTTTTCGTTAAGGCAATTTTTTTCTATTTATAGACGTCACGTGATGGCGTCGTAGTGGGGTGCTTCTTTTAACCTAAGACTCGCTGAAGTCTATACAATAGATAATAATTATAGTAAATGTTTTATCTATGGCTTTTCCGATTTATCAATGTTATATTTTACGAAAAAAGTCTAAATTCGCCGAAAAATGATCTGGGTACTGCCTTAATATACCTGCGCGTATGTTGAGTATTTTGCTGGTCAAGTACATTAAATATAGATATAATTAATTCATTTGCAAGATTTCAACAGGTTCGTAGCACTAAAGATTTGAAATAAAGTGGTATATATAGAGGATATTCAATGTTTTGTAGATGAATATTGAATTTATTTCACGAGTGGGACAGGATTTTTTGATATTTTCACGAGTGCGAAGCACGAGTGAAAATATCAAAAAATCCTGTCTCACGAGTGAAATAAATTCCATATTCATCTACAAAACATTGAATTTTCTGTTTATTACATTTTCTTTGATTTTCCCTTTGCCTATGTCTTTTCTTACCACAGTGTCATAGGCTTGACGTCATAGTTGAGCGGTTGAGACGTCATAGCTTAGAAGTAAATTGTTTGTCAGATTGAAAACATTACATAACATAGCATTACATATTTAGGAAGAAATTTGCAGTTTTAGCTCTATCAAGATGCTTAGTTACTATCTCTATCTTATGACAGGCCAGAAATTATTTTTTACTTACTTTGATATCCTTTCACACTGTGAGAGAATATCATTTTTCAAATTGGTATTCTTTCACACTGTGAGAGAATATCACTTTTATTCAATAAATAAATCACAGTATTTCACTGTTGAAAACGTAATAAATGTCTTTATGATAATTTTAGTCAGAAAAAAAAAATCAAACAATTTATTTTATGGGCTTTTAAATTACCTAGTAAGATGTTATTCTAATGATTCAAAGAAAGAAAACATGCATTGCTATATCCAAGAAAATTTCGAGTGGGGCCTACCTTAAGGGGAAAAAAAAGGAAAAGTCAGTATTATAGGCAAGTTTTTGTTGTGTTTTTAACAGACGTATACATGCATGTCATATTAATTTAAAGTGTATTAGAAACGATGTGACTATTATTAATATACATGTATTTCACTTTATGTTTTAATTAGTTAAGATAGTTAAGATAAGATTGAGTTCCTCCGATTTTTTTCTAATGCCATGAACTATACACCAACTTCCCGTGTTCTGGTCCGAATTCGGAAGAGATTGTGATATGAATTGAAAGAAATAGTAAAATATTAAATTTTAGATTTAAATTTTTTAAAGTCACTTTTGTCGATAACTAAATAAATAACCCGAATAGTTAATATATTAGTTTCGATTTTTATTAAGGAATGAATTTAATAGCTACCCATTTTATACGATATAAACTGGGTTGGGGCAGTTTACGCTTTATAAACCGCGAAGCGGTTTATAAAAAAAGCGTAAACTGTTCCAACCCAGTTTATATCGTATAAAATGGGTAGCTATTAAATTCATTCCTTATAATTTAATTTTCATTCTTTTGGTGTAAGACAAAAGATGACTGTCCTTAAGAAAATGACTTCAATTTGTACAAAATTTGAATGTAACGTCAGGCGGATCGATACGTTTTTAACGCAAGTCATTGTGACGTAGGCAACCCATTTTATACGATATAAAGTAAATTTTTTATCCAATCAAATACAGCGTTACAATCAGAATTAAATTATAAAAACTTAATTTAGGTTCAAAGTTCATAATATTCAAACCAAATTCAGTTTCTCTCGATTTACCGGCATTAAATCATGAAATTAAAAAAAAAAAACGAGTTCATAATTATGTTATAACAATCTGATTAAAATTAGATGTTCCAAATCCACTACCGCCTCTAGCGGTAGCGGATTCGGAACATCTAATTTTAATTACATGTAGATTGATTTTATATATAGCAGATTTGATTTAAAATTCCTTCCAAAATATTTATTACTTTAATGTAAATTCACCTGATGAAGAAAAAAAATTAATTCAGCCAAAATTTAATGAAATGATAATGAAACACGCAGGATTAATGAGGCTGATTTATTTATTCAATTTACGAAAAATGGTGAAGACCTACAATATCAACAATGAAATCTGATAAAATTACTATTGTAGAATTGCATATTTTTATGTAAACTAAATCTTAAACATGTAATTTTTGGCACTATATATATATATATATATATATATATATATATATAATCATATGTGGATTTCATACAAATGTAGTACAGTGTACATGCATATACATGTATATTAATTCAATTTTTTTTAGTAATTTATGTTACAGATTTTATTAATGTGGGCCTTCACCATTTTTCATACATTGAATAAATAAATCAACCTCATTAATACGGCATATTTCCATAATGATGGCGAATAAAATCAAGATATTACATAAATTGTCTAATTAATCTTCGAGGAAAGATTTTAAATGATTCAAATACTACAAAACGCGGTCCACCCCGACGACGACTCCTCTAAATGTATCACAAAATGTGTTTTTAAAACAGCCACAGCATTTTTATTTCAAAACGGAATATTTTTACATTCGACTGGCCTTTGATATCCGAGACACAGTCGGTTGGTGTTTTATACATGTACAAGGACATATATAGACTCCCCCCCCCCCCCCAAAAAAAAAAATATGATACTAGCATATAGTTGCGGATCGTCAGTTTCCAAGCACCTGTGACATGCTTACATGATATGCACAAAGGGGAATAACTCTAATATTTTAGAATCACTCAAGAATTTTGTCGTCACAGTTCACCTGTGTATAATCAAAAAGATTATTCAAATAATATGAGATGTATTGTATGTATAATCATGTTCATGTAAAATATGTATAATAATTATTAATTATTCTTGTACTATATGGGTAAGATATTGTCAGGATCCGCCACCAAGGTGACGCAATATGTGACGTAATCAACTAAAAAAAAAAACAAGGGAAAGGGGAGGTTGTGGTGTTTGTTGACTGTTTTCGTATGGACAGTACATGACAAAGTGAGTTTTTTTTAATCAGTTATATACCTGTAATTCTGTTGATAATGCCTGCGACCTTCTAGTCCTATGGCCGATTATTGGGTCAAGTAAATCCACGATTTGTTTTATTGATTCCTTTCCAAATCGATACCGCCTCCGAATTTCCTCTTCACTGTAAAGAAAAACGTTCTCTTAAAACCCTATCCGCTCTTCTTCTACCCAACTGACCAAACATTTCGTTGGCCGCCATTGTTAATGAGCGTTTAAAGAAGCCCTCTTGGCTTCATTAAAATTAGAGAAGTTAATGGAGCTTTAATGCATCGATTCGTTCATTAAAACATTGATACAACGGAATTTAATGACACATTAAAAATGATCAGTTTAATGAAGCTTTAATTATTCATTAAATATTGATACAACCGGATCCAGTAACGTAACAAGCCGTTAAATAAGGGTTGCACGAAACGTAATTAAACTTTCATTAGTTAACTGTGATTTAACTCATCGATGTTAGTTAGCAAGCAATTAAATACGTCTGCACGTGCATTTTCCTTACAAAAGAATGCAGAAAATGGCTACCAAAAGAGAGAGGTGTGCGAACTGGAGCCTCACGGAAATATCTGTTTTGACGGATTTTGTGGAAAAAAATGAGGAAACACTAAAAGCTAAACAATGTAACCATATTACCAACTCGAAAAAAAAATGCTATGTGGGCGGAGGTAACCGCAATGATAAATGCCATCGGTGTGCAAAAACGCACCGTGGAGCAGGTAAAATTCAAGTGGGGCAACTTACAACAAGGAGCCAAAAAAAGTTTCAGTGAGGCCAGGAAACAAAGCAAATTGACCGGAGGAGGCCCTCCACCAAAGCCACTTACTGCCGCTGAAGAGAAAATCATCGAGATGATGAAAGATCGGCCTAACTTCAGTGGCATAGTAGGTGGCTTTGAGTCATCTGTGCCGGCATTTGCAGGTATTTTGCCATATTATGCATCAAAGAAAACGAAAAATGAAATTAAAATTATATTTGAATCAAAATATCGTTTAATCAAATGAAACCAGCCAGAGACGTATTTTAGAAGTACCGTTTGTTTACATTGTCGTCTGACAACATTGCTCAAGTTGATGACGTCACCAACCATTCACATAACACGTGTAATATTATTGTCATAATAACATAATTCTGCTGTTTTGAATATGTCTTAATTTTTTCCTTAAAATGTAAGACTCACTTGAAAAATCCATTTAAATAGTCCAGCCTGTGATGCAACTAGGCCTCAATGTAATAATGAAGGCTACTTCAGTACATGTCTCGATCCTCTAGTCTATGAAAACTCTATGATCTTCCAAACAGAAAAAATAAAATCGCCTTTTTCACGTAAATAGAGCTAACATCCCCTTTATAACTAAGGCTAGTTAAAATCCACATTATCACACAGAGAAATGTTAAATTTAGTCCGATGTAAGCTCACTTTACTCAAAAGTCACAGCCCAACGCATTCTCATATAAAATGACGTCATTAGTGGGGCACAATATGGGTTGTGATTGCTTTATTTCAGGTAAGAAGCAAGAAACCCATTTCATTATTTTAACAAATATGTAGCAAAAAGAAAAAGAAAACATTTAAGGAGTATCATCGAAATTCTGTTTGAGTTTAAGACTCATTCTGATGCTGACAAGGTCAAGCCATTCACATAATCTTGTCAAAATTTGGGCAAGAAACAAAAGGCCCCATCCCGGCCCCCTCCGCACGATTTTGGAGTTTTGTGAGACTGCTTTTTCGTGATATTTCAGGTATTATTTTCAAAAGGTTTCATGGTGTTTTTTTTTTATTTGATCTTTATTACCTGACCCATTTTCCATGCATCTTGAAAAAAAAACACGATGCCACGCTCAGCTCTCCGTGCCTAAATTTATAACACACCGGCTTTCAATTGATCCTTTTCAAAGATCCCTTGATCCACTTATAACTGCAACTATATTTTAAAAAATGCAGGTATTTTATAGTGTGAGGAATCCTTTTTTCTGATCATAGTTTAAAAAATAATTTAGATGATAAATTGCACGATGCATATGGTGCTAGCAAACGTTCCTAGAAAGCTAATGAGTGGACCTGTATGATTTTTTTTTAAATTTCACCGTTATAAAATCAAAGAGCATTTAGTTAATGGAACGCTTGGTCACCCCCCTTCTGCACTTTACCCCACCCCTTTTTTCCCGTTTTGAAATGGTTTGTTACAGGCCTTATACTTAGTAGTAGTACAGATAGAAGTAACACTTGTTACTAGTTAGTATTTATCTCAAATATTTCGTTTTCCTTTAAAGTGGTGTCAAAAGAAACTGAGTCAGAGGCAGCCTCTACTTCGACCCATGGTACCAATGAAGAAAGAACGGAAGCAGATATCGATGTAAACGAAGTCCAAAGTTCTGAGTGTACTTATCCTGAAAGGTTGGTTTAATGATCTTAAATAAAATGAAAGCAATGGTGAATGCTTAATTCTTTTTAAGTTTGGGAAGAAAAAGTTTTAACATTTCAGTAACGTATACTAGTTGACGATATTTCTTTTATGTTAATACTGTAAACACACTTTTTTACGGGGTCAATCACCTATTGGGTTTTATCCACGGGTAAAAAGTTGTGCGAATTGTTTGTATGTCAAGGAAGTTAACATTTCTTCTTACTAATTAATACATTTCCTTTAAAATTTTATTATCGCACTGGTTATGTACTGACTTGTTGCCGGTCCGAAATCAAAGAGGAATAAAATTAGAAAGAAATATATGATTTAAAATTTATGATATCGCATGCATGATATTTTAATTGACGTGTATATGCAATTTTTACTTTTCAAAAAGTTATTGGGTCATATAAATATCCGCTTGAGAAAAGGTGTCCTCTGTCACATGTCGAGATCTCAAAAGAAAAAAAAACAATTAAAAAGAATATTAATAATTGTCGGTATTCTGCTTTTTTATCATAATTTTATTCCCCACCTTTCTTGTATTAAGTAAATCCAGTCAAACTTTTTACTACCTAGAACGAATGCGGAAAAGGAATCAGAGTTTGAATGTTGCAGTGAACGTGACCAGTCACCATCGGTAACCAAACCCAAGAAAAGGAAAAGGATTACATTAGATGTTTTGCAGACAGTGCAGTATAAGGTAGCAAATGTTTATTACAGTCTAGTTATTACTAATAACTGGTACAACTGAGTAGATATTGCGAAAGGTTCCTTCCTACTTAATTCAATACTAGTCTTAGTTAATAAAAAATATTTTGCTTTAATTGTTTAAAGAACATAAAAAGAAATTCATAACCTAATTTATTATGATCTAAGAAACAAATGGAGATGTTTCTGTTTAATTTATGAGAAAATATAAAATCTAATACCCCCTCCCCCAACTCCCATAACTTTTTAAAATCTAATTGAAAAAATGGAATCATAACTTTATTCAAAAGTCAGTGGAGTTGAATTTCGTCGTCTTAAGACACGGTCTGGTGTCCTCTCATAGTTCTTCTGCCCGTGGCTACTTGAACAAATTAAGAATAATCACGCCTAATGTGTGGCGTCGTTATAAATCAATGAAAAAAAGCTTATATCACCAATTAAAAACAAAGGTTGCGTAAATTGCGATTGGATAATGAAAGATCGCATTAATTTCCGACTATGCTTTACTCGCATTGGTCAATATTTTTATGAGCTAGGAAATATTCTCGTCTCATTCAACCACGGCCAGAATAAGAGGATTGTACATTTGGAGGAATATCCGAATTGCCAACTATTATATGCCTTGTCTTTAAAACTTTTCTTTATTATTGACTCTTTATGCAAATTTTATGATGCCAGAAAGAACACACTGGGCTGAAGAACACTAAAATACGGATATGTGACCGTGTAGAATTAGACGGCACTTAGGAATTCGTCTGGAACTGCATCCGTTGTCTGCAGAACGAACGGGGTGAGGGAATGTTGGCGTAGAGGGTACAAGGTATAGGTCGAGGCGCTGTGTGGCCGTAAGGTAAAAACGAAGTATAGGTGTGCCGTATTCCCGAAGGTCCACCAATATGCAATTCCAGAGATAAAACAAATGATGAAAGATTCCGTATTTATTAGATGAGTCTCAACGATGGCAGCAGTTTACATGAATCAACAAACAGACATATTATAAACTAGAGCCGAGCTCGTTGCAGAGCAACGAATAGGTCTTCCGTTGGAGCAGTGACCTTGAGTCAAGGTCATGCCATATTCTAAGATGATAAATAATCGTTTAAGGGACTATCAACTTGCAATGCTTCGCCAGTAGAAAGACAATAAAATAATGTACACTTTCTATTTTGTGACCTTGAACATGTCCAGATGACCTTCTGTCAAGCCATGACACTCTCTAGTTATGACGCAAACCTATCTGTGTTACCGACTTGACAAGTTAACATACGTTCTTTCAGACCACACATCCAGTAAAAGCATCTTGTTCTTAGTGACCTTGAACTTGAGTCAAGGTCATGACACAGTCTGTATGATACCAACAATACCCATTCTGAGTGTTTCCAACTTGACAAGTTTACACATTTTTTTTTTCATTTCGTTTCCATATAGTTGTAATTTATTACTTTTAACTCGCTGGCTTCAAATTTTATTGTAAATATGTTTTATGTCCAATTT
This sequence comes from Saccostrea echinata, assembly GCF_033153115.1. Lineage (NCBI taxonomy): Eukaryota > Metazoa > Mollusca > Bivalvia > Ostreida > Ostreidae > Saccostrea > Saccostrea echinata. Next base: position 9,808,909 of record NW_026889765.1, on the reverse strand, counting down.
CGATATTGAAAAACGTCGGCGTCTTTGAGTACGTGTACAAGGTGCATTACGTTACCCTATCACATCATGTTTTATAATGCGGACCATACATGTATATATAGTCAGCGTTATAAAAAGGTTAAAAACCCATTTTGTTCTTCAAAAATCTCTGCTTAATTATCTTTGCCGATTTCTTACAGAAATAGAGTGTTCCCGGGAACGCATGTGTCGCCTGCTTTTAGCTTCATTAAAGATGTAACTAAGTCTAAAAGTTATCAGCTATTTATTTGCTACGGCATTGAATATAGTTCATGCAAAAAAAAAAAAAAAAAAAAAAAAAAAAAAAAAAAAAAAAAAATCCAGGGATAGTAAGACTGCGATAGAATCTAACAATCAAATAGAAATGCAAATCCTTAACCCCTGAAAGCTAAAATGGATATTAATGAAATTTGAATAAATTTATTATAAATAATTATATATAAATTATTTAAGTACGTGATTTCAACAATCCTTCGAAAGAGGCTTCAGTCTATCATATCAGCAATTTTCAGTCTACACCATCCATTTTGGAATACCGATCCCCTTGTATTTTCATTGTACTTAAATTTCAGTTTTTGTGGTTTCTTTATTTCATACAGCGTCAAAATACATTGTCATGAGCTCATAAACATGTATAACTATTAATTATCAAAACTCTGCCTCTGTAATTTCAAAAGACATAAGTTAAATTTAACCTTCCGCAGTATATTTTACAAAATAGGTCAAAAGTCAAGTGGACTGTAACGCTGGTATTTTTCAAAATCTTTTATGACAAACAGTGTACATTCTAAATAGCATAGACTTACCTCATAAATATCAAAAAGAAGTATATCGGCATTATTGGTTATTTTGAAAAGTAGGTCAAAGGTCAAGTTCAAGGATATCTAGGTCGGAAGCCATGGAAAAATACAAAAGCCATAGTGTCAAGCTATATGTGCAAATTATCAAACTACCTCTTACATTTCTCGAGATATAAGGTGTGACAGACGGACGGACAGCAAGACAGACTCCAGGTAAATTGATCGCTAAGTGCTGCTCTGCAGGCGGCACAAAAATGTTTGTTTGATTGTCTGTTTGTTGTTAAGCGTCCCTTGAGCTGCCAGCATTTGCCAGTGGAGGGCTGCAAATTCAGACCTATACTCGACACTCAAGGCCATTGAAGAGTGGGGGATTTTTTTCATGCCGGCACCTACTGCTACACGGGACCTCGGTTTATACGGCCTCATCCGAAGGACCATACTCCACGTTCTGTAGTGAAATTGTTTGTTTGTTTGTGTGTTAACGTCCCCGTCGAGATTTTTCACTCATATGGAAACGCCACCACTTGCCGGTGGAGGGCTGTAAATTCGACACTCAAGGCCACTGAGCAGTGAGGAATTTTTTCATCCCAGCACCTACTGCTACACGGGACCTCGGTTTACACGGTCTCATCCGAAGGACCAGTCTCCACGTCCTGTAGTGGAATAGTTTGTTTGTTTGTGTGTTGTTTAACGTCCCTCTCGAGATTTTTCACTCATATAGAAACGCCACCACTTGCCGGTGGAGGGCTGCAAATTCAGACCTATACTCGACACTCAAGGTCATTGAGCAGTGATGGATCTCTTTCGTGCCAGCATCTACTGCTACACGGGATCTCGGTTTATACGGTCTCATGCAAAGGACCGGTCTCCACATCCCGCAGAGGGAGTCGAACCCGCCACATAAAGATTAACTCCTTACTCCGCGACTCTAGAGCAAACGCTCAAACCACTGCGCCACACGGGCGACGTGGTGGTATTCGAAACCACGACTACGAATCGTAGCCCTGGGTAGAAACATTTTGATTTAGGTACTATCATTATGAAAATCATGTTCTGACTTAAGCCTGTAGAAAGCAATTTCATTTTTTTTCTGGGACGGGGCACAAACAATCAATTTTTTTTCTAAGCAAAAAAATAAAAATAAAAATAAAAAATAAAAACATAATTGGGGGGGGGGGCACGACCATATAGCGCTAAGCTATATAGTGACTAAGAAGGAATAACTTGTAATTTGTCAAAGTCTTTTACCTAAACTCTTCACTTTTAATTGCCCAAAACAGATTCTTGTTACAAAGTGAAAAGTATATATTTATATGTAGTACAGGTATCCATCTCATACGTATAATCTATTTAATCAATCATTTTATCCTAAAGGGAAAGTGAAATCTCAATCAAAATTTGTCACAAATACTGGACTCTGATTAATTATAATATACATGTAACAACGGATCCTCAATTAGGACTGCAGGTTTGATAAATTCACAGCATGCATCTTCAGCCTTAATTAAAACGTTGTTTCGAAATATTACACTGTATCTATAAAAGCGTAAAATTAGAATTGACCTAAAGAATATTTTACACCACAGGGGAAATGCTTCCGTGGCACCAGAAGTTTACAATTTTGATTGGCAGGTGTAGCGCCGTGCATGAATTTCATGTAACTATGTACAAATAAGAAATGAAGGGATCTAAAGAAAAGAGTTATTGTGATTGACATTGTAATTAAAACAGAGACAATTAAGAGTAGTTTGGCTGTACTGGCCTTTCTGACATTTGAAGTAAAGTTTTAGAATAACTTATCATTGAAATGAAGTTGTAAAAGTGTATTATCAATTATTTTCATTTTCATCATTAGATGTGTGCTAATAAGTTTGTTATCTTCAAGTCCATGTATATGTACTCCTTGTACATTTTTTCTTTTTTTCTTTTCAGCCGCGCGTGCAAGTGGAATTAAATTATAACAAGTTAACATACTTCTTAAATGCAAGGCATTTACGTTACACAGTTCTGGACATTAGAAATAATTAAGCTTATAGTGTTGGCGATATTTTATCGTATACTAAAAAATATGTATTATATAAAACATGTATTTTAAAAAATTCAGCACAATATAGCCTTTCAGATACTTATACATACAAAATCAAATTACATATATGAAATATTTTATTGAATATTATGATCTCTTCTCTGTAAACAGGTATGTTTTGAAGTGGACATTGAAGGCGAAAAGGGGCTCGAATAGCCGCCAGTTTTTTTTTCTTCGGAAAGCTGTACAGTTATCTTGGACGACATAGCGGGTACAAGTACAGTGTACAAAACAGTAGTGAAAATAAAAATAATGAACTCAAAGTTTAATTCTCTTCTCTTTGTGAAATATAATTACCAACAAATATATAAGTTTTTACCCGAGTGTATACAAAGCGACTTTTCAAGCGGTACATGAAAGCATTTGACGCGTGACCAGGTACGACCAGGTACGCGTAATTGCTTTCAAAGAATGCAAACTCAGACTACAGTATCAGGTAGCACAGGTTGCTAGTCTGTCAATTAAATCAGCAGCTACATGTATTGTTTTATTTTTGTATGATTGTCGGGCGGTATATTATCGATCTTAAGCTAGGTAGATTTTGTGGGCGTTAATGGAAAATTGGATGTTTAATAAAAGCACATGTACTTGTCATATGCTGGAGTTACAAAACTATAGTCGACAGAGTTTTTCACATAACATGTTCAGAGTTGGTGTAATCATAAAGATAGCCATTTTAAAAAGAAAATAATGTAAAAGTGTTTAGCAATGCGTCTTATTGTTTTCAAAATATATCTCTTGAATTCTTTGTCTACAAACCTTGTGTGTCAAGTTTGAATTATCTGCAGAATTAACCACAAGCAATGAATCTCCGAAATGAAACACATAATAACACATAACTGAGAAATAAATCGTTTATTAAATACATGTATGCAGTTTAAAGATTAGGATTCATGAAATCGGGGACCTTTATACGTCCTTAATAGAATGTTTTGGATTTAAATTAAATCAAATTAAGATAAGAATAAATGATTTAATTGAATGATCCGGTATGATTCAAAAAATAATTTTCCGTAAATCATTGTGTCAGCAAAATGAATATAGAACGACAATGTTTTGTGTATGAGCACTAATAGCTGCTTCCTCGGCTACATAATTAGGTTACATAATTGTAAGCAAACACAAAACCCGGGTATATGTGAAACGCAGTTAAACAGTAAAAGACTGATTTATTTTTTGGATAGGTTTATCATTTATAGCAAGTTTATTTCAGTTATGCGCATAAAGATTTCACCTTCACATGTCTAATGAAACTAGTTACTTGTATATGGGTCAAGCTTCTAACTCATTTATTAAAAAAAGACTCGTACAAAATAACAAGTTCATGAGATCAATAATATGTTAAAGAACAACTTTTTTAGCGACAGCTATATCGAAATATTTACCGTTTTTGAGTTATAAAACGAAAACTTTCAAGGACCCTAGATCCCTAATTAAAGGGACCAGCCCCTTTTTGAAGGTGCCAAATAAAAGACCTTAAAATTGTGCACAACTTTTATTTAACATGTCTGAACAAAATATTTTTAGTTTAAAAGATACATAGTAAAATATGTGTAAATTTTCGCGCTTTTAGGAGTTCTAATTTTTGACCCCTAGCTAGCGCCATTTTGAACACAGAAATCAAAAAACAAAAATGGATGTGCACAACTTCAATGCTTCTATTATTTAAATTCGGTAGAATTTCTACTCCAGCTTTTGTAGTCTACGAGCCTTTATCTGGAAATGAAGCCTCCTAAATTTTCATTTAAAGGGAGATAACCCAAAAGCGGAAGTGGATTTTTGACGTGTTTGACAGCATTCTGATAGAGTTTTGTAACGTCTATAAACCCTGCAAATTTGAGCAAAATCCGTTGAGAAATGAGCGCGATATGAGGCCTCAAAGTTGGCGTCTAGAAAGGAGAAGAAAGAAAAAAAAAAGAACTAGAAACTCATTGCGAGCAATGAGAGGTCTTCCGTCCGATTTGGAAAATAAAAATGTAAATTCAAGCTGAAAAATTGAAAAAAATTCAAACACTCTTCAGATTTAAACCTGGTCGTCAGCGTGAAAATCCAACGTGCTAACCATTACGCCATTTCAACTCCCGCTTCAAAGTGAAAATGACGAATATCAAGAGTTTGGATTTATCAATTTGAAAACAAATTATATATTTAGTATTTTTTTAAAAGAGGCTCTCTTAGCCCTACAAATATTACAGAAAAATATTGAAGTTGAAAAATCGATTTTTTAAATTCGCTTTCGGAAGCGACCGGAAGTAACGACTACGCATGAAAAGGTCCCTTCGCAAACTAGAAATCATGTTCTATCATCTCAAAAAAAAAAAATCACTCAACATCATTTATAAAGTTGAAAACGTAAATTTAAGCAAACAAATTCGGGATAAAACCCAGATCGCCTTCGTGAAAATTCAATATGGAAGCCACTACACCAGCGCAATTACCAGCCCTCATCAATGTTTACTTTGTATCATTGCCTGAAGTATCGAGCGTCAGGGAGGTTAAAAGTTTTTTATATAGTGCGGAATTATAGAATAAGAGCTAGCTAGCCAAATTTTGTGCAAGCAGATTCACATCGGAATTCGTTACTTGAGTTTAAACAATAACAAATAATCTATTACTGATGAACTGATGATACTGTTTACTTCCTTTATTCTTTGTGTATTCAACTTTTTAGTCCATGCAATTCCATATACCTGTATTTCATACAAACTTGTCCGTGTAATCTTTTTCTGCACTTCTGCATCAGACCATTTTTCTACTATGAAAGAAGAGTCACGATATATTACGTCACGAGTAAATCTTCGCGCCTTTTCTTTGAAATGTATGTTCTTTTGAATGGTCTCCATTCTCATATATATTATTGTATGTACCGTACAAATTAATCATTTTATTGCATTTGGGGGTCAGAGTATTTATGTTTTCAAAGACAGATTATCCATTTCATAATCTGAAAGATCCTTCATATTTCATTGATCCTTATGGTAGTTTCGTTCAATAAGACGCTCGGATGTCTCCGTAAACTACAACTTGCCAATCGGCAATCCTCGACTGACTCCGCTACGCTCCATACAAACCTCGGAAGTGATTGGTGGAGAAATATGCACCAAATCGATTACATTTCTCCGCCGGAAACTGCCTTGTAATTTCATATTTTACTCTGCATGAATTCTTCAATCATTTTTTCCTCTTGTCTAATTCTTCCTTGGATATTGGTTTTGATTACAACATCATGTGAGTAGTCTTTGAAAGCAAAACATAGTGTTGAGTGTGCTTCAAAGTAACTCAGACTTCAAAGGTATAACATTTGGAGGAATTTCAAATATGATCACATGACTGTATCAGCAACATGGTAGAACACCATTGACGTCCGAGGTTAGTGTGCGAGGAACGAGCCACTCGAGGAGCTCCGAGTGCCAACCTGCTCGTTGGAGTTTGCGAACACAGCCGCCATTTTGGACCCGCTTCAAATTTTAAAATGCGAATATCTAGAGTTTAGATTTATCAATTTGAAAACAAATTATATATTAAGCATTTTCAGAAGTGCCTCTATTAACACTACTACTATCAAAGAAAAATATTGAAAATCGAAAAAGTTTTAAAAAATCAACTTTTTAAATTCGCATCTGGTAACGACCGGAAGTAATGACGACGAACGAAAAGTCACGTCCCGGCTAGTATTTATCACGATCTATAATCCCTGAAAGTTTCATATTGCTATCTTTTACCGTTCTTGAGATTATCCGTGGACAAAATGTTATTTTAAATTCAGAAAATGGTCCGTAACTTGGCACCAGAAAAGAATTTCCAAATATTCTCTCGGATAAAATATCTTCAGATTACAACACATTGTTCCTGCAAATTTCATTAAAATCCATCCAGTAGTCTTCGAGAAATCGCGTGCACAAAATTAGATGGTCAGAAAAATAATAATAAGAAGAAGAAACAGTAGAATCACTATAAGGTCTTCCGTGAAGACGGAAGACCTTAATAAACACTACAATCACTATAAGGTCTTCCGTCTGAAACGGAAGACCTTAATAATAAGAAACAGTAGAATCACTATAGGTCTTCCGTTGAAAACGGAAGACCTAATAAATTACTAAAGATATTCAACCAAATCCCAATTTACTAAATATATTTTTTCACAAAACTTAAGAATTGCCAAGAGTAACGTATTTCTCACAAGTAAATAGCAACAAAAACATATTTTGATCCCTTTTCTGGGTCAAAATGAATGTCAGGGGATGACAGGGAATTGACAGGGTGGTCAGGGGCTTAGTCAGGGGAAATCAGGGAGTTGACAGGGACGTCAGGGAATGTCAGGGGACATCAGGGGTTAGACAGTGGTAACAGGCGCAAAGTCAGGGGACGTCAGGGAGTAGACAGGGTAGTCAGGGACAACGACAGGGGATCATAGGAGAAAGTCAGGGGGAGACAGGAAAATGTCAGGGACAGACAGGGGAACGTCAGGGGATTTTTTGGAATCTAAGGGGAAAATCATTACAGTAGTGCTAGGCTTAATATCACATTACATTTTCCTTGGTGAGATTTTTTAGCAGACATATTCTTGTATTCATACGAAGCAGAATTTATTAAAAATCTTCTACATGAAAAGAAGAAATTTCTTGCCGTGGCCTTCAATTCAACATTTAGATACATCGGCGACCTTTTGTCAGTTAGCAATATTCATTTTCATCCCTTTGCTGATATATCCATTTGAACTAGAAATAAAAGCTAGCACAGAGCCTGACACATCTGTTTCATAACCTAACAACAAAACTTTATAATGAACATGACTTCAACATTTCTACATGTATCGTCAACTTCCCTTATTTATGCAGCAATATCCCATTATCACTAGCATATATGGAATTTATGTCTCCCAGTTGATTCGATACGCAGGAGCGTGCTTAAAATACAAACGATTTCTCAAACGAGGCTAGCTATCGACAAATGAGTTTATGAAACAAGAATATTAACAGTCTCGTCTACGTCAACATTTTGTAAAATGGTCAATACAATGACCTTGTTAGCAAGTACAATCCATAATATATGAAGTCGATTGCTGACTGACGTTCTATATTTAAACAAGACATTTACCCATGTGCGGATGAAGAAAGTTTTGAATTAGCTGGCTTAGTGTTATATAAAAGACAATGGCGTTCTCAGCATTTAAAGAAAATACAAAACAATAATTAGTATTCGGTGAACTTTTTTGTTGTGTTTTTTTATCTGTTTATTTTGAGGGGGTCAAAGTTGTATATTGTATACTAAAATCATACATTGCACTTCATTGACGTGAATGAAATTATTATTTTTTAATAAGAATGATTACGTACATGAAATTAGGGGAGTAAGATGTTTGCGTATTTTGATATTTCTTTTCTTTTGATGCCTTATATGAAATAATTTCATGATTAGTCTAGTCATTTCAACAAAGTTGCATAATTAATATTCTTCGTAGCCTTGTTAATGTTTGATAATATTAACTCCCTATTTACCAGTAGGTGGACATAAACACGTTTAAAATGCCTCAAATAAAAGATCAGTTACAGGTATTATCGTATGGAAAAGAATTCACGAATCGTAGTATTTATAAAGTGTATTAAGTATGCAGTACAATTTTTTGGATACATTTAGTACAGTTTGCATTGATAAAAACAATGACGATAGCTTGACTTAAAAGCAGTATTGAATATACCAGCAGTGAACAAAAATGACATTTACTTAGACTGAATGAGAAAAAAAATCATTTAAATGAGTAATCACTTTCGCTCAGCTTAATTTCCCAATTATTCGACTACAAGACAAAACAAACGATTACTTTGGGAAAAAAATTAGATATTCTATCTTCTCATCCTGCTATGAATATTCCTAATTTTAGCTCTATATTTACGTCTACATTATTCATGCAAGGTCCAATCAGTTTCGTCCACAAAATTGATATTTTAGTCTAAGAAAATCCAGAATACATAATTGGCTTTTTTTCACTTTTCGTTAAAGATTAAGGCTCTCTTTTCTATATAAGATCAATTTGCAAAATTGAATTGTAACATAGTCGTTTTTTCAAAGACACAGTGCAATATGACCAGTCTATGTGATATATCTTTTGTTGTCTTTTTCAGGCTTTTTCAAGCTACCGATTTTTCAAGGAAATATAACAGCCAACTGGTTTATGATAATAAAAAGTCAAATAAAGAAACTTTTAGGAGAATACATTGCTAACTCGTTGTGTGAGTGTGCTGCTATGTGTCTGCATGAGTATAGCTTCTGTGGTTACAATTCTAAATCGACGAAGTGTCGTGTTCACGAGAAAATCTTCACTTCCGGAATTTCTGTCGAGGCAGGATAGAGATACTTTTCTCGTCGTATGGATAATAATTACTTTTACCTCTCTCTCTCTCTCTCTCTCTCTCTCTCTCTCTCTCTCTCACACCTACAAGAATACAAATTCACACGGCACACACTCACTCACATCCCCATCGCACCCTCATACCCCCCTCCCCCCCCCTCCCCCCCCCCCACACACACACAAATAATACATAAATAAATTTTATAGCGATGGACTTTGCAATTGATAACAAATATATTTAAATACAGGAAATGACGCAATCCATCAGTTAACAAAAGAAAAGGACTCATTCCTTTATGTTACTATTACTCTAGAAAATGGTACAAGGCTGTACGAAATGTGCAATCAATTCTCGATTTCCAGCGAAGCAGAGAAGTACAAACTCTTTCTTGCAGGCAATTGCAACAGGGACCCTAGGTATGTGCAAAGTAGAACGAGAGAAAGAGGAAGGGAGAAAGAAAGAGAGAGAGAGACGGTGAGGCGAAGAAAGAGAGAGATAAGTGGTTGCAAACGCGACGAAAATATAAGTTAAAGCATCAATAACCACTAATTTCATTCTGTTATATCCAACAAGAGTATATTTTGCAAATACACGTATACAATTCAAATAAGTCAATCAAATACGAAAATTCACAGAGTATTAAACAAATTCTATGGTCAACGCAATGACTTGTTGTTTTCAAAAGTAATGTGTCTTTTGATGGAATTTCCACTGACAATTTTCGTACCGATTGTCAGTCATTATTCGGATACTGAATTTTTTAATGGATTGTCTACTCGATCATATGGATTTCTTGATGATTCCTTTATATGTACATGTATTTCCTTTTTTACCTCTACGGAATACATGTATATATAGGACATTTACAGCGCGAATTAGATATATAATAGCGACGATATTCACGATAGCTTAAGGAAAGTTCAAGGAAAATAATTTAATCGCGAACAAAGTGAAAAGAAGAGAAAACGCAATATTTCCACTTTTACAGTGCCTGTTAGTGGAACATCATTTCTAAAATTGTGACTGTTTGCATTATATAAACTTTAAATAGATAATCTCTGCTATTAAATTTTCATGCTGTTACTCATTAGAAAAATTTTAGCAACCTTTTAAATGAAAAATATCCCGTGTATCATATTTTAAAAAACCCGTCAAGGTTGCTCAGTCTGTATACATCACTCGCTTCGTGATCGGATGATCGTAGGTTCAAAACCCGGCCACGACTGACATATGTTGATAAAAATAGGTAGCAACTGTTTCTTCGCAAAGCGCTCGCCTCCTTGAATTGAAAGCTGCAGGTTTTTCTGATGAGACATTAAAAGCTGTCGCCCCATGTTATGGCAGGTGTTGGCACGTTAGATATCCCTCACATTGCTTAATAGTTCTGATTGGCAAGTAAAGGTCTAAATTTGAAGCCCTTCACCGGTACATTGTGACGTCTCGATATCAATAAAAAAATTCAATCAATCATATTTTAAAACTGTAAAGTGCCTGAAGTAAATTGTTACATTAGACAGGCTGCTATAGGAATTGTTTTAACCTGTAAAGGAGACAACATGAGGAGACATAATCTCTCTGGGATGTACTTAATCAGTACCCTAGACATGGATAATGATGGGAGTAATTGAAGAGTGCTGCTGATTATGGTGTGTACTTCAGTACCCCAGACACGGATAATGATGGGAGTAATTGGAGAAGCTGTGCTCTGGGATGTACTTCAGTACCCCAGACATGGATAATGATGGGAGTAATAGAAGAAGCTTTGCTGCTGATTATGGAGTGTACTTCAGTGCCCCAGACACGGATAATGATGGTAATCCAGCAGAGTGGATGTATCCCTGGTATCCAGCAGAGTGGATGCAGAGTGGATGTATCCCTGGTATCCAGCAGAGTGGATGTATCCCTGGTATCCAGCAGAATGGAGGTATCCCTGGTCTCCCACTGTTGAGGATGGTACATCTGTGAGGGAGACCATGATGTTGATCAAACGTCACTAAGTAAACTTCTTAATTCTTAATAACCAGGGCTCCGTCTATTTACAAAAGAACTTACGACTTAGACTAAAATATAATGTTGCGAATAACTTTTTTCTCTATATTAATTTAAAAATCAGAGTAAATATTTTTTTTTCAAATAATTTTGAAAGACTTTTCATGCAAGAAATTTTCAACAGACATATAAACTTTGCAAGACTTAACGCTCAAATAAATATTTTGGTCTTAGTCGTAAGTTCTTTCGTAAAACAGAGCCAGATATTTACTTTATGTTAGTTTAGTGAACGTTTAATGATTATATGACAATTTCTGAGAGATATAAGCAGCAAGCCTTCTCTGAAGTATTAATATTCTTTTGTTTTTTGTTTAAATTTTCAACAGATGAACATTTGAAGAATGAGAAACCCATCATTCACAAAACATCTCTGACAAAAGAAACGATTTTAATCTACGTATTTTTTTAATTTAACGAGTTATTTCTGATGAAAGAGACAATTTTAAATTTATGTAAATCATTAGGATTTTTTTTTAAAAAGAAAACTGGTAAACTATTATGTTTTTAAGGAATTTTGTGTTTTAATTATTTCATGAATAATAGATTATTGTTAATTTTTTATACCAAATGTACTAAGGAAACGATGAACATTAATTGTGTGTGTTGTAATAAATAGAAAATTAGAAATATTTCGTTCTTTTCTACAAACACTGCCACAAGAAAGTGTCTGGATGCAAAATCAGATTGAAAATTGCTTTATTGTAAAACATATTATTAAAGATATTTGTGTAACATAATCAAGAACATCTGATGTTCATGTTTTGCAGTACATCGTTTCCGAGATAACGACTCTCTGAAGAGAGATAACCCCTCAGTGTCATCAGTACAGTATATGGGAAATTTGATAAATAAACATGTAATTCATTAATCTATGAAGAAATAATTGCTTTTATGGAAGCCATGTTTCATTATCATTTTCTTGGAAAAAGTGAAGCCTAAGACTTGACTTAACTGGTACCATATATTTCTTACCACAAATTAAATTGTACATTCATAAATTGAAAAGGCTAAACGTTTCACGTGTTAAGTGAAATGGCCCCAAATTTGTGCGCCTGGCAGGCCTATTCTATTTATTGTTGTTATATCATTACGTAATATGTCAAATGAGGTAATATATAAAAATCACGGAAGGTTGATCACAAATGCAAGCTATAGGTAATCATTAAAAAAGAAAAAAATAGAGTTTTATTCGCCTTCGTGTGTATAACATTCATCATTGAAGTTTTATTTTGACTTTATTTCTGGATGAAACACCAATAAATATGTGACTCTGAGTTAAAAAAAAGAAAAGAAAAGAAATTCTCCATTTCGCAATGTCTGATAGCACGGATTTCTAAAAATTTTGGAGATCGTCTACATTTTGGTGCAGTTACAAGAGAGAAAGTTTTTTTTTTTCAAGGAACTGATGTTAAATAAAAAGGTGTTTCGTACAAATATTATTTTTATGTAACGTGAGAAGAGTTTTAATTAGTTAACAATCTTGGTGTAAGTTCTACTTCGATATATGCGAAAATGATCGATGTATGACAGGAAGTAGGAAATACACAATTCTGTTCTCCGCGGGATGTTCAACATTGTGGCCCCACCACAGTTAAATTCTCTACGGCATAGTTAAAATGACAGCGCAGTAGTACCGTCACAGTAGAATATTAGCAACACAGCAATTGCGATCTGGAACATAAATAATCTCAAAATGAAACTAAATTATATGCTGTTTTTCAGATTCTTAACCGATAATTTATTTTCATTATGACCCATTGTTTGGTTTGTACAATCAATTATCTTCTTATCTTCTAGTTCTTTGCTGAACTTTACGCATGAATGGAAAGAGACAGTACAAGCAATCTGTTTTCACACTTTCTGTAATTGCAAATGATTTTTTTAAACCAATAAATTACTTAGCTTTGCTAAATATGATTATGTCTCAAAAATTGCACTGACACATGTATTGATGTTATGTTGGAAATTTAGGACAGTTCCATCAAAAATATACTTTTTTTATACTTCAGTTAACTGACACCTATAATTGGAAAAATATATATGAAAATTATATGAAAATTGTATTGTAAAAACAAGGTTAAACCCTTAAACTTATTATTTGTGAGATTATTATTTTAAGGTTCAATAAACTTATATTTGTTTACCAAAGCACGTTTATATGTTAAAGGGGGGTCACAGTTCACATATATATGTGAATCATTTTAATGTCTTTAACTCTATATATACGGATATCCATTTATTATATTTATTATAGTTAAATTTATTTCCCAATTTGCCAAATAATTAAAACTATTTGTCTATTAAACTATAATGATTCACAAAAGTTGTGCGTTTTTTGATTCATTTAGTGATTCTCTCGTGAATTTGGTCACGTAATACCGCAAATATAAGTATTTCGCTTAAGATTTGCACAGCAGTGATATTAGAAATGATTGAGAACTTTGACACCGTATCATATATCAACACAAATTAGCTATATGTCATCAATTTTCATCTATACGAACTTAATCAATTTATATGTTAGCTTTAAAATTCCAATTATAAGATTATATTCAAGTTTTCAAATGAAAAAACTTTATTCATTGGTCGTCTTTTTATGAGGCAAAATAGGAACAAAACATTATAAAAACGACAGATTTTTGATAAATGACTCACAAAATTATGATATTTTATTCATCAAACGGGTAATATCTGAGGCATTTCACGTTAAAGCACAAAGTAAACATTTCTGATGCATGAATGTCTAGCTTTCAATCATAAGATAGAAGCATAATTATACTTTCTAAGCCAATTATCATTAATATTATTTTACTTAAAAAATGATTTCATAAGCATTTTTCTGGCACAATAATGCATCAGACATCAAAAAGGACTTTTGATTGAAAACGTCAATGCAATTTAGAAAGGTTTTAGCTAGTCTTAAAGATAATATAACGAAAACAAATACGAATTTTCATAAAACTTGATATATGTACAATACTTGAATTTGTTTGTATATTGCTATTTCAAGCTGAAATCTAATACAAATGCCGCACATCGTTATATAACATGTTTATTACTTTGAAGAGTGATGAAATAGACACAGCCTGTTTGATTTCAGTCAAAGAATTCAGATACATTGAAGAAATTTTTGCTTTTAGATATGTGATATGATAATAAAAAGCATCAGTCTAACGTCATTTTATTTGAAGAGAAAAAGCAACAAGTTTTGCAAGAACTTTGAAATAGCTGTCAGAATATTTAAAATAAATGAAATTAATTTATGACTGTCACAGTTAAATTACTTGCATTATGTAATAATATAAAATTGGACATAAATTTTCTACTGAAAAAAAGAAAGAAAAATTCATGCAAGAAGCAAATTATTGTCAATGCAAGACAGTGTCATGGCAATACTCATAAACAGAATTCATTAAAAAAGTATTAAGAGGGTTATCGTTAGATTGAAAAAAAAATGCTTTATTTAAATTAAAATTATCTTCTTATTCTAATGATGACATGCTCTGTCAGGAGGTTTAATTACTTTGACTGATAACATCATTAATCTTTATAATATTTCGAAAGTTAGAGTTACCTAATACTTGGGAAGAACTGCTAAAATCATTTTGTAAATAAGAGTCGATGAAAATTCCTCTATTGTGTGTACAAAATTAAAAAAAAAACGTCGGGCAAGATTTCATGAAAAAGTGTGAAATGATTATTTCATTTACAGGACAGAGGGATTAAAGCAGTGTTTTTTGTCTCATAGTTTTCTTTTGAATAATACAATTTACTTAAAGAGGAGACTAAACTCTTGGGTTGTGCTGAACTTTTCATTTTCTTTTAATTAAGACATAAATTCGTATTTACTGATGTCAATTTATGACATCGTTTTCGTTTACTTCATAGCCTTAGACGCCCTGTGTTCTATACAGATAATAATTTATCTTTAATCATTGGTTTTGATATTTGATCTAAGAGTTTTTTTAAATATACAATTGCTCTGGGTGCTGCTAAACATAATCTGGAACGGTCATTTTTCTGAACACCCGGGTCGTGCTGATTAACATGATTGGATGAACAGAGAAAATCCTTAGACAGTTCATTGTGAAGACAGGGCCTTACAATTTGAACGGTAGAGGTCAGTCAACATTTCCCTTAACGATAGGTTGTATTTGCAAACAAGTCATTGAATCGACCATAGAATTTGCGAAATGTTGACTTTAAACGAGATTGTTGATATCCTTGAATCATCAACTCATATTTCAATGACCTGTCTCATTTTAAAAATTGTTCGACATAAGGCATGCTCTTTTGTATTAAAGCATTTTGGAGACATAATTACTTTGTAAAAAAAAAAAAAAATTAAAGTACAAATGAAATACTAGTAAAGCTTCCTTTGATAAATCGTTTAAATTTTATGAAATGAAAATTAACTTTGCTACTTTTGTTTGTTTGTTGTTTTTTCATTACTACATAGCAATCGAGGATCATGTGCCGAAAAATATACAGCAAATGAATTAAAATTCACTAAGCATCATTTCAACTACAGATACCGCTTCGTTCAATTGCATCTTTGCCATTCAAGTGTGACAATCTGCTCCTCTCCTCTTTTCACCCTTGGCAGATCGAGTCGATATTGTAAGACCCGCGGTACACCATCCGCCGGATTTTAAGAAGTCCGATTCCGTTTTTCTACATCATTCATATCCAATTGGTATTGTTATTCGTGTTGCCTGTGTCTATTGACAGCAAAAGCAATATTAAACCTCATTATTTCTACAAAGAGAAATTAATATGTTAAAGATTTTTGAGATTTTGTTCCTGAGTCCTATTCCGGAAAATTAGATGGCAGAGATATTTTACTATAACTTTAAATTAAGCGTGCACGATTAACTGTAATAAACGGTTTGATTAGTTACAGCACTAGCACTTTCCGGAACGAATGAAGGCAGTCATCGCGATTTGTACGTGTACAAAGATCGGCTTGATAAATAGGGTGGAAAGAAGAAAGGAGCAGATCTACACCCTTGGTTTGTGAAAAAACACTAACCCCCTAGCTTTTTGCCATAAATTTTGATTATGCTAAAGGTAATATTCCTGAAATAGATTTGCTTTTCTAAACTCTCAAGTCGTAGGGAGTTTCACATACTTTCTCTTCCATTACGTTGCTATAAGGAAAAAAAAACCACTTACTGTTAAATAACAGATAATAAAATTAAAGGATGAATATACTAAGCAGAAAAAAATGATGATTTACGGAAGATATGAGCAACATTTTGTCTTGGATGCACATTAAACACGATGAAGAGATTTCCCTGTGTCTAAAATTGTCAAGAAAAAGACATAATTCGTTTTGAGTGTCATGCAACTATGTCATTTATTACAAAGCTATAATTAGAACAAGAGTTGAACATTATTTGGGACAACTACAAAATTGTTCTTTGTTTTATGATGTACAAAACCAGAGAAAGTAAGATTTTTTTCTCCCTAAAAAAATATGAATCAAGTAAAATAAATAAACAGAAAAACATAAACTGTTTTAACCCTTCCATCAATTGAAAGATAAAATGTATTTGTATATGTACTTTTTTCGGATTAAAGTTATAAAATATTGTTTTATATTGATATTAGAAGTCTAAGTCACTCGATTGAAATGCTAGAATTTGACGGTATAGAGTTTCAAAGACCAAGCTCACAATTCAAAACCTGCAAGAAAATTACTGCTTAACAACGGAATGGAATTATTACATCAATTGAATGTTGTTCACCCTGACATAATACTTGTATTGAATGTCGACCAAATTTTTAAAGTGATCATGACAGTCTGAAGTAGGATTTTGAAAATAGAATTTGTTTCGAAAAGATATATTGTGGTTAATTTGACTCTAATTGTCCTGTCAATGTATTTTCGTAGACTTCACAACCACATTATTTTTGTATGAAAAAATAAGGTTTATTATTTTTTTTTATAACATTCATTCTCGGTATTAAAAAAAAACAGAAATGATGGTAATGTTCATGACAGTTAAAATGATTTTGATGTTGCTTCAACTTGCAGTTGTTCAGTTTAAGTACATGAGCATTCATTTTTAAAAGCATATTTTTTATATTCTTTAAAAAATCCAAAGAAAATTTTAGTTATTTTTTTAAAGTTCTTATTCTAAGATATCTGAAAAATAAACTAAAAGTTTCGATTAAGTATCATATTTTTGATATTGTGTCAGGAATCAAAATAGAAGTAATTTTATCCGTTATCACAAGATAATTAAAAAAAAAAATTATTGAAATAACCATCAAATGCTGTATACAGGCTTATTTTAACACCTTTTTTCCGCTCTTACACTTCTAGAAAACTATTTTATTAAAAATCATTCTAATTTTACTTAGAAAAAATCTGTTGTTGAAATGATGCTTGAGTTCCTCATTAACAACATCTATACAGTCTTTGGGGATCTTGTCTTCGAGCAACCTGTTGGAATTAAATTGGCACTCATTGTGCTTCTTTATTAGCCGGTCTCCAAATATTCATATGAAGCAGTATTCTAACACTTTGAATAAGAAGTCTCTTGTTATGACTTTCAACGTAAGATTTAGACATACCGACGACGTTTTATCAATTTACAATTAAAGTTACTTTTATTCATATGTCGACTCAATATATCCCAGGGCACTCGGAAAACATCCACAGATTCTCATAATTGGATGCTTTCTAGATTATAGACGATAATGATCAACAAACAACTAAAATGTACGAAAGCTAATTGACTTCAATTTTTCCATCTTCAGTCTTTCTTATTTATATTGTTATATTTCACTTTCACCAACATATGGAGTTTATGTTCCCCAACATATTCGATAGCATGCTCTAAGTACGATTAATTTCAAAGGCGATCCAGGCTACTTATATATACATGTAAGTTGATGTCACATGGATTTCAACAGCATCGTTTAAAGTCATCATGTAGAAAAATCTATGAAGATTATTCTGTGATTATAATGACCTTGTTTGCAAATACAACCTGTCACTGGGTCGCAATGACCTTGTTTGCAAAAACAACCTGTCACTGGGTCGCAATGACCTTGTTTGCAAATACAACAAGTCATTGGGTCGTAAAGACCTTGTTTGCAAATACAACCTATCATTAGGTCCTATGTTGACTGACATGATTCAGGTCAGTTGTTGGGCCAATTCTAGGGTATTTTTGAAAGTACATGATTCTCTATTTATTAGACTCAGGGCACTCCCTTTTAACAATAACATAAGCAGAGTATTCCCCTTGATCCCATGATCAATTTGATATTGTCATGCAGAGGTTTTGATTTCTATTCCATAATTCTGTAATACGCAGGGTTTTTTTTCATAAACAACGTGAAACCAAAAATATGCTGAATGTTTACTGAAAACAGTAGACTCCCATTTTGTGTGCTTTGTAAAATTGCAAGTTGGCGTAGCGCGTCAGTATACGTCTAGCTCATTGGATAAATTTTCAGTATGAGAAAGAAATGACAAAGGAAATGCCAAGAACTTGCTCAAGAGAAAATCACAGAGATGAAGAGACATTTGGACAAAACACAATTTGAATACAGGAAACTATTTCCTATTCCTCAGAGCACCTTTATTATTATTATTATTATTGTTATTATTATTTTTTAATAGAAGGAATAATTTAGGGTCACTTATAAAATGTATTTTCAAAAAAAAAAAAAAAAAACAAAAACAAAAACAAAAAAAAAAAAAAACAAACCACTGGACCAGAAAAAAAAAATACAAAACTTAAGCTAGAACTACTTAATAGAGCGTAGCTTCATTTTTATTCAGTTCATATTTACGGGGTCCAAAGTGGAGCAACAGAAGAGGGTCACGATTAGGGCACGTGTAATTCATGGACCGGAGGCATGGAGTAGAGTTATGGAGTGGAGTTTGGAGTGGAGTTTAATTTTCGCTATAAAGCACCAGCTAGTGCAATGTTAACATAACTCCTGTCGCTAAATTTAGGTAATCTTGTTGAATTGCTTTAAAATCTGTTCCAAAACAGACAAATGTTCCTTGCTCTTTTTTAGGTGAAGTCATTTATGCCCGCTTGATACTCCATAATCCATTTCAAGTCATTTTTCTGCTCCTTTGACCTGAGATTTTTCGATTCCTTCAGGAAATGTAGTCTGTTCTACAATACCCCCAAAATAAGAGCTACTGAATTTGTGAGCTTTACATTGATCAATCTTAATATGAATATTATCAAATTATCAAATTTAATTTGTCTTATCGAATTATAGAATTAAGATACAACATTCATCAGTTGACAACTCTGGGGTTTTAATTTATCTCGTATTTCTATTGGAAGTGATGCGTGTGTTCCTTGGAACAGTGTAGATAAACATTTTACTTTATATTTCTGTAATTAAAAAAATACATTTGTATTATGAAGTAAACTAGTGGTATGCAGTTTATTAAATCTTCATTTGAATTATTTGTTAATATCAATTTTGACGATGACATCTTAAATAATAATTGTTGATCAATTTTTTTGTAAAAATCAATTAGATTTTTTTCACAACCAAATCTATATTATGAAAGACATTGTATCAGTCATATTTGAAAAATTATGTTCTAGGAGTTTATATAATTTATTTAACAAATATTCATTTAAGACATGTTCATTGTTTTAACAAGTCAAGTGAAGATCTCAATATCTAAATCTCTATATCTAAATCTCAGGATTGTTATTATATTCATGTTATTTTTTTTATTTAGACAGGTTAATCTTCTGGTCCAACTCTTCAAGTTAATCTTTCTTCTCAAAAATGGATTACCCATAATTATTGTACCTTTAATGAATAGCGTGCTGATGTGAATAGATAGGTCTGTTATAATCGCAAAACACTGCCAGCATCCTCTTGTATAAATAACTTTTGACAGATTCTGATAAACTGAATATGTGGGACATACAGTGATTGCATCAAATTTCCGCAAATTCTTTCAGATAAGGTCATGGGTATTAATTTCACTCTCATTGTCAAATAGTGTGTTATCTAAAACAGTCACATCTTCGTTATGTCTGCTAAAACTTTTATGGGTTTTTGACCACACAGCTGAACAATGTAGGTTAATACATTGTTACAAGGTTGTTTGATTTTTGACATTTGTTCACAGCTATGTAATCCACATTAGAATATGAGAGATTATTTTTTCTCTTTATATAATTTACTTTTGATTTGCAACCATCAATTTAGTATCTTGAAATTGGTGACTCACAATTTTATTAGTTTAGAAGTTAATGAGAAGGAATACACTGTGATGCTAGTTAAGGGATGATAACATTTATATAAACTCCCAAATTATGATGTGATTTTAATACCCCGGTACATGCATGCTATTCTGTGGAGAACTAAGTTAATTCAACAGTAGGTCACATACACCAAAATTAAATGGTTAACATCTCTGAAACTGGGGGATGTGTAAAACACAAAACGAGAATCAAGAAAGGGGGAACAACAGAATAAAAAAAAACAATGACCTCAAAATGTCAACCAAGGGGGGCAGCTTTTGCCTTGATTGAATTTTGTTAGAAAACAGATGCTGGGTGAAATTAAAACATCTTACTTAGATCAGATTTATCAGTGATCCGACATTGCGAACCCATAAAGAATTGACAGATTTAATTAGATATCAACATCTAAAAAGTACATAATTAACTGGTTAGAGACAGTTCACCTAAAAATATTATCTGATTATTACATAATCAGAGAAAAAACAAATCATTCAATAATATATTTATGCATTTGTTTATCAATAAAATATATATAGTAAGGAAAGCTATTATAACATTGACATTAAATGTCAATTGTAATATTACCAGAATTACTAAATCACAAGATTGTCTTGGACATTGTGATAGGAAGAAGCTAAGGATCTGTAACAGTTGATTCTTTTTTGACAGAGTACTAACATAGAAATTTGGACCATTATAGAGTACCCCAGCGGAAATACATTCAATTAGTTTATCACTTTTATTATAAGCAAAAACTGAGTAAGCATTTCTTTCAGTTAATAGCATTGGATTAATTAAATACGTCATGATATTATTATTTTTCTGTGCGAGATAGTTGTGCGGGTCGCTGATAAATCTGACCTAAGTTAGATGTTTTCATTTCACTCTGCATCTGTCATCTAACAAAATGAAGTCAAAAGCACAAGCTGCCCCTCAGTTGACATTTAAGGGCATTAGTTATTTTAAGCTTAATCTCATTCCATTGTTTCTCATTTCGCATGAGGATTCTGGCTTTTCTCTATGAGCCAATGTAATCTTACAGAGCTTTCACTATCAATTAGAAAAATAACAGTGTATTTAATGTTTGATAAAGATAAACTGGAGTAAAAACAATTGACACATTGCTTTCTGCTTGAAGTGTGATATGATCGATAGCTGATTTTGTTGTTTCTGAGGGTGAGGGAGCAACAACCCAAGGTAAAGTGAGAGAGATTAGTATGGTAATTCCTATGTCGCTTTTAATACAAGGAAGTAAGGGAGTGAGAGGACCTTTTAGTACACATGTGTAAGTGGTATAAAGTGTGTAACTTATTTTTAAACTAATTATCATTTATTTTTATAATTTCACATGGAAGGTAATAAATAGGTGAGTGTAATGTTGAAAAACTGCATTCTTATAAATTGCTTTAAACTCTGAACCTGATAGCTCTTGACGGGATCGTTAACAGGTCCAATTAAACTGTATTTAAACAACCAGTTAGACCGACTATATCTGTTGATTAATCATGTTCAACAGTTTCCAAACATTTTCAAAGAACAGGGTTTATCTTGTCAGTATCATGTATGTCTACTCAATACTGATTTAATTTTTTCAAGTTACAAATACTTACGTAACTTTTAGAAACTTACAAATTAATTAGGTCGTAGCTATAAATTGTCAATCTGTTTAGTTAAAAAACTTGAAACAGCCAACAATTGTACAAAAAAGAATGAAAAACTTTCATACTAATGCAATTTCTTGAACATCTTTCTCCATTCATGTTTATTAAAAAAATCTTAGACTCCAAAATTTGACTCCAAACTCCACTCCATACCTCCAGTCCATGAATTACGTGGTGCCCTTAAAACTAAAACTGATTTATTTGTTTAAACGCCTATTTTTACACAAACGTATTCAATGGCGTTGTACAGTAAAACTGTAAAGAAAATATTTATATATAATATATACAAATATACATGCAGAGTAAAAATTAAAATTAAGCATCAAAGTCCCTAATGAAGTAATCTTTTAAGTTGTTTTTGAAATCATCAATAGATTTTGTTTGTTTAATATACAAAGGCAGTTCATTCCACAGTTTTGGTCCGATGGTACTAAAACTCCTGATACTGAAAGTTTTTCTTTTATTAAATGGGACCATGTAACAGCTTTCGGAAATTCGGGAAGAGCGCAGTTTTTGATTTGAAGTTTGTTTTGACAGAAGTTCAATTTAATATTCTGGTGCTTGGCCCACTGAACAATTATACATGAATGTCAGAATTTTGAATGATATTCTAGTTTTGATCGGTAGCCAATGGAGATCAAATAGAGATTCTTTTGAACTGTCAAATTTCCTCCGATTTAAAACCAATTTGGCACACATGTTTTGAATTCATTTATTATTCGTATTGTGTTAAAATCTTCAGTACGTTGTCTAGGTATTCGATAAGAATTTATTTACAACAATATCAAACATCATCCCATCCCTTTACTATAATTATTTGCGATTTAAATTAAAAATCGCTTAATTGTACCGAATAAAATAGCATTGATAGTCTGAATGTGAAATAACTAATGATAGAACCAAAATTTCCGTAGCTTGCTTCGTTAAATATTTGCGAATGCTTTTGATCCTTAGATAATTTAACATTGCTGTATGACATTTCCTATTTACATGTTCTTTGAAATTAAGATTTTCATCTAAAAATGCACCCAAGTATTGTATACATTTTTCGGACTTGATTTCATTTTCATTAATGTTGATCACTTTTGTAGCACATTTTTCTAGGTTTTTTTTTTACACCCAAATGTATGCATATGAATAAAGAGGAAAAAACTTTGAGATGAACAGAAATATTCAGTCATTTTAAAGGCTGTCCAAACTAATTTCTTTGTTTACTGTTAACCACACACATATGTTTTAAACAAAATGGCACCTTTTGAAAAAAAGTAAGTCTGACACACTATGAGAGACTACCTTTAAAAAAGACAAATTTATATGTGTTAAAAGGATCATTAAATAACAAGCCTTTTCGTGTTATTTGAATATTATGAATCATGGGTCAAGAGTGGGGCTGCAACAGGGGTAAGATTTTAATGCATAAGTAAACTCAAAAAAAGAAATCGTTTATTTACGCTGTGACTCAGTCGGGTTTGATGATTATGTACAGACTTCAAAATTAATGTCGGGTATGGGCTCCCTTTTATACCGGGTTGGCTCAGCCGGGAAGGGTCACAGATTAATGAAGAATTTAGTTTGGTAAAAATATACCTGTCTGACCTTAAAAATGTTAATTGTTACTGATATTGCAATTTTATACAATATTTGATACAATTTTATCATCTAAGAAAAATATTTTGATGTTATAATAAACGATGTTTTTGGATTGCTGTCTGCTGCGCAAACACATTTTAGCGTGCGGGAATAACTGGCTCGGGAGTTGTATAAAATTTACTGAATTTTATAATCTGTAATTAAGATTACCAAAGAAGTTCTGATTACTTGTATTTCCTAATTTATCTAGCTCAGGAGTTGTTTGATATCTAGTAATGCAATCCATATCAAACAAAAACTGATTTATTTGTTAAAATTTTTGATAATTTGGCTAGTTTATATATTGCATGAGAAATGCCGAAAATGAAGCGGACTGCAACGAACATCAAGGGTTAGTACTACTGAAGAAAGCAATCTTAGGTCCATAAATCCCCCTCCTGTGTTCGGTCAGATGACAACCACATTGCAAACATTTATGTTCATGCAAACTCCATCTCCTCAGGCTATCCAGTCTTCGACTGTGCAAGTATCACTCAACAAATGTTTTGACTTTAACTATAGGGGCTTCTGCGGCAGGTAGACATGTGGGTATCTGCATATTTGCATAAAATGTAACAATGAGCCCCAATATCGTCATGTCCCTTACAACAAGTAAAAGTATCTCAATTTCAGCCATTGAAGGTACTGCCCAATTTTTAAAGGAGGGATTTTTACATGGTTTTAAACTCCAGTACTTGGGTCAAAGGATTCATATGTCCTCTAAAAACTTGCTATCAGCACAGCAATATCATGTTGAGTTGATGGAAAAATAGAAATAGGGTTAGGTCGGGTATTTGGGACCTTTTAGTCAACTTACTTTATCAAATCTTCATGTGTCACCATTGGGTATTCATTCCTAAATCTGATTGAGGTTGGAGGATGATTACGCAGTACAGTTAAGGCAACATTTTCTTTAAAACGAGACACTTAAAGTTCAACCGTCTTATTTTTTAGCATGAAACTCCATTTGAAATATCTTAATGGCATTTTGAAGAGTATGTCCATCGCTTTTCACATCAGTATTATTTGTCATCATGTGACCCTTTACAGTCACGTGGGATCTGATTTTGGGTCAAAATATGAAATGTCAAATTTAACCAAAAAGTGCAAGGGCAAGGCAAACAAAAATTAAACTGCACAATTTTTTAGTGTGTTTCTTACTTAACTATATCAGTAATTTGCTATATCCGTATAACGAATTCCTTAAAGTGTAGCGAATTCACAATATATATTACATATGTATTGTTATTCAAGTATGACTCCCAAGTGCATATAGGGGTAATAAATTGCAAAATTTACCTTGGAGTTTTAAAATTTTCCGATGAATTGAGTTTGAAATGTAAATACTATATTCAACATTTTGAAAATTTAAATCTTGTAAAATTCGCCAATAAAGGCAAAAATTTCGTTATTTTTAACTTCTAGGGGATTCTAAATCAATTTGCTATAACTGTAAATTCGCTATATGAAATATATGGTGATAACGAACAGCATTCAAGCTCAAAAGTCCATTAAACAATACAAAATAGGAGCAGTGGAAGCACGGACCTCCAAACATCAGAGGTGGGATCAGGTGCCATGGAGGAATGAGCATCTCCTGCTGACCGGTCACACCTGCCGTGTGCTCCTTGTCATGATTGGGAAGTAACGGAAAAATCTCTAATGGTCAATTAGTAATTCAACCGAAACGGGCTACAGTTAAAATTACCAATTTACAGCAGTGGACTGATGCATTTTTGATTTTCTCTTCAATATATGCCACTGTACACCCTACGAAATTGTTAGGCTTGCCTAATTACTTACATCCACGCTGTTCGACTAGGGGCTAGCAGATGTGCAGGTATAGGGTGGAAATTTTGTGATGAACCTTTTCGAATGAGAATTGCAAAAAATTTAAGTGCTTCGTGGGGAATGTACATGGTACCATCCTTTACTGGTCCTGTGCAAGAACTTTCAGCAGGTGTTTGTACAAATATCGGTTTGGTAAAGATGCTGGAAAAAAGATATGAGAGAATCGTCATCCTTGGCTTGTGAAGAAACACCACAAAATCCCTTAGCTTTCTGTCATAAATTTTGATCAAGCTAAAAGTATAGTATTCCTGAAATATGTTTTTTTTTTTTTTTTTTTTTTTTGCTGAAGTCGTCGGGAGTTTCACATACTTTCTATTCCGATACTTTACCCACAATAAGAAAAAAACCACTGACGGTTAAGTAACCCTTTTGATATATGAGAATACCAAGGAATGAATTTATTAACTAAAATGGGTGATTTATGTAAGATATTGCGTAATTTTATATTGGATTTAACATGATGAAGAAATAAGACATCATTCATTTACAGTGTCATGCAATTACGTCATTTATAACAAAACTGAAATGAAACAAGAGTTGAACAATATTTGGGACAACTACAAACTGTACCAAATTGTTCTTTGTTCTCAACGTATTTCATTCTTTGATGTACAAAGCCGATTTTTTCTCTTTGAAAAATGATGAATGAAAGAAAAAAGATAAACACATCTAACGTTTTCCCTTTCATCAATGGCAATATTTATTTGTATATGTAATTGTTTTCTGACTAAGGATATCAACACTTCCAAGTTATAAATGTACTGACATTCTCATTTTTAACTGATAAAATAAGACAATTATTGACATTGTACTGTCTTTACTGCAAAACCTAGACAATAACTGACCTTTTTACTGTAAGTGCTGATAAACATAGACAATTGCTGACCCTTTTAACTGTCTCTGCTAAAAAAAAAAAGACAGACAAGTGTTGACATTTACTGATAAGTACTGTCCCTATTGTTCTCGCTACCGGGGAGACTGCAGTGATGTGATAATGTGTGTGTATAATGGTTTCAATTTTGAAACAGTTTTCTTTTAATTTTAGAAATATAAAGTTTCATTCCCACACAGTTAAAATGTGTATACTTACACTTTCATTATCAATATCTGTAAATTTATTCATATCTAATTCGACATACAAGTAATTTTGCCTGAATCAAGTTTAAATGAATATGTGGAATGACTGCTACATCTATATGCTGTTCATTCTAAAGAAATAAATTTTAATGAATCAAATTTCTTTTCATTCATTTATTCCTTCAAATACGGGGACTAAATATATCCGTCTCTAAAATTTCCCTTATTTCCTTTTTACTTTGATCGTAAATACACTTTTGTAAAATTTTTTTATCAACAGTACATGCGCAGCACCTCTTTTTAAAAAAACAAAAAAAACAAAAAAAAAAAAAACAAAAAAAAAAAAAACAAACAAACAAACAAACAAACAAACAAACAAATCTAAATCTACCAAAAATTTAATATTTAATTATCGGTAATTTTATTTTTTAATGTCCACGAACGTCTGTACATATAAACCGCTGTCTAGGATTTCTGGTATCAATACTTCATAAGTGAGTTCCTTATTGAACGGGAGAAGTGTCGTAAATTCCTAGAACTTTGATATTGAAAGCTTATTCTTGTTAATTTTGTCTCTGAAAACATTATATCTAAGAAAACAGTTTGTCACGTACAATATAAAATATTATTCCCAAAGTTACATAAAAAACCAATATATATATACATGTAATATACAACAAAAGGATTTATATGCTATTTTTCATGATACAAGTTTCTATGAAAATTTGGTACATTCGTAATTATTTTTTTAGCCTTTAATTATTTATTTATTCGGTACCTCGGTACTAGCTTTAAGATAAGGATATATAATATTTAATTGCTCTGGTAGAATTTAGATATTTATTTCAAAATTCGGGATTATCTCCCTCGTGCATAGCTCTAATTCTTCGAGGTATTTGGCTCTAGTCTCAAATCCTCCTTTTTCAGTTCTTCAAAGGTAAATATTTCGGATTTCCAACGTTTCGGCATGAGAATCACTGAAGAGACTTAATTTGTCGAAATGCGCATCTGGTGCATCAAATTAGTACCGTATAAGATTTACATTGTTTCAGATTGATTACTATTAAATCGCCTTCTTTTTTTAAAAGTTTAGATTATAAGTTCCCCATCATCTCCCATGCAGGGTTCTCTTTCTCTCTCTTTCTCTCTCTTAACAAAAATGATATTGACCGAGGCGAAGTGAATGTTGACAGTTTTAGATATTGTACAGTGTAATATCGACTTAAAATGATTTTTTCTCTAATCTCGTTGCTCTTGCATTTACCTTTTTTAAGGTCTTCCGTCACAACGGAAGACCTTCTACTGATTCTGATGGTTAAGATTATTATTCTTTTTTTTCTTCTCCTTTCTAGACGCCAACTTTGAGACCTCATATCTCGCTCATTTCTCAACGGATTTTGCTCAAATTTTCAGAATTTATAGACGTTACCAAACTCTATCAGAATGCTGTCATACATTTAAAAAGTCCCTTCCCCTTTGGAATTATTTCCCTTTAAATGAAAATTTAGTGGGGTTCGTTTCCAAACAAAGGCTTCGAGACTTAAAAAGCTGGAGCAGAAATACTACTGAATTTTAATAATAGAAGCATTGAAGTTGTGCACATCTATTTTTGTTTTTTGATTTTTGCGTTCAAAATGGCGCTAGATAGGAGTCAAAAATTAGAACTCCTAAAAGCGCGAAAACTTACACATATTTTCCTATATATCTTTTAAGCTAAAAATATTTTGTTAAGACATGTAGAATAAAAGTTGTGCAGAATTTCAAGGTCTTTCATTTGGCACCACCAAAAGGGGGCTGGTCCCTTAAATTAGGGATCTAGGGTCCTTGAAAGTTTTCGTTTTATAACTCAAAAACGGTAAATATTTCGAATATAGCTGTCGCTTAAAAGTTGTTCTTTAACATATTATTGATCTCATGAACGTGTTATTTTGTTCGAGTCTTTTTTAATAAATGAGCTAGAAGCTTGACCCATATACAGGTAACTAGTTTCATCAGACAAGTGAAGGTGAAATCTGTATGCGCATAATCGAAATAAACTTTCTATAAATGATAAACCTATCCAAAATAAATACTAATATTACTTTAAAACAAGTTTTTACACGTGTTATGTGGTTTCATTCCAAATAATTGAATCACATTTTCAATATGTCTCGGGGTTTGCTTTTGTTTATAGTTACGTAACCGGCCATCCCCCGATCACGCGTGACCTAGATCCAGTGATCAGTGGCCATACACTAAACAGGCATTGCCGTACTAAATATATTTTGCAAACTGAACAATGTACGGATAATTGTGTTTTTTAATCATATCGGATCTTTCAAATCATTTCATCTTATATATGTTAGTCATGTTGGTGATATACTTATTAAACAATTGTGGCCGAAATCACAAGAGATCCATTGCGTGTGAACCAGCGACAAGCGTTCGTAAACAAAACATCTTTTCGTCGTTTAATGTTGAAACATACACTATATTAAATTTTTTAAAAAAGTTAACAAAAATTAAATCATTCTTTAATTGCATTTAACTGCATTTCACATACATCCCGGGTTTTGTGTTTGTTTACAATTATGTAACTTTTCCCTCGATAGCATATGGCCGAGGAAACAGCTATTAGTGCTCATACACAAATCATTGTCTTTCTATATTCATTTTGCTAACACAATGAATTACGGAAAATTATTTTTTTAAATCATATCGGATCATTCAATTAAATCATTTAATCTTAACTTGATTTAATTTAAATCCAAAACATTTTATTAAGGACGTATAAAGGTCTCCGATTTCATGAATCCTAATCTTTATACTGCATACATGTTTTTAATAAAAGGTTTTTTTTTTCTCGGTTATGTGTTATTGTGTGTTTAATTTCCGAGATTCATTGCTTGTGGTTAATTCTGCAGATAATTCTAACTTAACGCACCAGGATTGTAGACAAAGAATTCAAAACAGATATATTTGAAAACAATAAGACGCATTGCTAAACACTATTACAAATATTTTCTTTTTTAAATGGCTATCATTATGATTAGACCAACTCTGAACATACTATGTGAAAAAATCTGTCCACTATAGTATTGTTACTCCAGCATATGGCACGTACGTGTGCTTTTATAAAACACCCAATTTTCCATTTACGCCATCAAAATCTACCTAGCTTAAGATCGATAATATACCGCCCGTCAATCATACAAAAATAAAACAATAGCTGCTGATTTGATTGACAGGCCAGCAACCTGTGCTACCTGATAGTCTGAGTTTGCATGCTTTGAAAGCAATTACACGTATCTGGTCACGCGTCAAACGCTTTCATGTACCGCTTGAAAAGTCGCTTTGTATACACTATGGTAAAAAAAAAATAATTATATATTGGTTGGTAATCATATTTCTAAAAATAATTGAGAGAAGAGAATTAAACTTTGAGTTCATTATTTTTATATTAACTGCTGTTTTGTACACTGTACTTGTACCCGCTATGTCGTCCAAGATAACTGTACAGCTTTCCGAAGAAAAAAAAACTGGCGGCTATTCGAGCCCCTTTTCGCCTTCAATGCCCTCTTCATAATATACCTGTTTACAGAGAAGAGATCGTAATTTTTAAATAAAATATTTCATATTATATGTAATTTGATTTGTACATGTATGTATAAATATCTGAATTTTTTAAAATACGTGTTTTATGTTATACATAGTTTTTAGCATACGATAAAATATCCGCAAAGCTATAAGCTTAATTATTTCTAATGTCCAGAACTATGTAACGTAAATGTCATGCATTTAAGAAGTATGTTAACTTTTTATAATTTAATTCCACCTGCACGAGCGGTTCAAAAGAAAAAAAGTTCAAGGAGTACATATACATGAACTTGAATAAAGTAAACTTATTAACACACATCTAATGATGGAAATGAAAATAATTGATAATACACTTTTACAACTTCATTTCAATGATGAGTTATTCTAAAACTTTACTTCACACAGCCAAACTACTCTTAATTGTCTCTGTTTTAATTACAATGTCAATCACAATAACTCTTTTCCTTAGATCCCTTCATTTCTTATTGAAATCCATGCACGGCGCTACACCTGTCAATCAAAATTGTAAACTTCGGGTGCCACGGAAGCACTTCCCCTGTGGTGTAAAATATTCTTTAGGTCAATTCTAATTTGACGCTTTTATTGATACAGTGTAATATTTCGAAACAACGTTTTAATTAAGGCTGAAGATGCATGCTGTGAATTTATCAAACCTGCAGTCCCAATTGACGATCCGTTCTTACATGTATATCATAATTAATCAGAGAGTCCAGTATTTGTGACAAGTTTTGATTGAGATTTCACTTTCCCTTTAGGATAAAATGATTGATTATATAGATTATGCATATGAGATGGATACCTGTACTACATTTAAATGTATACTTTTCACTTTGTAACAAAAATCTGTTATTGACAATTAAAAGTGAAGAGATTAGGTAAAGGACTTTGACAAATGACTATTCCTTCTTAGTCACTATGTAGCTTAAAGCTATACGGTCGTGCCCCCCTCCCTGCAATTATGTTTTATTTTTTATTTATTTATTTATTTATTTATTTATTTATTTATTTATTTATTTTTTGCTTATATATCAAAAAAATGAAATTGCTTTCTACAGGTTTGAGTCAGAACATGATTTTCATAATGATAGTACCTTTATCAAAATATTTCTACCCCTACGATTCGGAGTCGTGGTTTCTAATACCACCACGTCGCCCGCCTGGCGCAGTGGTTTGAACGTTTGCTCTAGAGTCGCGGAGTAAGGAGTTAATCTTTACGCCGCGGGTTCGACTCCCTCTGCAGGACGTGGAGACCGGTCCTTTGCATGAGACTGTATAAACCGAGATCCCGTGTAGCAGTAGATGCTGGCACAAAAAAGATCCCTCACTGCTCAATGGCCTTGAGTGTCGAGTATAAGTCTGAATTTGCAACCCTCCACCGGAAAGTGATGGCGTTTCAATATGAGTGAAAAATCTCAAGAGGGACGTTAAACAACACACACAAAAAAAACAAACAATTCCATTACGGGACGTGGAGACTGGTCCATTGGATGAGACTTATACCGAGGTTCTGTGTAGCAGTAGGTCCTGGCATGAAAATCCCCCACTGCTCAATGGCCTTGAGTGTCGAGTATAGATCTGAATTTGCAGCACTCCACCAGCAAGTGGTGGCGTTTCATATGAGTGAAAAATCTTTTGATTGTTAGATTCTATCGCAGTCTTACTATCCCTTTGTTTTTTTTTGTTTTTGTTTTTTGTTTTGTTTTGTTTTTTTTGCAGGAACTATATTCCATGCCGTAGAAAAAAATAGTTGATCCCTTTAGACTTAGTTAAATCTTTAATGAAGCTAAAAGCAGGCGACACATGCGTTCCTTGGAACACTCTATTTCTGTAAGAAATCGGCAAAGATAAATAAGCAGAGATTTTTAATGAATAAAATGGTTGTTTTTTTTTTTTTTTTTTTTTTTGTTTTTTTGTTTTTTTTTTTTTTTTTTTCACCTTTTTATAACGCTGACTATATATACATGTATGGTCTGCGTTATAAAACATGATGAGATAGGGTAACGTAATGCACCTTGTACACGTACTCAAAGACGCCGACGTTTTTCAATATCGAAATTGGACATAAAACATATTTACAATAAAATTTGAAGCCAGCGTGTTAAACGTAATAAATTACAATTATATGGAAACGAAATGAAAAAAAGAGATGTGTAAACTTGTCAAGTCGGAAACACTCAGAAGATTGTGTCATGGCCTAGACTCAAGTTCAAGGTCACTAAGAACAAGATGCTTTTCACTGGATGTGTGGTCTGAAAGAACATGTGTGAACTTGTCAAGTCGGTAACACAGATTGGTTTGCGTCATAACCAGAGTGTGTCATAGCTTGACACAAGGTCATCTGGACAAGTTCAAGGTCACGAAATAGAAAGTGTACATTATTTTATTGTCTTTCTACTGGCGAAGCATTGCAAATTGATAGTCCCTTACAAGATTATTTATCATCTTAGAATATGGCATGACCTTGACTCAAGGTCACTGCTCCAACGGAAGACCTATTCGTTGCTCTGCAACGAGCTCGGCTCTAGTTCAAATTATTATTCTTCAGTTGCAAAGTAAATGTTCAGAAATATACCTGGAATTATTTTTTAGTCAATTAACACACTTTACATGCATCTTCAAAACTCTAAAACATCTGTGGTGAATGCAGAACAACAAAGTCATTACGATTATTGTTCTCTCACTTTTCCGTCTCTTGAAATGTACATCGCACATGTTCACTAACCCAACTAAAAGAAAATGTTAGGAACAAATGGCTGAAAATATATATTTCTGTAACACTTCGGTAGTGAATCCCTCCTTTTAATTTATTCATTGTAGTGCGTAAAACATTGCAGAAATATTTTTATCTTTCCCTAAATTGGATTTCACAAACTATAGTATCTTTCCTAAATTGGATTTCACATTTTATTTTTAATTGATCATTCATTCAATTTATCTACATATAAATCAAGTATTTAAAAAAAATAATTTATTCTAAAAAGAGGTTGAGAGATTGTAGATTATGTGTTTCTTAAAGAATAGTTCAATTTATTAAGTATGTGTTGTATTGTTGAAGAATCGTGTCGCCCTAATGTTTGTTAACTAACTTCCTGTGATATCCGACGAGTGCCCTTCTGTTTAATGCGGCAGTGACACCTATTGTCTAATTTTCTGGCTATCGTACACACTCGGATCACCTCAGATGATGTCTTCTACACACAGTGTGCTTCACAGAGTTTCCGATTGTGTCTTCAATAATTCAATAATTCTGGTTATCAGCCAAACAAACTTGAATCATTTTGGATAAATAATTAGTACAGTAATACTGTAAATTTTAACTGGTGTATATAATGCACAAAGTTCCCGATTAGGCTCTGAAACTTTATTTAAGTTTTGATGAAATCACCTGTATGTGTTGGGTTTCATAAGACTTTTGCTTGCAATTCTGAAAATAAATCTTAGAAAAATGAAACTACAAATAATCTCAATGAATAGAAGCAAATTTATAATATAAAGAGTTAAAGAAAATTATACAGGTATAGGTTACGGAGATCATTTATTTCATATTACACACGTTTCTCTGATCTAGTGCACCATCTTAGTCATGTTAGTGTAAACTAACGAAATGTGCTCGCAGCAGAATGACATCAATATCTTACTGATCAATCAGGCGAGAAACTATAAAATAAAGCTATCGATGTTATTGACAGGTCGATCGCTCGGGCAAGATAAAAAATTACATATGAATTTCGAAGAGGAGGTAAAATGTCAAAGATATTTTATCATTTCGTTCCCGAAGCCGAATTAGGAAAATTATATTAGAATGAAGGGATATTTTTATTGGAACTTTAAATAAAGCGTGATTAATTGTAATAAACGATTTGATTCGTTACAGCTAGCACTCTCTGGTACGAATGAAAGCAGTCATCGTAGTTTGTATAATTATCGGCTTGATAAAGATGCTGGAAAGAAGAGAGGAGCGGATCGTCACCCTTGGCTTGTGAAGAAACATTAACTTGTACTTCAATTTTTGCAATAAATTTTGATTATGCTAAAAGTATTTCCTTTTTTTTTTTTTTTTTTTTTTGCTAAAGTCGTCGGGAGTTTCAAATACTTTCTATTCAGATACGTTGCCATAAAAAAGCGCTGACTATTAAATAACCCTTTTGATATATGAGGAAATTAAAGGATGAATTTATTAACCAAAAGTGGGTGAATTACGCAAGACATGTGTGTGATTTTATATTGAATTAAACATGATGAAGAAATAAAACATCATTCATTTCGAGTGTCATGCAATTATGTCATTAATTGCAAAGCTCTTATGAAACAAGAGTTGAACATTATTTGGGACAACTACAAAATTGTTCTTTGTTCTACATGTATGATGTGGAAATGCCAGAGAATGTAAGATTTTCTTCTCTTTGAAATTGATGAATTAAAGAAGAAAAAAAACACCCAATGGTTTCCCTTTCATCAATAGCAATAATTATTTGTATTTGTATTTTTTCTGACTAAGGTTATAAACACTACTAAGTTTTAAATGTACTGACATTCTAATTTTTTACTGATAAACTAAGACAATTGCTGACATTGTACTGTCTTTACTACAAAACTTAGACAATTGCTTACCTTTTCACTGTCGGTGCTGATAAACCTAGAAAAGTGGTGACGATCTCAGTCGGTGCTGATAAACTTAGAAAAATGCTGACAATCTTAGTCGATGCTGAAAAACTTACACAAGTGCTGACATTTACTGATAAGTACTGTCCCTATTGTTCTCGTTCTCGGGGAGGCTGCAGTGGTGTGAAAATGTGTGTGTATAATGGTTTCAATCTAGAAACAGTCATTTATGTTTAGAAATAAAAAGTTTCATTCCCACACAGTTAAAATGTATATACTTACAATCTAATTATCAATATCTGTAAAATAATTCATATCTAATTCGATATACAAGTAATTATGCATGAATCAAGTTTAAATGAATGTGCAGAATGGTTCCATTTGATCACTTTTCCTGTTCAATATTAAGAAGAAATAAACAATTAATTAAATTACTTTTCATTAATTTATTCCTTCATATACTGGAACAAAATATACCCGTCTTTAAATGTGTACCTTGGTTTAATTCCTTTTTACATCGATCGGAAATACACGTTTGTATTTTTTTTATCAACAGTCGCAGAACCTCTTTTTTTAAACAAATCTAAATCTACCAACAGTTGAATAATTAGTTATCGGTTAATTTTATTTTTAAATGTCCATAAACATCTGAACATATATACCGCTGTCTAGGATTTCTGGTATCAATGCTTCACTGTCGCATTAATAAACAGAAGGGCACTCGCCGGATATCACTTGATTCATTTCGGATAAATAATTAGTACAGTAATACTGTAAATTTTAACTGGTTTTTATAATGCACAAAGATTGTAGATAACGTATTTATTAAAGAATAGTTCAATAAATTAGGTATGTGTTGAATTGTTGAAGAAGCGTGTCGTCCTAATGTTGGTTAACTAACTTCCTGTGATATCCGGCGAGTGCCCTTCTTTTTAATGCGGTAGTGACACCTATTGTTTTATTTTCCCGCTACCGTACACACTCGGATCACTTCAGATGATTTCTTCTACACACAGTGTGCTTCACAGAGTTTCCGATTGTGTCTTCAATAATTCAATAATTCTGGTTATCAGCCAAACAGACTTGATTCATTTTGGATAATAATTAGTACAGTAATGCTGTAAATTTTAACTAGTGTATATAATGCACAATGTTCCCGATTAGGCTATGAAACTTTAATTTTTGATGAAATCAGCTATATGTGTTGGGCTTCATAAGACTTTTGCTTGCAATTCTGAAAATAAATCTCAGAAAAATGAAACTATAAATAATCTCAATGAATAGAAGCAAATTTATAATATAAAGAGTTAAAGAATACAGGTATAGGTTAGGAAGATCATTTATTTCATATTACACACGTTTCTCTGATCTAGTGCACCATCTTAGTCATGTTAGTGTAAACTAACGAAATGTGCGCGCCGCAGTATGACATCAATATCTTACTGATCAATCAGGCGAGAAACTATAAAATAAAGCTATCGATGTTATTGACATGTCGATCGCTCGGGCAAGATAAAAAATTACATATGATTGTCTCTGTGTAAAAAGATGCACAGATTTCATAATTGTGGAAGTCAAACAATGTCATCATTTTACTAGAAAACAATTACAAAATACGTTTAAGGAAGCATTGAATTTCAAGTTTTGTTTTGAACAAAGAAAGTTATTACATTTTGCATACAGTTAAACACTAGGAATTCAGTATTTAATGGAAACACCCGAGAATAAAGCTAAAATACATGTATAAAATTTCAACTTCCTTTCATACCGTTCAATGATTGTATCATTTAGGATGGGGTTTTTTTTAAAGGGAGACTCGCTTACATTTTCAACAGGATGTTAATGTGAAATAAAAAAAAAAGATCTTTTGTATAATTTTCACTAGAATTTCTAATAAAAATAGATTGAAATCATATAAGGAATTCGATGAACAACAAGCGAATTCAGAGAATTTGTGTCCCCTTCTTAGGGAAAAAAGAAGAGCATGCGCAGTTCGGGGGGAGTCCCCCCCCCCTTGATTTGTAGAATTATTAAATGTATACATGTATATTAAAGCAAATAAAAAATGCAAATATGGATAGATGTATAAAGATTTGATTGCTTATTCTTTAATATGTGCATAAAAGATTGTTTTTGTATAGAATATTTATCACACTGTAATAATGATTTTATGGTTTTGTACAAGCCAGACGCCATAGCTTTTTCATTTCACATGCTGAATACTATCATTTATATAGTAAATCCCCCCCCCCAAAAAAAAAAATTCCCCCCAAAGGATCGACAGGGATTTCAACCCGGGGCCTTTCACATGCTAAGCGAGAGTCATACCCTTAGACCACGAAGGCACTTGATTATACAGCAAATTAAATGCAAACATAAGGTCACATATAATGTTTATATTCACGTTCGATATTGTTAAAATTTTACATAATACATGGTGTCTAGTTAAGACTTTACTAAACAGTTCTAATAGATGTAATTAGAATGTAAAGTCCGCCGATAACCTGTATTATACGTAATAACTCTCCACATGCCCCTGTGCTAAAAATATTGCCAAGCGACTTTTAATACATTAAATATAAAATACGGAGCGGGACACTTTGAGAGGGGCGAGAGAGGCCATAGGGAGTTATGGTATAAAATTTCATTGCAAAAGCTCAAAAGCTTCTTGAAATATTGCCCGGAAACAAAAGTTTTACACACAAACGGAATATATGAATTTACGACTTTGAACTTTGACATTTTGATCTCAAAATCAATTTTGGTCTTCCGTAGGCCACTGGGAGTGGTTTTGTAAAATTTAGTTGCAAAAGCTCAAAGGATTCTCGAGATATCGCACGGAAACGAGAGTGTTAAAACAGACAGAATTTATTAATTATTGACCTTTGACCTTTTGACCTCAAAATCAATAGGGTTCTTCTTTAGGCCATAGGGAGTTGCTATCAAAATTTCATTGTGAAAGCTCACAGAGTTCTAGAGATATCGGGCGGAAACAAAAGTGTTACAGACAGACAGAAATACAGCTAGACGGACGGACAGACGGACCTAAATTAAAATCCCCCACTTTCAGTGAAAGCGGACACAAAAAAAAGAAAGAAAGAAAAAGAAAAAACAGGAGTAAAAAGAGAAATGTACCAAATCTGATCAATCCTAGTACCTAGCCATAAACAGTTTTATATAAAAAGAATGCTAGTCTACAGTTTGTAAGAAAAACAAATAAATGAAAATATCGTTGAAGAATGGTGTTTCCAAATTAACTTCATAAATTTAAAACAAAGAAAACAGTACACAATTAATGTTGTAATGGACATACTCAAAACACGGACAATAACCTACATACTGATAGAGCAGAGAAATCTGACAATTGCTTCTCTTTACAGTTTTATTGATAAAGATTCAAAATGAAAATAAAATAAAATAAAAAGCCTACAATCTTGGGAGGTGCTTATACACTATAAACCTAGATTATCAATATCACTTTTCGTGTTCTTTTTAAGAAGAACTTAGTTTTATGACAATCACCCTTTTGATTAAATTTACCGAACATTAAAAAAATGGCAGTCTCTAGGTAGGGCAATACGTTTGGTGCGTATTAAAAAGAAATATGGCTCTATTCAAAACAAAGGGCCCCTCAATATACATTTAATAAAACAGGGAGAAAAATGTATACAATGAATATTCAAATGTCACCGCTTGCTTCGCCTCCGTCATTTCTTAGTAGAAATTTCTGAATTGAAAGCGTCATGTTTTTAAATCTTCAAAATTTTTCATTAAGGGGAAATAGGGAGTAATTGTCTCTGTTTATTAAAGTATGAATACAACAATAGCATAATATAAATAAAGAGAGAGATAAGGGTACAAACATTACGTATGTCAAGCCATTAAGAGTACAGCAGAAAATGCAGCGGCCAGTGTGATTACGTCACAGTACAGCTGTGACGTAATAGGAATAATGTAAAAAATGAAGATAGAGTACAGTGATCAATCTCATAAATCCAGTAAACAAAAGTAAAAACATATCGTTTACGAGGCAAAAGCACGGACCCCTGGAAAACCATAGGTGGAATCAGGTTCCTAGGAGCAGTAAGCATCCCCTGTCGACCGGCCACACCCTCCCTGAGCCCCATGTATTCATCAGATAAACGTATTCATCATTTTCTTTGCAAGAGATTTTCTATGGATTTAAGATAAATTTTTCATCCGCACAAAAAATGAGACAAGCTTTGTGAAAAGAATGATAGTGGTCCTAGCGACAGTTTACTGTACATTGCTTGTCTTATGTACCAAAAAGCTTTAGAAGGGATAATTTGCTAATATTTTAACACCTGGGTTATTAAAATGGCAGTCAATTTTGTCATATCAGTGGTACGTCTTCTAAAGTAGTTGCACTAAATGCAATGAAAACAGAAAGTACTGTATCTCTTTAATCGAAATAGCATAGTTTCAAAGACATTTATGTACAATACTTGTTAATAAAAGAAGAAGTGATAAAATTATCAGTGAACATTACTAAGTTGGAAATGTATTAACCTTCCTATTTACTGACAAAATTAACAATTTCATTATAGATGTAAAATGGTGACGATAAGAAAAGTGATCCATCTCAAATAAGCTACTTACAATACAAATCTGTGAACAGGGCATCAAAGATGGGCTCCGGAAATTCTATAGTCGGGTTCAGCTGCCTAGGGTGAGGAAACATCCCTGTCGATCGGTCACATCCCCTGTGAGTCCTATGTATTGGTCGGGAACACGGGACATTTCTTATTCAAACTAGGGGAGCAATCGAATCTTGAATATGCAATTTGATTGGTTAATTTAAATACGGAATCTTGAAATTCGAATTTCCGAAACTCGAATCTTGAATAAGCCTTATCAGCCTTCGTAGTAGACATATTTGGACAAAGCTGACCTCTGTGATATCCGTCTGACCGCATTCTGTTTTACTGACTTAAGCAATTCAAAGCCAAAGTAATGAGCATGAAAAAATATTTATATTTGTAAATATAATTTATGTTAAAGGTGATTTGATGATGTAATGAGCAGAATTTTAACTTTTTGTGAGGGGATGAACAAATTAGATACATGACGATGTGCTCGGGATTGTTGTTCGAAAAATTAAATTCAAAAGTTTATAAACCAATAATGATGTAGCATATGTTAAATTGGCATTTGGAAATATGCATAAAAAATGAGACACTAAGATAAAAATTATTATTATTATCCGAGAATCAGGTATTGTCCCTTTGAACTCGATTTACCGATATAACTTGAATTTTAATTGCACAAAGAGGTCTTAGTTGAAAAAAAGAAAGTACACTGTAACTTGAAAAGATCGGTAATTTAAAAACAGTTGATTAAACACTCATTACGGTGATTTAACATTAGAAACATAAACTATGTATTAATAGCAGCATACTTTTCATTGTGATATTTGGAATTTCAAACGCAAGTAAACATTTATGACAGTTCATATCATATTCAAAATAATCAATACTTAAGCAGTTATAACATACGGAGTACATAACAATTAGCCAATCACTTTTCAGTGACTGATATCGGTTTTTATATTTATATTTGGCGGTTGAAAGACCATATTGCAAATTACAGGTACGCAATAGGTTGCGTTAAACACAAAATACGATATGGGCGCTCTTTGGATTATCTATTTAATTTTTCTCCTCTTTGTGGTGTCTCATTCAACCATTATTTCCC
Source organism: Saccostrea echinata (assembly GCF_033153115.1). Taxonomy (NCBI): domain Eukaryota; kingdom Metazoa; phylum Mollusca; class Bivalvia; order Ostreida; family Ostreidae; genus Saccostrea; species Saccostrea echinata. The sequence goes on along the minus strand of NW_026889765.1, from coordinate 9,768,223 downwards.
GGCAATATAACGCATAAATGGAATGGGACGATAATAAATTAAATAACGAACCTTTAAGAGAATACAATTCTACATCATTGAAAGAGTGTGCAGCGCTTTGTCAAAGGGATTGCAGCTTCTTTGAATTCAATCCTCAAAGGAAGAAATGTCGTACCCACAAGAAGATTTTCACGTCTGAGATGTCTAAAGAACCGGTTGGAGATACTACTCTCATTACTGTATGTATATTTTTTTTTGTTTCCCCGTTTGACACAAATCACAAAAACACTTTAAACGCATCATAAGTTTTTTATAGCACTACTTTTAGGTCGAGGAGTTTCATCAATATTTACTATGCACGGTACAATTTTTCCTGATACACCGTTCTATGTGGTATATAAACAATTGTATTTTGAACATTATTGTTTGTTTGTTTGTTTATTGTTTAACGTCCTTCTCGAGAATTTTAATTCATATAGGGACGCCACCATTTGCCGGTGGAGAGCTACAAATTTTGACCTATACTCGGCACTCAGGGTCATTGAGTAGTGAGGGATCTTTTTCGTGCCAGCACCTACTGCGACACGGGACCTCGGTTTACACGGTCTCATCCGAAGGACCGGTCTCCATGTTCTACAGCGAAATTAAAACCCGTGACGTAAGGACCAACTCCTTACTCCGCGACTCTAGAGCAAACGCTCTAACCACTGCGGCACGCGGGCGACAACATTATTGTATAATATTACCGTATCTTTAGTGATTTTTTTTCTTATTATTTTTATTTCAAATGAATTATGAATTTGAAATTGTAGAATTATATTTTGAAATTCCAACACTTTTTCTATTTTTACTACCTGTTGGTATTACTTTGGATAAAAAAAAAAAAATTTCTACTGTATTGGAAATACTAAGGAAAAAAGATCAAAATAACGCTTACACTGTGACAATACATTAATGATTTCCATTTTAACCACTAAAAATTGTAATTTGTAATTAACTAAATATTAAAAAAAGTGTGCACTTCAAGTTATTAACTCAAAATTGCTTTTCTGCAAATAACTGTTCTGAAAGCTGAGATGGGAATGATTGTATTTGCAAACAAGGCATTGTATCGACCTTAGAATTTCAAACTGTTAAAAAAATTAGAACTGATCACTTTAACTACATTATATCAGAAAAAGAAACGATATCGTGGAGAATAATTTTATCAGAAGTAAAATTAGTTTTGTTTCACTGTCCACGTGGTTCATTTTCTGATTGAGAAATGAATTCCTCCTTGACATTCCTACAAATAAGAAATACAAATAATGTTCGAATTATCAACAGAGCATTTATTTGTATTTAATTTTTAAAATACTTTTTACCAAATCATAGATTAAAAACTTGAAACAATTATAAACAAAAATGATTTTAGATGATGAGGAACAGTTAAACATAATCTACATTTTAGCTCACAATTTAGCTTCAGTAATTAACCTTAATTAATCTTGCAGGTATAATGTGTCCTCTCACTACCTGTATATATACAAAATATGATACAGTATTTTTCATATTTCAGTTCTTCCTATAGATTGTAAAGACCTTCGTGATAATGGTTACACTGAATCAGGTGTTTATTTACGTCATTTATCCTTATGGGACCGTCATAAATCCAGTCAGAGTTTACTGTTATATGGAGACGTTGGAGGGAGGATGGAATACATATTATAACTGACACTCGGTGTTTTGTTGTTCAAAAAAATATAGAATTAAAAAAAAATTAATATTTTAAGTTTATATCATATTATATTGATCATACAATTGTTCAAAACATTGTATTGTATTGTTATACACTGATGTTAATTTTTTAAGGCAATTCAGAAACGGGTAAATGGATCCCCGGGCTTTAACAGGAATTGTACAGAATATAAAAATGGGTTTGGTTCACCAGAACAGGATATCTGGGTTGGTAGGTGTCAATCATTTTCAAACACGGACTATCATCTGCTTCCAAACTTGACGAACTTTCGTTATTGTGGCAGATAAAAAACTGAAGCGTATCAAATATCTATTTCTAAGACTGGGTAATATGTGTTTGACGATGTTTACTTTTAGTGTTTAATTGATATATTAAATAATAAGAAAAAAATGGATGCGAGAGGAAAACATCACTTAGCGACATGGTCTTTCAAAGAGACAAAAAGTAATATCAATGCCTACGGCTTATGAAAATAATTTGATTCTTCATTAAGGAATTTTTATATAATAAATAAAATAAATTGTATTGCTTGTATTGCAGTTGGACTTTTCAGTTGATTTCAAATATATTTTAATACAGGAAATGACGTAATTCATCAGTTAACAAAAGAAAAGGACTCATTCCTCTATGTTGCCATCACTGTACAGAATGGTACCAGACTGTATGAGTTGTACGATCAATTCTCTGTTTCTAGTGAAGCAGAGAGGTACAAACTCTTCCTTGCAGGACCTGCCACGGGAACCTTAGGTAGGTAAAAAGATCAAGAGAGAAAGAGGAAGGGAGGAAAAAAAGAGAGCATGAATGAGATGGGGATGAGAGAGAAAAAGTTTTTTTTTTTTTTTTTTTTTTTTTTTTTTTTTTTTTTTTTTGCAAACACGATTAGATATATATTTGTTGATAATAGTATCAAAAACTACTGATACGTCATTTTGTTTTATCCATCAAGGGTAAAATTTACAAACACACGTACAAAACACATAATGTCAATTAAATAAGTTAATTCATAGCTTACTTAGTCAATTCTACTGTCGATGCAATGATCTTGTTTGCAAAAGCAATGAGGCCTGTGGTGGAACAATTTTCTCACAGATTTTGTTAGGCCATTGTCATTCCGATTTTTTTTTCGGATCGTCTACTCAATAATAATAATTATCTAAAGGCGGATGTGACCGGTCGACAGTGGATGTTTACTCCCCCCCCCCCCACCATGACCTGACCCACTTCTAGTGTTTTCATGGTCCTGCTCTCATTTTGTAATGTTTATGTGACTTCTGAGATCGACTACTGATCATTATCTAACATTTCATTCCAAAGCACCTGAAAGATTTGTATTCAAGCAAAGTTCTTAAGATTGGGTCCAAGTCAAGCATACAATCATATACATCTATGCATAAAAAGATTATCAAGTTGTTGAAAAAATAAACGAAACAAGAAAGATATATTTGTTTTCTGACAAACTATTAACGTCTTTATTCCACATGTTTGATATTTCACAATTTCCTTTTTGTACATTTCGGGAATTCAGAGGTCACTGATTTTTCATTGCTAAATATTTCCAAATTTAAATGATATTAAAAAAAGAAAGACTTTTCTAAAACTAATTTGTTACAAGCATAGCAATAACTACCTTTGATCTGCCATCGTTATTAACCTTGGGTTTCTTGATGATTTTTAATAATTTATTTAATATACTACGGAATAAGAATCTTACAGCGCAAAATTGATATATAATAGAGACGATATTCACGATAGCTTGATGTTTGAAGAAAATTATTTTATCGGAAGTTTATTCAAATGAAAAACAGTTAAATTCAAAATATCGCAACACATTTTACTTTACAGTGCCTTTCCCATATTATATGAAACTCTTATATTTTAGAATATTTGCTGGCATATCATTTCTTACCTTCTAATCATTTTAAAAGATTTGCTTCTTATTGCATTTTTTTTTACATTTTGTACATTTAAAATATACAGTCTCTATCAGATATTAATTTCTTATATATTCATTTTTATATTTCCAGTGTCCTTTATCACAAAAATTATTCTGTATTTTTAACATACTTTAAAATTTATTTTAACATATTTGAAAATTGCAAAGCGCCTAGCGTTTATTGTTACATTACGAATGATGCTATATGAACCGCACAATGTATTATTGTTTTGTATTTTTGAAGGTAAGAAATAATAATCCTGTATATATTATAAAATATTATATTATAATCTCTATATATACACTGTAAGAGACAGCATGAGAAGACATGAACTGTCTGAGATGTATTTCAGTATTATTGACACTAAGGTATATGAATCAATTATCTCTGTGGTATATTTTCTCTTACTCTACAGGTGACGCAATGTTAAATCAATTATCTCTGTGATATATTTTCGCTTATCACATGTTTACTTCTTTACACAGTAGGTATAGCTCATAGGATATCGTTTTCGTATCCACGGTTGTGACGTCACAATAGTTTTTGCGTGGATAAAATTGATCAAGTAAAATATTGTGAATTTACATATATAAAACGGTATAAAACAAGAAATAGCTATAGGTAAAACATGTGATAAAAAGAATCTCCCATAGTTTGTGGTTGGATATGATTTTTTTTATCCAATTTATTGTGTGTTTTTATACTCTCGCCAAGGCTCGAGGATAAAAACACACAGCCTGCTGGATAAAAAAATCATATCCATCCCCAAACCATGGGACATCCGATATTTACATTACAGGTGACGCTATCTGAAACACCGGAGATTCTGATACTGATCAGTCAGGGATGTACTTTAGTACTCCAAGCACAGACTGCGTCAAACAAGGTGCAGCTAAAAGGGCTGTCATTTACGAAGGGGGCTGGTGGTTTAATATCTGTAACCGTGTTTTCCTCAACGGTCCCTGGTCTTCGGTAGACTGGTTAAATCCTTGGTATCCTACGATTATGACGGTTCTTTTGTGAGGGAGACCATGATGTTGATCAAGCGTCACTAGGCAAACAATTTAAATTTTGATAAACAGTATTGACCTTTTTGTATTTCAACGATAGCTACATGTAAACGGTTATAAGAAAGTTTCTTAGATATACAAAATGTATGTTTTTATGCCCTGTTCACAAGAACAGATTTGCACATTAAATATTTAATTTGCAGTAGTTTAATGCAAATTAAAATAATTCGAATTTAACTAATGCCAATTAATTTGCGTTCATACGACAGTCAAAGCGAAGTTGACTAATGGGAATCAAAAGTTTATTTCTATATAGTAGGGTTATTACGACATCATGTGTAAATCAGGTCACCTTATGCAGAACAGATGTTTGACTTTTGAAAAAGCATAATGTCTTTACACATTTTTAGTGATAAGCTCAATTTTTCTTTTTTCTTTTTACTCAAAAATATTAAAAGTACTGATATCTGACCACCGACAAGCGGCAAGTGGCTCATTTTTCTAATACACATGCGTCAAAATTTAATTCGAATTACCTTCGCTTAGCAATCACAAGATGTCAAAATTAATTTGAATTAAACTAATTCGCATTAAATTTTTCAGGCTCAAATTTAATTTGTAGTAACATGTTAAATTCGATTTGAACACTCTGTGTAAATAGGGCATTATATTTTTGAAACATTGTTTTCATTCTTCTTTATAATTTTCAACAGATGCATATTCAAGGAATGGGAAACCACAAATTGACGGCAACCCATCAACCAGAGGAAGCATTTCTGATAAAAGACACAATTTTAATTTGATATTGTTCAAGGGTTCTTTTTTTTTTTTACTTTTGAAATAATGTTTTACATCAAATAAGAAATCCTGTAAAAGATGAATTTTTTGAGGATTTTTGTTTTTGAACTACTTCCTAAAGCAATAAATTACTGTAACATCAAACTGCCTGTAGGTAGTCTGCCTCAGTTTCAAAGATTGATCCTCCTCAGAGCATGTTGTTAGGTATCGAATAAGTTGGGAGACGTAAAGACCATATGCAGGTGGTAAATTAGTGCCCCTTGAAAAGCCAACGATTTGTTGGAAGACCTAATCTCCGAAGATTCACAGATGTTGCCAAGAAGGTACTCAACATCCTATTTTATATCAACTTCAGAGTACGTTGTGTTAGAATCAGGGTGGTTTTAAATAAAGTAATTTTGTTGATGATCAATCACAAGTTATGAAATTATCCGTGGACCATATTTATAGAAGAAACAGTTGTCTTTCATATTACATGTAGAATTCAATGTTCAAATATATATATTAAGAAATCGTTATCTCTAAATTTCACGTCATGTAGCTTACTACATCATATTATATAGGCAAGTTAAATTATTTCTTTCGAATAATCTTGTAAATTACAAGAAAAAAATGAGAAGACTTTAGGATTCTGTAATTTTTGTTTTTTAGAACCTTTGCCATAATCCGTACATCACCATCAGTAATACCAAAACTACACTATTTTTCAAATGTACAGTTCAAATAAAAAAAAAAAAAAAAAAAACAAAAAAAACAAAAACAAAAAAAACCGCAAATTAGAAATAATACGAGTTTTGTCATACAATTTTTTTTTAGATGGATATGATTCATTCGAGTGAAATGCTTTATTTCTAACGCTATTGTTAACTTGTCAACCATTCTACAAAACTCTGGGAAAAAATGACCTGATTTTGCAAAATGATACAAAATTGTCTTTTTCACTTTTGTTTGTTTCTTATGCAAATACTTCAGGTACAAAGGGGCTATCAAAAAGTTGGGGCTCTCGATACTTTGATTTGGTTTTATCTGAAAATTGAAGCTATTTAAAGATTCTGCATCCGAATGTTGCGTATCGATGAAAGGAAATTCGGCGACTGGAAGCTTGTGTACCAGGTTTTAATGTTGCAAAAACACCATATCTAACCTATAAAACAAAAACAAATGACTTGGTACAACAAAGGTTTGCGAAAAATATGGCAGACTACGCGTGACATTAGCAGTACAGGATCGCTTCAGGAGTTTGCGTAATTTTAACAACGTTTCAAAATGACGTCCTTTAAGCATTAGCTATACCCGAAATGTACAGAATATCAAACAAGAACGTTTGCAATTGACAACGAAATGCTGTAATTATGCCGGACGACATTCAAAACTTCAAAGATCTAAGACCAACAGAGTATAGCCACAACGACACCGTTAACGGTTTGGTTTAGCCACTAGTCCAAAATGTTTATTGCAAACACTGATGTAAGAGTCAGAGTGCAAAGGATTCGTAATAAACTGCCTGTGGTGGTAGTCGTATGATGTGCAAAACAGTATTAGATACAAGAAGGACTGATTTGGTTCATATTCAAACGACTTTAATGGAAATTAGTATTCTAATGATGTCCTACGTGTATATGCCTTTCTAATATCGAAGCATCCTGGAGCCGTATTTCAATCCAACAATGCACAACCACATACGGCTAGTTTGAAAATACAGCAGGGATGGCTGATAAAGAACGATTTTAATCTTGTATTTAAGTTACAGTGGGTGGTGGAGACAATGAGAAAGTTGTATTCACAATAGGTGGGGTGCTGAGGGTTTTGAGTTGGCTAAGGGGTCCACGGTGGGTGGTTGAATTGAAGCTACCTACACCCACCAGGTGGCGGTGGGCACCTGCGGTGCCCATGTGGCGAAATCGTCACCTTCAATTTAACCATTGAACTGTTAATATTCTTGATGTTGTGGTTGATGTTGATAATATGTGATGGTGAATGTTGATTTATGAGGAAGTAACGTTATCAAAATTAAAAAAATAGTTTTAGATTCTTTGACGTTCTCTGAGACCTGAAAGTTTCATACAAATCGAGCAAGCCGTCTCTGAGATCTCTTGTTCACAAAATCGGTAAGAACAAAAATAATAATCACAGCAGGAAAAAAAATCTAAAAATAACAAGGTCTTCCGCTGAAGACGGAAGACTATGAGCAGATTTACAATTTTTAATATTTTCTAATTATTGCTATCTCAGGTTGAAATATGTGAAAAAAGCTAAATACTTTTTAATTCATCTATTATTATTTCATTACTTATTTATTTTTTTATTTATTTATTTTTTTATTTTTATTATTTTATATTTGTTATTTATTTATTTGGATGATATGCAGTGATTCATTTAATATATATATATATATATATATATATATATATATATATATATATATATATATATATATATATATATATATATATATAGAACAAAAACTACTTTCTAGAGATGTGCTATCTATAATATACAAAATTTATCGTAAAAAAAAATTTGTTATTAAAATGAACTTGTCAGCTTTATAAGAACTGAGGCAAAAGCTGTCAGCATGTTCAAATGAATAATTAAGAAGAGATCAGTTTAATTACATGTCTTATGTAATAAATACAGATTCGATGTGGATTTTTATTGGTTTGTCACCTCATTTAGACGCTAGAAGATGTACGGCTATTCATACGGTAAAAAGGAAAGAAAATTTCATGCATTCATTTAGACGATATACGAGCTGAGGTTATTGATCAGAATTATATATCACGAAATATTTACAGGAAAAAAAGGAAAGAAAATTGCATCTTGTACGCTACGGGACAAGTGTGCATAATACGACTTTACTTAAGGTGTTTAAGGTTCATTCATTTTCAATTTAAGTGGACTATAAAATATTGATTACTCATTCAAGAATACGTATCCATTTTGATCATATTTTGTTTTTTTACTTTAATCGTCATATTTACAGCTACATGTACGATAATAGCTTGATCCACGCCTCAAGTACAAAGAAACGGCGTGTCAAACAAGTGAGTGACGTCATCTTAGGCAGTACAGCGAGATCAAGTTTGATTAATTTCACATTCGAACAGTGTGATTATGGCAGGATAAGATGTACATCGATTTATATTTAAATAAATTATTGATGAGCAACAAAATATTTTAGTGTGTATAAAAACATTAGTATTTATTCATCGAGATTCATTTGCGTTACTTAAACATGACGACATAATAGTTTTCTCAAACTTCTGCATGAGCTGATGTAAGGATAAGAGTCCTTAACCTAACTACGGATATTTTTCCCATGCATATATTCTCACGCAAAATCTTGATCTTCTATTGTGTCCACTACCTTTCCACGCATAGGAGCATGATTTGAATAAACTTGATTTTGCACTACCTGAGGATTTATGCTTATTAATGTTAATTAATTAAAAATTTGCTGTTCTTGTGAGGACTTTTAAAGATTTTAGCCTAAAATATCTCAGATTTTCTATCGTGTCCCAACATACCTCACGATGACATGATTTAAACAAGCTTGACTCGACACTGCCTCTATATGCTTCAATTTCGATAACGCTAATCAATGCCTTGCTTCTTTAGAAAAAAAAAAAAATTAAGATTTTTTCCTACATAATGCCCATTTAAAAAGAATAGATTATTAGTTGCAATTTCAGGGATTTCAACAACTTAATTTAAAGTTAGCATTTCGTTAATTCTGGTGACGGTGTTATGATCTTGATTGCAAATATAACCTAATCACTAGGTCATATTTCTGCTGAAGTGTTCCATATCAATATTTAGACAATGGTTGTTTCAATATATTTAACCATAAATGGAGTATTCCGTCCACTTGAACAGTACATAGGGCTCACGGCGGATGTGACCGGTTAACAGGAATGCTTACTTCTCCTAATCAATTGATCCCATCTCTGGAATTTCCAGGCGCCTTCTTTTATACCCAGTTCACAGATTTTTATTGTTTGTATTTTTTAAAATCAATCACAATTCTTTTTTCACCATTTTCATTTTATAAGCTATGATTTACAAGAAGCAAATGTTACGTTTGACAGCACCTTTGTTTATTTCATTATATCACTATGAGATGTTTGAAATGATGTTTTGATTTTTAGCAACTGATTGTATCAGAAAAATCGACCTTGAATTTTTCATTTCTCAGAAAATCGTTATGAAAAAATATTAAAGCTGCTTTTAACAATTGTATTTCTGGAATATTTTATATGACATTGTGTAATGAGAATTACGATTATCATATTGCTTACTGCGTAAATTTTTCTTCATTTTTTTTCAGCATAAAAAGGACAATATTTCATTTTTTTTAAAATTGCATAAGACCTTGCATTGTCTAAATGATGAGCAGACAAAGTAAAATCTGCATCTAAACTGCATATATTTCATGTGATGTATGTATTTAATGTCATAAATGGTGACATTTATTGTCTCAGTTCTTGGAAAACTGGTTAATTTAAGGTTTATTTGTAATCACATAGAAAATGAAGAGAGTTGATTTGTTAATCATATCGTAAATATATCACGTCGGACAACTGCTCACGTAATAAATATAACTGGTCTGCTTTTGATTAGTCATGCCTAGTGTCAAAATTTGTCAAGAATGTTATTTTCTTTATGTGTCACTACTTGCAAATGGTTTAAAGAGATCTAGATTTCAAACACTGATGTATAGTTTTGGGTACAATTTATGAACTGTATTCTCGATAAATAAAGTTTTAGACAGTCCTTGTATCATTTCGACACCAAAATCTTATTTCTGGAGACTTGTATTGTTCTTAAAACTAATCTGAATTATGGCTTTCATAACAATATGGAAATGTCGCCAATCATTCATTTACAACAAATATTTCTGACGGTCATCTAGATCAGTGCCCAGTCCATCTGAAACGACTACCTAGGTTTGTTTAACAAGGGTATTTCCGAATCATTGCTATAAGAAGTTTATCTGTTCTCTCTTCTAAGATATGTATTCATATTGAATTTATTGTGAGGAATAAATTGCAAGAAGAGCGATTTTTAGCTCTTTTTTTCCTTAATATATTTGCATGAATGTTCTTTTATCTTTTGAATTCGCCGTTTTTCAAATAAATGTTTCCGGTCACTTGACTTTTTTTCTGGTGGATGCTTAATACATACGGTGGTTTTTCAAGATATGAATTGTTACTGTAATTTCTTAATAATACTGAAAAAGATATATTCATTTATGTTTGTTTTCAAACTACCATATAAAATCAGGGATTCCAATATATTACTCATTCACATTTTTCTTGTGATAAACGACAAAATGCAATTTCATTCGTACATAACAAAAAAATCTAAGTGCATTTTTCTAATATTTTCTATTATAGAAAAAAAATGTTTTTATGATTTTTCTATCTGTACATAGCTAAAAATGTTTTTTTTTTTTTTTTTTTTTTTTTTTTTTTTTTTTTTTTTTTTTTTTTTTTTAAACAGTGAATGACTTTTAATCTTTCAAAGAGTGTTTAAAAAGTACATACACGTCCATCTTTCATAAGGAAAGCTCGATGTAAAAGTTGAAGATAACGAACAGTAAACTCAGTAATTCAGTAAACAAAACGAATCGTGAACAGGGGAAAAACATGGACCCCTGGAATACGTATTCATGAGGTGGGATCTGGGCCCTGTTTTACAAAAGAACTTCCGACTAAATCTAAAACTTTCACATAGTTCTAAAATCTTACCAACTTCATAATTTTGTAAGATAAAACTAATATAAATTTATGTAACTGAATATTTCCTATTTACACTCAAATCACAATTTAATCAATATAAAGAGGAAAATAAATTGCAATAGTAGATTTTGGTCTTAGTGGTAAGTTCTTTTGTAAAACACCACCCAGGTGTCTTGAAAAAGTAAGCATCCCTTCCATTGAGCCCTATGTATTGATCAGGTAGACCGAGTACTCTGTTGTCAAATTTAATATAAAAATGATAATGTACCAAAAAGTATTGTACATATCAGACAAAATGCGAAGAACGATCGGTTGTATTTACAAATGAGCTCAATAAAACGACCAAAGCATTTGCAAAAAGCTTAGTTTAAAGAGATATGCAACGTACCTTACCTACAGATAATTTTTCAAGATATTCTTAATTTAAAATTATATGCCATCAGATGTTCGTAGACAAAAAATCAGCATGCATTACCAGGGTTCTTGAAAAGATATCAATTGCTGTAAATTCTTGTATAATTCAAAGAAAAATATAAATTACTAAACATATATTCTAGATGTTTTGTTTGTCGAAACTTATTTTAGAAGAAGTGTACAGCAGCATTTATAGACATTAAAGTTTAGCACACAGTTCCTTTAAATATTGGAACTCTTCAACTCCAGGGGAAAAGACAATAAAGTACAAACTACGTTTCGTATATTCTTAATCGGAGTTGTTGAAATCCTTGTAACATCAACTTATTTATATAGTGTCTTTAATCTGAGTCATATGGGATATATCGAGTCGATATGTAAATGAATGTAATAATTGTTTAATGATCAAACGTCTTAAGATGAGCTAAAGTCCACAGCAAAGGTCTTCTTCTTATGTTGACATTTTTGGATAAAGTCATCTTCGTAGGAATATAAAAACAGGTCAGCTAATAAAAAAGCACAGCTTGTGCCCATCGGATTTCCAACAATGACTTACCAAATAATATGATATTTGTCAGACAATATATGAACCAACAATAGGTATTTACAAAAGAGGTCATTAAAACGACCGAAGAATTTGCAAAATGTTTTAGTTAAAACGAGATATTGAATTCCTTGTTACATTAACTTTGCTCGGTTAAAAAATTTATCATACTCAGAATATGCTCTTATGTAATGAATCGAATAATTTGGGAGACATAAACATGATATGCAGTTGAATTTGATATTATACTAGATAAATAAGGGATGTTGACGATGAAAAAGCTGAAGTCATCCCGTTTTGACATATAGTTTAGTAATTAGTTGGCTATAATCGTCCATGGTCAGATAAACATCCAAATATGAAATTGATGTAGCACAATATAGTGTCCTTTATTTCGAATTCACTGGGATATATCAAATCGACATATGAATGAAAGTAACATAAAAAGTTTATAAATGAATTCATCTTTATAGGAATAAAAAACAGGTCTGCTAATAAAAAAAAAAGCACAGTTTAGTGCCCATCAGAATTTCAACATATTGTTGGAAGACCTGGTCTTCAAAGACCGCATAGATTTTGTCAGTGAGGAACTCCAGTATCCTCTTTAATATCAACGTCAAAATACTTTTGTATAGAATCAGAATCATTTTAACGAAGTTATTTTGTACATGATCAATCACAAGGTGTGAAAATTTCCAAGTTCCATTTCCATGGAGGAAGCTGTTATATATGATGTTAAAAAGCCTGCTTTTAAATTATGACCAGAATTGGTTGTATAAAGCGTACAAAAGTCGTATGTTTTAATGCTTCTGATTTTTAAAAAGTTTTGTGATTTGAATTTCCTAAAGTTCATCGGAGGTTTTTAGAATCCACATTTGATTTACATCTTTTCTTGAATATGTTGTAGCGCAATACCTTTAAAATTTCTCCAGCACAGTAATCCATATTTTGGTGAGGAGTAAGGATTCCCCCTTGATTGAACACTTACTGGACCCTGCAATATATCCTTATTTGTAAGGAATTTTATGGCATTTTTAAATTCAGTTTAGATACAATGAATCAAATGCACTTCCATTGACTGGAATCTTGAATAATGAATAAGAGAGGGGTGATTTTGAAGAATTTCATCTGAAGGGAACTGTGAGAAAAGAATGGATTACCAGATTGGGAATTAAGACCAAGTTCTTCTAAATTGTAGTTTTTTTTTTTTTTTTTTTTTTTTTTTTTTTTTTTTTTTTTTTTGAATGAATTAATAGGGATATAAAGTATCTCGACTAAAAAGGAGTACCCATAGGTTTTCCAACATTTTGTTAGAAGACATGGTCTCTAAATACATCATAGATATTATCAATGTGGAATTTCAGCATCCTTTAAATACCAGCTTCACAGTTTCTGTGTGAAGAATCAGTGTGATTTTTAATAAAGTAATATTCTTTAATGACCATTCACAAGGTATTTAAATTTCTAAGCAGTTGTCTATGATATATATGCATTAAAAAAAAAAACTAGTTTTAATATACCTCGAGGAGTTGAAAAAGAAGTAGAAATAGCGTATGCTTAATATTACCGATTTTTGAAAAAAATGAGATTTTAAATGTCTAAAAAGCTCATTGGACTTTTGAAGAACCCACATTAGATCTATACTATTTCTAGAATATGCTTTAAAACAGAAATACTACAATTACGTGATTGTCTTTGATATAAGGTGTCCTTCTTAGACCTTCATAAAATTCCAATAAATTACTAATTTTTCACATTAGGGAATTGAATTCCGTTAATGTTTTTCAATTTTTTCAATTAATTTTTATTTTTTATACCGATTCTCATGTGATTGACACTAAAATCAGACAGATTCTTTTTGACGAACATACACTTATATAAAGAGATATGCATGCACAAAGACAACTTGCTCATTTTTCACATTAAAAATTTAAAATATTTTGAATTGAAGCATTTTCTTTTCCTTATTAATCGACAATGTATTTGACCCTAAATTATACAATTAGATTTTTAATAGGGAATTTTACAATTACATAACGTGATTTGTTTGCACAATTACCTAAAAAAATATCTTAGGGTGGTTCAATATCTAAACTTTCATAATTCACATTTAGAAGAAAACTGTACTGATTGGATGCCTGTAATTAGGTACTGTCAATCTTTCTACAATTAGGAACTCCCCTCATTAGTTCACGCCCAGGCTCGTCTATAAAAATGCGTGAAAACGTAAATTTCGCCAGTTGGAAACAGCTGCCCATTGCTTGAAGATATATTTTCTTGGTAAGTCCATTTCCGTTATATTACTTTATAGTTCTAGCAATTACTACTACTGATTTTTTTCTTTTATTATACTATCAACGCTCCTCTTATGATGATGGTGATGATGATGGTGATGTTAATGATAATAAAATGCTCATTTATTGCCGTTGTTCGAGGTCAACATGCGTTTTGCCCAAGAACCAAACTGTTTTCCTGAGGCTGTGAGGGGTCGGCAAAACGCATTTTGCTCGAGAACACAGTTAATAAATATTTTGTTATTCCTCTCATTTTTTGAAATTTCATTTGACCGCACTGCGGTTTAAACTCGGTCAATTCTGTAAAGTTCTACATGTATTAAATACGAATGCAAATAGAATATAGCTGATCCCTCCCACAATTTGACACCAGTCCAGTATCTCATGGACAGGTCCAATATCTCCATTTATGATCTAACATCGATTTTTTTTTGGACGGCGCAATAAAAACATTGGAAATGTTAAACTTTATTTTGGTATAGATCTGTACAGGAAAAATTTTAAAGGTATAACAATAATAATAATTATTATTTTATAGCGTCATTCCCAGATATGATGTTATCTTGTTATCTGTTTAATAAAATTGCAGGAGATGCCCCTACAAAACAACGGCCCTAAGTTTAGGATTGTATGATATAATTGTACTTTCGAGCATATGCAAATGCAACAAACTCTCTCTCTCTCTCTCTCCCTCTCTCTCTCTCTCTCTCTCTCTGTCTCTCTCTCTCTCTCCTCATGATACATCAAAATATCAGTAAAAGCATACAAATAGAAGAAAGCTAATATAAATGTATATAATATATTAATTTGTTTATTTTTACTGCTTGTTTCACAGTTTCCATTGTATCTTTCAGTTTGAGAAGTCAATCTGGTCAACAAGATGAAGGGGTATTTCATTATTCTGCTAATCGCCTGCATGGTTCTTATGGCAGCCAGTAGTAAGTCTTTTATTCTTATTATTGAAACATATTTTTAAGTGTATCTACATGTAATATGGCTTACATTATGTTGTGGCCTTTCTTAATCTGCAGAAAAAAGTGTTTGATTTTAGTATCTCTTGACTATTATTCTTTAGTCTATAGCATTAGTTAACATTATAGCAATAAGATGTGTCAAGTAAAGACTTATAATCTTGCAGGTAGATCCAGTCCTAGTAATAAAGGAGGGGATGATGACAACGGCGACAGCAATAAGGGCAATGGAGATGATAATGGAAACAGCAATGGAAATGGTGGTGACGATGGTAGTGACAATGGTGGTGACGATGGTGGTGACGATGGAAGTAACAAGGCTAAGGCCCTGAACAACAAAGGAATCAACAAGGGTAGTTAAAGACAATAAAGAAAAGAACAAGAAAGAACAAAGCACAACGAGAATTTATACGTAATGAAAACTTAGACGATTGTATAATATTCTGTGACAATTACAGAGTAATTGGAAATAAATGAGTACTGACCTTTGCATAAGGTTTTTTTTTTTTTTTTTTTTTTTTTTTTTTTTTTTGAAAATAGACATTTGATGTACGTGTATCACATACGTACTTGAGCATAAATTCTTGGTGCCGCAATGCCACATTGAAGTTTTTTTTTATTGACTCCAATCCTTTGCGATTTCTGGAGTTTCATGGGAATTTTACTTGCAGTTTAGGCTAAAATTACTTGTATCTCCACTTTTGTTTGCTATATACAGTGGATAAAAATGCTTTTTCTTTAAGTTTATGACAATGTACCAAAAGTATTTAAAACATCCCACATTTCCTCATATTCAAATTGTAAGATACTTTTGCTATATATTCGAAAATAACATGTTTGTACACTGTTAAAATCTCTAAAAACATACATACACTTAAATGCAACTTAATCAACAGATATGTCTTTCACTAATTAACAATTTTCAATTGCCAATGAGTACACGATTAATTACAACTACAGGTTAGTAGGATAAGAAGAGTCTTGGGCCAAGAAAGCAACAGAATTGGAGATACCACTTAATTAGTCTTGTACTCATTAACATTTTCAACAAAAAATGTTAATCAGTGAAAGGCAGATAGATACAGTACGCGCATCGTTATTCTTTACAGGATACACGATACGATAGGATACACGCACGATACGATAGGATAAACGCACGATACGATAGGATACACGCACGATAGGACCGGATACACGCACGATAGGATAAACGCAAAACACGATAAACGCAAAACACGATAAACGCAAAATACGATAAACGCAAAACACGATAGACCTGATAAACGATCTTCACGATAGGATAAACGCAAAACCTGATAGGATTGTTTCAAAATGCGAAACGTATTTTGACAAGACGAATTGTTTCCTTTTTAGATACACTGTAGTATGATGATTTTAATTACTTACAAAGCCGCAAATCTAAATGCTTAAATATATTAAATGTTTTATGATTAAACATTTGAGGTAACTATGCTTTGTACAGGAAACATGTTTTGTTTTTGTTTTTTGTCAATAATGGTTCGTCACAAAATTCAAACTGTAATTATTTTAGGTAAATTGCACTCTTTGGTGGGAATTATGCGATTGCTTGTATAATAATTCAAATGTCGAAATTCCCTCGAATCGTTAAATTTGAATTTTAGTCGTTTAAAAACAGAGATTTAAATTTAATGATGGTGGCTCAAAAATTCCGTAGTCAATCGAAGTTTTAAAACCAGGTGCAATAATTCATGAAACGCTATAAATATATTCAGATTTTAACAAATGAAACCTTATAAATTTATTATCAAATATTGAGTATATATCCGGAAGAACTCTGTTATAAATGAAATATTTGGATTCAATATCTTCTGCTAGAAGTCTGTGATGTATCCAAAATCGCATTAATTTAAATTATCGGTATTTAATAATTCAAATCTTACGAAAATAATTTACTAGTCAGTTTTAAACACGTTACTTGCTGAAATATGCTAGTACTAGTTGCGTTGATACAGGCTGTGCACTGGACTGTGATTATATAATCTCTCCTCTATAAATATACATGTATATGTCACAAATATATAACCGGTACGAAAATTAATCATTTACATATTCCAAGTACACACATTGTATATGTATATATATGAAGATATGAAGAAGGATAACGGCCGAAAGAAATCAAATTTAACAAAATTAATAAACGTCACTAGATCATCTAGTATCCGAAAAGAATGTCGCATTTCCATTCTTTTGTATTTATTCTCTGGTATTTCCAATGTCATAGGCCTGTATAGGACCCAGAAGGGAGAACGCAGTCGTGTACCTAAAAATGTTACAGCTAGTGTACCAACATGTTTAGTTTATAGTAAAATATAATGCTTATATAATATCGCCCGTCAACAATAATGTCTTTAGCCTCTTTTGTTTTCTTGTCAAAACATTTCTTTTTAGACCCCCCCCCGCCCCTAAAGAAATGAAAATTCTTTCTACACAAGCCTCGCCCACCTGCTTTTCCGCGATTTTATTTTTGCAACCTGTCTGCGTTTCCGCAACTACCCTATACTGCTTTTCCGCGATTGAATTTTACTATAAGTTGTATGTTTTCTCCTTTTTTCGATACTTCCTTTTCGCGATTTTTAAATTGTCACGGTAAGTACTTTACATCAAAGTGTTGTCGATATTTACCGGATTATCATGTACCTCCCTGTAAAGTTCTACGCGATAGTACCACACTGTGATAAAAATTGAATGAATCACATATTACACTGGTCGGTGATGTTTTAGGTGCCATGGAAATTGTTCATAACGAACCAACTCGTGGTAACAAATATATATTACAAACGATGGATTTACGTATAGAAAGGTCAATGTTTTAAATAATGGCGATGTGTCTTACCGATAAAGATAAAATATGCAAAGCCACAATTACAGATTGCAGAGATAGAAACAAAAAGAATACTGACAAAAATCTCAGTAAAGACCAAAAAAAAAAAAAAAAAAAAAAAAAAAAAAAAAAAAAAAAAAAAAGATTGAAGCCGGTTGATAGCAGGGAGAAAGAGTATTTACCTGACTAACGGAAAGGATAAGTGCTAAATTAAATCCCAGAAAAGCAAAAAATATAATCGCGGAAAAGCAATGTAATTTGTCGCGGAAAAGCAGGATTCTTTTCGCGGAAAAGCTGGTTATAAATATTCACATTAACAGAATTTATATCTACCATAGCTAACCGTATGCTAAGCTGATTCACACACAAATAAATAATAATGTAAATTTCCACAATATGACAAGCAGATTTTCGGACTGAATAAATGTAAATCATTTCTATTAGACTCTGTATTATTTGTTACTAAACTTATCTTATTTATGGCTATATCGGCAAAATAAAACAAAACTTTGTAAATTATGAAAGTCTTAATCCCACCTGAGGCACAGTCAGCGGGGGGGTGGGGGGGGGGTGCGCTAACCACTAAAATAAAAAAAAAAAGATGCGATTAAAAAAAAAATAAAATAAAATATACATTGACTTCTTGAATATAGTCAAGTATTATATGTAATTGATAAACACTTATGAAATTAAATTCAAAGCATTTACATGTCTTGTGTATCGAAGCAAAACCGGGCGATTTCATATAAATTTTTGCATATATTTATACCCAGAAGGGTTCAAGGTAAATATTTGACACCAGGTGAGAGAGCAGTTCAGGTATGTTGACGTTGAATACACACGGGCTAAGGTGTCATGTAGGGGTGGGGGGTTGGGTCTTGACCTGACAGGAAGACAGTGTACTGATTAGGCAGGTACATATAGCTGTCAGTTCTTTAAGTAATGGAGCGCTTCCGTCTGTCAGTGTACAGTATATACTCAGTTCATTTCCACGCCGAAATAGGTAAGATGTATACTGATTTTTTTTTCGATTTTCTAAAGGCAGTAGTAAGTAAAAATGGTTAAACATCTACATTATAATATATAATTATAATTATGGTGAATTGAATAGAACATGCTCATGCATTATAAATTGTAATTTATTTTTTAGTTAGACACATAAGAGAAACAAATAAATAGAAAAAAAAATAAATATGAACTACATGTACATACTTGCACGTACAGACAAAATTTGTGTGTAAATGTTATAAAGATCATGCATTACATTGTATATGCCTTTATGAATCATTTGGAAACAATCCTTTAGATAATTGATTGTGCATACATTTAGAATAGAGGCATAAAAATTTAACTACATGTACATGTGTGTTACCAAATGATGCTTTTCAAATATTAATAAAAAGGTGCTTCTACTAGTGTTTCTGAAAAATGAATAACTTGTTATTGATTAATTCCATTATTCATAAAAAAAAAGATAGGCCTTATATAGATGCTGATATTTTTTCAATTTATTTTTTTTTTTTGTTCACATACTTACTGTTTTATGTTTCTATAATTATCAAAAGAAAGTTAATAATGGTCTACCTTTTGGTGACTCTGACTATTTAAAGAAATTATAATATTTCTATTTTTGACAAATAGTATTTCTTACAAGTCGACAATCTGAATTAAAAAAAAAAGATTGACTTGTAGACCGATTATTTTATGTGCTAAATAGATTTAACTTTCGATTTACGCTCTCTGCTTGGTTACGGCCGGTACTTGACGTTTTTTGTTATTTATTTATGTATGTATTTATTTATTTAGTAATTTATTTATTTATTTATTTAAATTTATATACCAGAGAATCAGATAAGTTATTAATTTCTCTCTCTCTCTCTCTTCAACAATTAAATGGATCGTAAATAAAATAACAAAACGAAAAATGAACTCGGGATATCTCGGGTGTTTCTTCTCAAGGTAAAGATAAAAAGCGAGGGTTTCCGAATGCACACGATAAACGCAAAACACGATACACGATAGAACCTGATAAACGATCTTCACGATAAACGCAAATCCTGATAAACGGAAAACACGATACGATAGGATACGATAGGATACACGCACGATACGACAGGATACACGCACGATACGATAGGATAAACGCACGATAGGACACGATAGAATTGTAAAGAATAACGATGCGGGTACTGTATATATTATAAACAATGTTTTCCCTCTTTCACTCTGGAATGTTTTTTTTTAAATCTTCATAAAAACAATGATGCATTTGTCAAATCAAAATGGAAGCATTTCAACAGTGTATTTTGAAGTCGCTTTATGTTGTCAATTTATCAGAAAAGACGGATCATTTTATTCGAGAGATTAAATAAGACCAATATATCATCCCCGTATCTTCATTTTACTCATACCTCAGGTGATCATTTTGGTCCATGGGCCTTTTTATTTACAATGTTTAATCTTTTTAATGAAAAAGAAAAATACACATATATCCCAAACAAAATCTACAGGCAGTCATTATTCTACGGGGTCATTTTTCTTCACGTACAATATGCAGATTTTAAGGGTATTACCACTTTTTCTACAGACAAAAGGATCATTTTTCGACGTCGAATTATGACCGGGGGTCATTTTCCGAAGTCGAGAAATGACCCCAATCAGGATTCTATGGGGGTCATTATTCGTCTTTCGACCGACACTTATATTGTGCAGTCTTTTCTTGCTTTACAGTGTGGTTAAGTTGTCATATCTTCGCTATAATCATAAAATTTTCATAAATCTGTCGCTTTAAGATACAGGTATCTTAACGGAAATATGATTTTGTCTCATTATATAACTTTAAGGACCGAATAAAGCAACAGCACACAACAATCTCACAGCACTTTTCAAAATAGTAGGGATGATAGCTTCGTGATAAACAAAAATCATGATTTATAGCGGATATCGTTGAACTTTTGAGACAAGTGTGCCTTCTTAGAGCTTTTTTAAAGAAGTTTAAGGTTCGTGCATTTTAAATTAAAATGGACTATAAAATATTGATTAATCATTCAAGAATATATCTCCATTTTGATCAGATTACGGTTGTTTTACTTTAATCGTCATATTTACAGCTTCGATGATAGCTTGATCAACGACTTAAGTACAAATTTACATAGAAACTAGTGAGTGACTTCATCTTTGGCAGTTCAGCGAGATCAAGCTGACTTTATATTACATTCGGACAGTGTTATTATGGCAAGATAAGATGCCCATAGATTTATATCTAAATAGATTATTTATAAGCAACAAAGTATTTTAGTGTGTATTAAAAAAACAATTATTTATCCATCGATCGAGATTCATTTGTATTGATTTAATATGATGTCATAATACTAGTAGTTTTCCCGAACCTCTACATAAGCTGATGTAAGTATGGGAGACCTTAACCTAGCTACGGATTTCTCCCCATGCATATATTCTCACGCAAAACCTTGATCTCCTATTGTGTCCACAACCTTTCCACGCATGGGAGCATGATTTGAATAAACTTGATTCTGCACTACCTGAGGTTTAATGCTAATTAATGTGAACTATCAAAAATGCTGTTCTTGTTCGGATTTTAAAAGATTTCATCTAATATAGTAAATCTTTGATTTTCTACTGTGACCCCAAAATACCTCAAGATGACATGATTCAAACAAGCTTGTT